>NC_088795.1:91672512-91975543 GCF_011386835.1 Chrysemys picta bellii
AAAATCTTTCACCCAGGTGTCACCGCAAAAGTCAACATTTCCTCCTTCGCTACCCTGGCAAGCACACCAGTGCCTTGGGGATCTTAAAGCTAGCTACAGTCATAGACTGTTTTTCCCCTCTATGTGTACTGGCTCAAAGTCACACTGATAATGTAACTTTGACTGTCTTATGTCAGAGCAGTGTCACTCCAGTAATGTTGTAGAAAATAACTGAAATTGCCCGGGGGAAGATCAGCAACATGCAAACTTTTATTTAACAAATTTACCCCATTTACTATAAGTGGTCAAATGTATATTATAGCTTCAGTTATAGGTCCTGAAAAGGCTTAGTCCAATCCTGCAGTCTTTATTCAGGCAAATCTATCCACTCTCTAGTGATGACTGAACTCTTCAGTGCAAATAATACTTGTTACAAGCGCCCCACTTTAAATGAATGAATAGTTTATAAACAAAGCCTAATTTGATTTGACTGCATTTTTATTTGTAAATATTTGCCGGATAGCTTGGGCAAATACTTTCTAGGCTTTGGGTCCTTCGAGAATTGTTCCCTTCGAAAACTCTTATATGCATCCGAAGAAGTGGGCTGTAGTCCACGAAAGCTTATGCTCTAATAAATTTGTTAGTCTCTAAGGTGCCACAAGTACTCCTGTTCTTCTTATTGTCTGAACAGCCAAGTCATACGATATTGTTTCTGGGGCCTGAATTGCTGATTGAAACAATTTAAATATGAAACTAGTGAATAGCAAACACCACAGTCCCAGTGTGAATTTTCAAACAATTGAAACAGCCAATAATTGTGAAACATTCAGGTTAAGCGAATAGTTTCACAGACACTTGGTCACTGACTGAAGAACAAGCCCCTACAGATCATAATTAAGGTTAGGATTTAGTCATGGGTATTTTTAATAAAAATCATGGACAGGTCATGGGCAATGAACAGAAATTCACGGCCTGTGACCTGTCCATGTCTTGTACTATAAATACCCTCAACTAAATCTTAGCTGGGGGGGCTGCTGCTCTGGGGAGCCCTCAGGGGGCTACTACTGGGGAGAGTCTGGGGCACTGCTACTCAGGAGTGCCCCCCAGGGGGTCGCTGCTCTGGGGGGAGGGCCCCAGGGCCAGCAGCACTAGCTGCCAGGGGCCGCTGAGCCTCCCTCACCACTGCTTTGGCCACTGCTGGGACCGCTGCTCAGGCAATCCCCGGGACCAGCCGCTCTGGCCGCTGCTTGGGCAGTCCCTGGGGCCAATTGCTTGGGTGGCCCTGGGGTCAGCCACACTAGCTGCTGCAGAAGTCATGGATGTCATGGAAAATCATGGAATCTGTGACTTCTGTGACCTCCATGACAGACAAGGAGCTCTAATCATAATGCAGAAAACTATACTATGTCTATCCACGGCAAATATTCAGAAATCATGGTTTATAGTATTTGACCAGCTCTGCTAATTCCTGCAGGCTTTTACTGGGGGGCAATAAATGGATAGTTGAGCAAGTGAAACTACATAAGAGGAACAGTCTCAGTTTAGCTGGGTTAGTGGTGGTGGAGAGACAGGAGAATTTGATCCACGCTGCATTTGTTTGACCTACACTAGGAATTTGCTTCAGTAGAGCTACGTCTGAACATCTCCCAAGGGTATGAAAAATCCACACCCCTGAGAGATGTAGCTATACTGACCTTACCCCCAGGATACACCAGTGGTAGGTTGTCAGAATTCTGTCGACCTAGCTACCGCCTCCCGGGGAAGTGGATTACCTTTGCTGACGGGAGAAGCCCTCCCATTGGCATATACAGCATCTACACTGAAGCGATACAGCAGCGCAGCTGCAGCATTTTAAGCATAGACAAGCCCTTTACCTTTTTATGTGTGCCTCAAACAATGTATAGACAATACGTGATAAAAAATATGTCCTAGTTAAATCAGCATTGCTTGAGGTATCTATCGAACTTTTAATGACACACTGTAGAAAAAACAAAGCCCATTGAGATAGTTCTCTGAATATTATTTCCAAATGTAAAGGTCTTGCAGGTTCTCTGCCTTTTTACATGCACTGTAAATCATTTGGGTTTTGGTAGGCACTCTTATTTTTATTAAACGATATTTTGCATTCCACAACTTCCCCTTTCCTGTAAAGGGCAATGATCTTAAAATACACGCCTAAACCACTAAGCCACAAGTTGAAAAGTAAATAAGATAATACACATAAAGTCTCCAACTATATTGGTGAGACAAAACAATTAAAAAGATACAAACAGCGATTTCCCTACCCCCCCCCCCGAATTTCCCCAACACCCCCCTCACCCCCCAATTTTGTGAATTAGTTACATGCAGTGTTGCCAATTTAGTGATTGTTTGGAAATTTGAATTGAAATTGAAACATTAATACACACTTTAAAAGCATATACAGTGTATGATAAAATACGTGTATCTGAAAAAGTATAATAGATTTGAAAAATATGAACATAGACTAGCTGCCTTATACAGCTGTGGTTTTTTATGACAATGTCAGTGCATTCATTTGGGTGATGTTGGCCAACCTAATCATTTCAAATGATGATTTGTAAGCAAAGTCTAAATGAGCTCTCCCTGACAGCTAGTGATGAGCTGGGGTGGGGGAAAAGGCTTCAGGACCAGATTGTATTTACATTCACACCTAATCTACCTAGGTATCCAGCAAACAGAGTTATGTCACCCAAGTGATATATTTTGGCTGGGGTTGGGTTACAAATCACTTGAATGTGGGGGTAATGAAATGTTGTTATTCTTATTGTCTGAGTAAAAGGCAGTAGAACTGTACTTAGCCTGTGCTGATTGAGGGCATCAAGAGAGAGGGTGGGAACAGGTGTTTTGCTTGATGATCTGCCTGAGACACAAGTACTATTTGACCTGCCCCTCTCTACTGTTTAAAAACAGAGATGATTAGGCTCCATAGATAGTCTTTTGTTTTGTTAAGTGATCACTCCAGCTGAAATCACTGATAATCAGGTCTAAGTGCTTAGACCTGCTGTGGGACAGTGTTTCTGTGGAAGAGATGGCCCAGCCTGCACTAGCAGCGAGGTTCTCCCACTGAGAGATCAGCTGAAATCACTGAGAGCTGGGTGGAACCTCAAGAGACCAACTCGCACAGGTCGCAGTGGGAGATGGCAGCAGAAGGTGATGGTGCAAGGCCATTGGCAACAGAGTGATGGAGTGAACGGTGGCACAATGAACAACAGTGGCCAGAATGAATGGTGAGCAGCTGGAGGAACGAGCAAGGTGCCTTTTTGCCCCCCACCTGGGAGTTGAACTCACGTGAAAGCACCTCTGAACTCTGAGTCTCCACTGACCAAGTGGGGTGCAGTGGAGGGAAAAGTGAGGGGCACGTTAAATAAACATTTGTTTGTTGCACTATATTTTAGTGACTTTGCTCCAGAATGCTAGATTTGTGACTGGGAATGGAAACTTTTAAAAATATGTTTCCTAGTAGTCCAAGGTTTTTAAAATGTATTATTTGCCAAGGTTGTTTTCTCACATCGTTGCTAGCTTGAGAGGTCATTATATTGGGGAGTTTCTGTACTAAACATTTTTATTATTATAATTAATTTTTACATAAGAATGGCCATACTGGGTCAGACCAATGGTCTTCCGACAGTGGTCAAGGCCAGGTGCTTCAGAGGGAATGAACAGAACAGGTTATCATCAAGTGATCCATCCCCTGTCTCCTATTCCCAGCTTCTGGCAAACAGGCTAGGACACTCAGAGCATGGTGTTGCATCCCTCCCCATCCTGGCTAATAGCCACTGATGGACCTATTGTCCAGGAACTTATCTAGTTCTTTTTTTATCCTGTTATAGTTTTGGTTTTCACAGCATCCTCTGGCAAGGAGTTCCACGGGTTGACTTTATGTTGTGTGAAGAAGTACTTCCTTTTGTTTTTTTTAAAACCTGCTGCCTATTAATTTCATTGGGTGACTGCTAGTTCTTGTGTTTTGTGAAGGATTAAAAAACATTTCCTTATTCACTTTCTTCACACCAGTCAAGATTTTATAGATCTCTATCATATCCCCCCTTAGTCATCTCTTTTCTAAGCTGAAAAGTCCCAGTCATTTTAATCTCTCCTCCTGTTTCATACCCCTAATCTTTTTCGCTGCCCATCTCTGTACCTTTTCCAGTTCCAATATATCTTTTTTGGGATGGGGTGACCAGATCTTCACACAGTATTCAAGGTGTGCATGTACCATGGATTTATACAGAGGCAATATGATATTTTCTGACTTATTATCTATCCCTTTCTTAATGACTCCCAACATTCTGTTTGCTTTTTTGACTGCCGCTGCACATTGAGTGGATATTTTCAGAGAACCATCTACAATGACTCCAACATCTCTTTCTTGAGTGTTAACAGCTAATTTAGACCCCATCATTTTGTATGTATAGTTGAGATTATGTTTTCCAATGTGCATTGCTTTGCATTTATCAACATTGAATTTCATCTGCCATTTTGTTGCCTAGTCACCCAGTTTTGTGAGATCCCTTTGTAACTCTTTGCAGTCTGCTTTGGACTTAACTATCTTGAATAGTTTTGGATCATCTGCAAATTTTCACCGTTTACCCATTTTTCCAGATCATTTATGAATATGTTGAACAGTAATGGTCCCAGTACGACCCTCAGAGATACCACTATTTATCTCTCTCCATTTTGAAAACTGTTAATTTATTCCTACCCTTTGTTTCCCATCTTTTAACCACTTACTGGTCCATGAGAGAACTTCCCTCTTATCCCATGATGGCTTACTTTTCAAAAGTCAATTTAAATTAAATACATTTTTAACAAATTTTTATATTTGTTTTAGAAGTCTAGAACTTTTATGTGTAATTTGCATTATCCTTATGTTATATTTGCATTATCCTAACAAAACATTTAATTTATTCATGACTCAGTTTTTACCAGCCAAGCCACGTTCCTGGGAAGGCTCAGATGTGGATTGGCATCTTCAAGTTCATTGTTGTCTTAAGTGGTTTTTGACTGGGCACTTAATTTGCTCTTTTCTCAAGAAGCTGACCAAATGCTCTACTAGGCTAGTTAAAATCAAGCAAGCATACAGCCAATATTCCTACTTCAAGTACAAAAATGATGCACGCATACAAATAGGATTAATGGATTCAGTGGAACATAACCTTTACAGAGATATGTTACATGGCATATGCAGGACAAAACATATTCTAGTTATGTCATATATACATTCATAAGCATCTTCCATAAAGCCTTATGGGGGGAACCATCACAGACTTGAGTCTTAAAAATCTACAACAGCAACTTCTAGATTCCACTCAACCTCTATGTAGCGTTTACAGATCCCTGTCCTATAAAACACCGACAATTGAGTGGAGGAAGGCACTACCAGCAATGGGGCTGCCATGTGCTCAGGACAGAATAGAGAATTTAAACACAGAGTGGAATATCATACGACAAATGAATGAAGTTTTGACTTCAACTTCTTTTTTATCATCACTAGTGGATTGACCAGATCTTTGTGCTATGTTTCCTGGGATGAAAGAGGTAGGAATTCATCTCTTGCTACACTCAGTCACAACAGCTACAGCTGAGCGTTCTTTTTCATCATTGAATAGAATTTTGTGTTCTTAAAGAAGTCGCCTTCTGCCTGATCATGTGAATGAACTAATGAGCATATTGATTAAAGGAATGAAAGTACCGGACATATGAGAAGCCACCAAAGATGAATGCATTGCATTCAAGAAGTTCATTAACAGAGTTGTGTAAAATTATAACAAGAAACCAAGAAGGATGTAGATGTAGTGCTTCATAGAAGGCTTGAGTAGCCAACTTTAATTTGTGAGATGATTTTAAAACATGAGTTAAATCTAATAAAATGGTCATGAAACATTTTTCAGTTTTTACTATGGTGCCATACAGCCCACCTTCACCCTCATGGTTTCACCCCTCATCGGCCCTGACCCCTCCCCCAGCCACCTATAAATTCAAACACCCCCCTAATTTCAATTCCTTGGGAAAACACTGGATACAAAGCTATAGTTAAAACAAGAAAGAGCCTGCTTGGCTAAATTTCTTATTTAATTTTCCAATTCCAAGTGTCAAAAGGTGCACAATTTATACATTTCTGGGCTATTCACACTTGTTAGAAATACTCTTGTTCCTCATATAGCTTTCCCACTCAAGCACCAAAAGAATTGCTATGGAAAAGCTGTGTTCTTTGCTGAGTAGGTGCTTTCCCCTCTGCCCCCACACACTTGCTCTAATCGGAGAACATTTACCCGTAGTGGTGGTTCAAATGGAGGAATGTGACCCTTCCCTATTCCAGGCCTGCTTAATATAATTTCTTCATTTGTAGACATATGGTGCAAGTGCTTCACTGCTTCATAATTTGTAATTCAGAGGGAAGTAAAATATACAGATTGTTAAAAGTTTAACTATAAAAGACAAAGTAGGCAGGGAGATAGACAGATGGCCTGGAGCTTTTATGCAAAAAGGGCTCCCTGGCAAAACACTGTGACACACAGAGAAGATGCAAATGGCACACTACCGGTTTATAGCTCTTAGGAAGCTATGTGCAAAATCCTGTGGGAGTACCCTGGGGCTGACAGGGAAAAGAAGAGCACATAGGGGGAATCTCTTTTGCCCTCAGCACATCTGTGGGTCAGGATTCCAGTGCAATCTTCTTTGGAGTGCTAGACTAGATGTGCACCCAGCCAGTGCACCGCAGCTGCAAGGGGTTTGCTCTGATAACTTCTAGTTAGGCCCTTGGTGCTTATATCTAGGGTTACCATATTTCAGCAAGCAAAAAAGAGGACAGGAGGAGCCCCGCCCCTGTCCTGCACTAGCCCCGCCCCCATCCTGCCCTAGCCCTGCCCTAGCCCCGCCCCTGCCCCTCCCACTTCCCCCCCTCAGAACCCCCAACCCTCCCCCTGCTCCTTGTCGCCTGACTGCCCCCTCCTGGGACCCTTGCCCCTAACTGCCCCCCAGGACTCCACCCCTTACCTAAGCCTCCCTGCCTCTTGTCCCCTGACTGCCCCCTCCTGAGACCCTCCTCCCATCCTAACTGGCCCCCTAGGACCCTACCCCCTACCTGTACCCTGACTGCCCCAACCCTTATCCACACTCCCACCCCCAGACAGACCCCTGGGACTCCCACGCCCCATCCAACCACTCTCCACCCCCTGACAGCCCCCCCCAGAACTCCTGACCCATCTAAACCC
Source organism: Chrysemys picta bellii (assembly GCF_011386835.1). Lineage (NCBI taxonomy): Eukaryota > Metazoa > Chordata > Testudines > Emydidae > Chrysemys > Chrysemys picta. The sequence goes on from NC_088795.1 coordinate 91,679,724, forward strand.
CTCTGCTCCATCCCCTGACTGCTCCGATCCCTCTCCCCACTCCTGCCCCCTGACAGCCCCCCCAGAACTCCCAAACACCCCCCCCCTGCTCCTTGTCCCCTAACTGCCCCCTCCTGGGACCCCTGCTCCTAACTGCCCCCCAGGACCCTACCCCCTACCTGTACCCTGACTGCCCAAAACCTTATCCACCCCCCCCCCCAGAAACCCCCCCCTGAACTCCCGACCCCCCCGTCTCTTGACTGCCCCATCCAAAACCTCCCTGCCCCTTCTCCGACCCCCTGGCCCCCTTGTTGTTGGCCTTCGCCTAATGTCTCTGTGAACTTGCTCGGGAACGGCCTGAGCCGTTCGTCCCAGCAGGCTGGGCAGCAGTGGAGAAGGAGCAGGGGAGGAGCTCCAGACTGCCGGAGGCGATCTGCAAATGCAGAGAGGGAGAGAGAGATCTCTGCTGCGGGGGAAGAGGAGGAGGGGCTCTCTCTGGCTGTCGGAGCCCCATGTAAGTGGCACCATCCGGCCAGCTGCCCTGTTAGCCGCGCGCTCTGCATGGGGGGGAGGGGGAAGTCCGGACATTTACAAATTCCCCCCAGACGCTATTTTTAGCTCAAAAAACTGGACATGTCCGGGGGAATCCGGACGAATGGTAACCCTATTATATCGCTTTTTGAAGCAGGCTTGTTACAGGGCTACATGTTGCTCCTTTTTACCAGGACGGGGCAGTAAAGTCAACCTCAGAGTGTATCCCCCACCCCAGCGCCTCAGACCAAATGTCTTGTGTCTTCACTCACCAAAACAAGTGTGTTTTTACCACAGAAGAACTAACTACCCTGCTGTAAAAGCACCATGGAGACAAGGCGAAGGGAAACTAAGTGAGGTCAACCACAGGTGGGGGAACACGGCTGACCTTACCTAGCTAGTTCTCAATAAACCCTACAGTGCTTTCTCTCTCTGTTAAATCCTAAGTGGAGACAACTGTTGTGCATTAGCTTGCTGTAAAACTAGGCTTTGTTTTCACTGACACAAAGATAAGTCATCCTCCCGCTCTGTGTTGGCAAGATGGCTCAGAGCCCTCTGTGTGACAGACCTGGTTCTGCTGCCATCCCACCTGCATGGCTCGGTATTGTACACTGTCGTATAGGTTTTAAGACTTATACAAGCATGTGGTACAGTGATGCCTGTAATAAAGCCCCTACTTAATGGAGCTCAGATGAGAATATCAGCAGTCTACTGATCTTCCTCATACAAGTTGTCAGTCATGGTATGGCCCTGAGTGTTAGAGGTGTGTAGCATAAGAAGAAAGACAGACATTTTGCTCTTGGGAAAACTGGTGAAAAATCATGTTTTCAGCCATGTGTGGAAAAATAAAATGTTTGTGCGTTGGCTACAGTGAGGCACATGGCTTACATACCAAAGAGTTACTTCAGAGTATGGAGCATAAGCTTTATCTATAGCTGGTTTAGGCCATATACAATGTAATCTACAATGTGTCAGTAAACTGGCTAAAATCATGACTTTACATCTCAGTTCAGCGTACCACTTCCAGATATCACTGGCCTGCTCTGTGAACAGCTATTAGGGCTACACTACTAGTTACATCAGTGAAAATCCCTGGTGTAAACATACGGCACTGATGCAAAACAGGGTTTGCCCGATACAATGTATGCCAGAGTATGTTGCACAGTGCAAGCCTTGTATTCTACCAATGCAGCGGATCTTTACTGGGGATTTGCACCAGTGTAGCTACATCAATAAAAATAAAAGAGAAAACAGACTAGATAAGACCATAATGTTACTGAAAAGTGATAGATTGACCACCTTGCAAACTGAAGACCTCGAAGACTGAAGAGGCACAGAACCTGAACAGCACAGACAATGGCAATGTAATCTCTTCATTCACCCTACCTACCCATAGAATCAAAGGGTTGAAAGGGACCACAAGGGTCATCTAGTCTAACCCTCTGCCAAGATGCAGGATTTGTTGGGTCTAAACCATCCAAGACAGAGGGCTCTCCAGCTTCCTTTTGAAAACCTTCAGTGAAGGAGCTTCCACAACCTCCCGAGGCAGTCTGTTGCATTGTCCTACTGTTCTTACAGTTAGGAAATTTTTCCTGAGATTTAATCTAAACCTGCTATGTTATAGATTGAGCCCACTGCCTCTGTGGCAAAAGAGAACAATATTTCTCCATCATATCCCCCATTAACCGCCTCTTTTCCGATCTAAACATACCCATTTCCTTCAACCTTTGCTCATAGGGCTTGCATTCCATCCCTTTGTCTCTGGCCTCTGGATCCTTTCCAGTTTTGCTACATCCTTTTTATACATTGGTGACCAAAACTGGACACAACACTCCAGCTGAAGCCTAACTAGTGCTGAGTAGAGTGGTACTATTGCCTCCCATGACTTGCTTACTATGCCTCTGCTAATGCAACCTAAAATCACATTTTTTTTTTTTGCAACAGCATCGCATTGCTGATTCATGTTGAGGTTGTGATTCACCACAACTCCCAGATCCTTCTCAGCAGTGCTGCTGCCAAGTCAGTTTCCCCCCATTCTGTATTTGTTTTTTCTTCCCTAAGTGTAGCACTTTGTTCCAAAGTGCCTGAAGCCTGACCAACAGGGAGTACTTGGGTAAGGGTGAGAGTATTCAGTGTCTTTGGGCTCTCTGTTGATACTACCATTTTTTATGGTAGATTTTGTCCACTAGGAACTAAATGCATTTAACAAAGCCACCAAATATCCATCATATGATAATGACTTGACTTCACTACCAACCAGGAGCGGCGCCAGGGTTTTTGCCACCCTAGGCGGCAGCACTCCTCCACAGTAATCGGTGGCAGCTCCTCGTCTGAAGCTGCGTTCTCGGCAGCGGGGGTCCTTCCACTCCGGGTCTTTGGGGCACTTTGGCAGCGGGTCCCGGAGCGAGTGAAGGACCCACCACCGAATTTCCGATGACGACCCGGAGCAGAAGCAGCCCCTCGCCACCGAAATTCCGCAGAGGGCGGCGAAATGCCAACCCCCAAATCCTGCCGCCCTAGGCAACCGCCTAGGGTCGCCTAGTGGAAGCGCCAGCCCTGCTACCAACCCCGGTTGGAATCAAAGTTATATTCAATGACTCATACTTTTAATCCTTCTGCAAAACTCTAGTAACTGCTCATGATCAACGTTTGAAATATTTCTGCTGACTCTGCTTGTGTTCTGGGTTTAATAATCTTGGATTTAGAAAGTCCGTACAATGTTGGGTCTAGAGTACATCAGACACCTCCTCTCTCTTTGTGGCTGTCCAAGATAATCATGCTTATCCGCAACATGGTAACTAGCAGCACCCAGGTATATAGATTCTGTTAATAGCCATGATGACGTATGATATTATGAGTGCTAGATTCTAAGCTATAGAACACTATGACTGGAGATTGGAGACTATGGGGGGAAAAGTCCAAGAACAAGCAAGTGAATCCTAGGAAAAAAGAATAAAGTCTAGTTTTGTTTGTTGTGTTCTGTTTAGTGTTATGCCTCCTATCTATGTTATTTGACTTTCTATAAACACTTGAGAGACATAGTCATATCTATCTTCCGTATATTCATATTTGCCCTGTCTGTTGATTTGTCAAAAGAATGTCAATGAAATGTTTTCCTTCCTTTTTTTTTTTCAGTAATTTTTTTGTCCAGGATTATCACTGTTCTTCCAGATCTTCCCTCTTGTCATCTTTGTTCTTTTCATGATGCATATATTTATACACGTGGTGTCAGATTCTCCATAGCCATGCACACTACGTAATCATTTGTACCATTGCAAAGTAGATAGAAAACATTCATATTGTGAGTAGTATTTTACACTCATTGTGCATTCACTTTTCTCTGGTGTAAGTGACTATACAAGGTGCAGGTAGCAAAAATTCCAGTCCTTTAAATCAGTGGGAGCTTTGCTTTGACTTCATTAGCAGCAAGATTAGTCCCTTGATGTTTCTGCATGTAGTTCTTGCTTTCTCTTCCTTCCCAGTCTTTTTCTCTATCACTCCTTAAATTTCCTGAGTTATAACCTTGAATTTGTCAGGCTGAGGTAACCTAAAAAACTTTTTCTGTATGACTGATGATTCTTACATTCTGGGTGTCTTTGCTTCTTAGCTATAGACCTTTGAGCTGGTTTTGGATCTGTGCAATATTCTTATTTCCTCATAAAAATGTTCAGATCCATTCAATCACTTGAAGTGAATTTATCCATTTATTTTTTGTAACTCAGTGCAGGATGGGCTCTCCCCACGCTGTAACAGTGTCTTCTCTGCTTCATAATAGCAGTGTGACAAAACCAGAGTGTCAGTATGTCATAAAGCAGTGGAATATAACAATAAAGCTTTCGCATCAACTGGACATACAAGTAGGTGTTGTTGGTAGGGTCCCTTTGTACCTCGATATTGTGGAAGGTATCTGTTTTACACCCTTAACAGGATTACAGATTGTGTGAAGGAGCAGGAGAATGGCAAACTAGTTTATATGAAACTTGGAACATTACTGCTCCGCTGAGAATTTTACACCTCAATTCATCCAATGCCCGCCAAAGTCAATGGAAAGACTAACTGACAGCGGGCTTTAGCTCAGATTCTATATTGGCTGCCTGCTTAAGTACTTGTGAGAAACAAGCAGTTCAAAGTGTCAATGCACAAGCCATAGTTCATTTTGTAGTCTGCATACAAAAATTGGTGTGATGCAATTTTTTTTATGTAAAAAAATTTATTCTGCCGTGGGAACAGTTCACTTAAACTGTCTTTAACAGAAGGTTTTTCCAACTTCAAATATTTATATGAACAGGAATACTGTACTATATCAAACATTTTAGTAGCCCGAAGACATGTGTAAAGATCTATGTATCTGCTCTCTTAAAGGATTTGATGAGATGTGTGGAACTAGTTTATATAAAAAATAGCTAACCTGAATGACAGTACCAGCATTTGTTAGTTTTGAGTCTACAGTGCATGACCTTAACTTACCAAAATGACAGAAGAGGATGTATATTTCACATAACATGATCTGGTTTATATCTTTTAGATTTTTTTATTTTAATCCTATTACTCTCTTAGCCAAGCAAGTGAACGTCAAGTTTAACCATTGTTGTGAAAGGGAGAAAAATATCCTGTCTTATCTTTCAAAAGAGGTATAGATTTAATCTTTATAATTTCTTATATTTAATAATTCTACCTAGAAACTACATAAGTCATATTTTTTCAGCTCATATCACTAGTGAAACACCATGAAGAAAAACGAAATTTTGTTCTCTATTGCATATTATTGGTTAATTCTAAAAGTCCACTTCTGCTCTAAAAATGGAGTTCCTCATGCATTCTCTCTCTCAGTGATTTTCATACCATTTCAAGTAAAACAAAGGGTTTTTTCCTTCCTGCCATGTAAACTCAACCTGTGACCGGAGAGTCAAGTTGGATTCTTTCCTTCTCACACATCACCAGTAATAAAAGCTCTGTAGTCCCAATGCCAGTGACTCCTGTGCAGTCCAGTTGTGTTAAGGGAAAGGAAGAGTGTGTAAATGTGGCTCCTGAGGTACTGAAGGACCTTATGCAAAACAACTTGTGCAGATTCCCATTCAATGTATTGCTCACTTCTCATGATGACCTTTCAAACTATTGAGAAATACCCTTCTAATCTATTTGTGAAGTTATGGGGGCTTGGAGGGGCCACCATCCCTGAACCAGGAGTTAGAGCTGAAACATACTTTCCAAGTAATGGAGAGCAGTTAGAGTTAATTCTTTGCTGCGACCCATTGGCACCAAAGCTGGACATGACTGATATGGAGGAAATAGTGATACCACTGACTAGAAGAGCTGCATAGGTTAAATCATCCTAGAGTTGCCACTGAATCCCAGATGACGAAGCTGAAGTCCTAGGGAAATAAGTTCCTTCCCTCCACCCTCAAGAATTACTTCCAAAATCTTAAAGCAGGCCCTGATGTCCAGGTTGTATGAACCATTCCTCCCTGTTGTATCATTAGCTATTGTGGTGCAAACTGAGAAGGGGTCTTACTCCTACTCTGGGAGAAGTAAGGATAGTTGATTTAAGATGATTGTGCCTCTACCACATATACAGGCCAGGATATTGTAGAAGTCAATTTCCACCAAGAGACACTCGTTTCCTTGACTAACATATCCCCCTTTTTTATTCTGTGCTCATGGAAGAAAAGCCAGGAAGCACAGAGGACAAGGACAAGAAAAATGCATGGTAAACAGGTCTGTGCAGGATGTGGAGCCTCTGCTGAGCTACCTTAAATTTGACTCTGAAATGGGGCTCTGTAAAACTGGCAACCTGAGCTGCCATTATTATGGAATCCCACTGATATGATCTACTTGTGACAATGTACTCAGCTTCCTTTTACAAGTCACAAAGCATGGACAATGAAACTGAACTGGTCGGTTTCAATTTCTATTTATAGTCAGCTTTACTTCCTGGTTCTCTGGCACCTGCACAAGGTTGCAATATTTGAGTTGAGATCTAAAGAAAAGAAAATAATGAAAACATTATTAATACAGTTTGTAAAAAGTTTTTTTAAAAAGCCTGACTTTTTTGCCTAAACTACTTGATACTATTCCTTAGACCTTATCTACACTTGTGGCAGCATGTAAAGTACATGTAGTTACAAGCCGCAGTGAAAGGCAGAATCACTGAAACCAGTTCAGGCTCAGTCTCTGGATCTGAATTAAGAGAGAAAGAGAGCTCCACGTGTCTGAATCAGCAGTGCTTACTCAGGCAAAGCTCTGGCTGAAGTTGCTGGGAGCTGAGCATGAGTGAGGATTCACAGGTCAAACCTTTAACAGAAGCCAACTTAAGAAATATAAATTTGATGCAGAACCCAGTTAGAGATTTTTAAAATGTTGAACAATACTCCTGATGCTATTGGCCTAGGACAAATTTGATATTTAGAGTGCTGCCAGCAAAAACATTTAATCCCTGTAGTGGGCTTTGTTGAGTGAGTTTCCTAGATGTTAGTAGCAGCAAATAAGGCAACTCGGTTCAATAAACCTATAAATATATTGAGAATTATGTCCTATTTTGTATTAAAATGTAGAGGCGAATAGAATAGAGAAAACTCATAGAATTTGGTCTCACTTTATATGAAGGGAGCAGTTATAAATAGTTAATTACTTATTAACAGATGGTGAATAAATGGATAATCAGTGTCTGTAGACTCCAAGTTGTCAATACCCATCTATAACACTTTCTGTTGATGTGCTTATAGGCTTTTGTACCACAGACCACTCATCATTGTAAAATGCTCATAACGTTTTTAATTGTCTAAACCCTTTATAAACTAAGTGTACCCTTTATATAAAGTGTGACTTTTGGTTACCTCTCCAGCAAATATCTGAAAATACAGGCAAGTCTCCACAGTGATTCTTTTTATCCGTTCTGGTTCATGACAGTTTACTTGTGAGTTCACTTTCATGTTACTTTACACACAACATAGTCAAATGTTTATAAAGTCCTGCAAAGCTAAGGAAGACTTTTGAAAATTTCCCTCTCTTTATTCTCACTCCTTGGCTCTCTGATGCTCCCAGTTCTATTCTGTGCTTTGTGATCTCTGATACTTGTGGTATATGCACTAGCAGTACTTGAAGAACTGATAAGCAGTACAGGAAGCTTTGAAGGAGATGGAATTTATATTGATTATAAGACTTCTGGCCATTTAAGATATAGTTGCATAATCTTACAGGAAGTCTGAACTGACTTTTTTCTCTGTTGTTGGAAATACTTTCCAGTCCACATTACTGTGCTGTTTTCAGTCTTATTTAATCTTTAGGATGATTTATGATCTTTGTTGTATTCAACATGATGAGCTCAACTGATATGAGTACCCACGGGAAGGGTCTTTTAAAGAGATAGATGATTACAGTTGGTGACTTGTGACAAAAATCTGAAGCCAATTATTCTCTTGAGAACAACTTCTCTTTTAAATGACACATGTGGAACTTTTTATGAAAAGTAATAGACTAGATGAAAATGCAGTCTGAGGAATTTATCATCCTAATCACTCTAAGACATATTGGTGATGATATGAATATATGGTAGTAATGAATTTTTCATAGTTCTATAAATGCTGTTTGTTAGAATATTATGCATACATATTGAAAGTAAAACTGGAAATCCAGTGTTATTTGTTTTTTATTCTCCTGCCACCACAGACATGGTTTATAAATATTTAGAATGAGTGGATCAACTGCTACATTAATTCTACCATGACTCATATTTCTCTGGATATTTTGGCAGAGCCTCAAAATCCCCTATATACACTATATGTCTATGACATGCCTCAGTCTGATAAGTCAAGCGTAAGATGCAAGTCTGAGATGCTAAAGGTCCAATCATATATTCCTGAGTTAGATTACAATGAAAAGCTCAAAGTAAATTGCATAGAGTCTTATTCAGCATGATGTGCAACATAGATTCAGAGCGTCCAAGAAAGGACCATTATGATCATCTAGTCTGACCACCTATATAACACAGGCCATACAACTTCCCCAAAATAATTCCTAAAGCATATTTTTAAGAAGACATCCAATCTTGATTTAAAAATTATCAGTAATGGAGAATCCACCATGACCCTGGGTCAATTGTTCCAATGCTTGATTACTCATTGTTAAAAATGTATGCCTTATTTCCAGTCTGAATTTGTGTAGCTTCACCTTCCAGACACTGGAACATGTTATAAATTTCTCTGCTAGATTGAAAGGCCCATTATTGAATATTTGTTCCCCATGTAGGTTCTTATAGGCTGTAATCAAGTCCCTAACCTTCCCTTTGTTAAACTAACTAGATTGAGGTTCTTGAGTCTATCACTATAAGGCATGTTTTCTAATCCTTGTGCATTCTCATGGCTCTTCTCTGTACCCTCTCCAATGTATCAACAGCCTTCTTGGGCTGTGGGCACCAGGATTGGACACATTATTCCAGTAGTCATCATGTGGTATCAAGAAATCCCTCAAACATGTGTTTGATTGGGGTTGTAGGAGAGGGAGACAAAACTGAGATAAATAAAGTTAGGATACAGGAAAAAAAGAAAAATAAGACTGTTGAACCTTTAATTACTCGCCAGCATAGTCTCTCTTTTCATATCCTGCTTATAAAAAGGATGAGATGAGACAACATTTCTGATGAAAGATCATGGGACTGATGAATTACATAGCAAATATATATTATGGGATGTAATGCCAAAACAGCACATAACAAGGAAACTATGAAAATAGTTTTAACATATTCCAAGCTTCCTGAAGGTGTTTATATCTCTCTTCAGACTGATGAAAAGCCTTTCGTTATATACTCATGTGAAATATGTTCAGGGGTAAAAGTAACTTAAAGAACTTACTGGTACACAGGGCGACTGGGGTCCTGGGCAAAGGGTGGGGGAGGCTCTGGCCCCCGGAAGAGGCAGGGCCTTGGGCAGAAGGGGTGGGCTGGGGACAGATTCCCCCAGCCAGCCCTTCAGCACTGCCCAGCCTGCACCGCCCAGGGCTCTGGCACCGATTTAAAGGGCCCGGGGCTCCAGTCGCTGCTGGGAGCCCTGGGCCCTTTTAAATCGCTGGGCCCCGGGGCAGCTGCCCCCCAACCCCCCGGTCAGAGGCCCTTCTGGTCCAGTCGGCTGGGTACCAGTGGCCACCTTCTTACCAGTATGCCATATTGGCTTACTTTCACTTCTGAATATCTTTCAGCCAATGCTTAGTCTGCAAAGGATTATGGGTAAAACCAAAATCTTGTTGCCTGGGCCTAGAAGAATTACTTTTTATAGCCCAACAGAATATTGAGATTTTGGTTTTATCCAAACATGACTTTCCTCATATAAATTAATGGAACTAGTAGGAATTCTGATGTTACTTTAGATTAGTTTTATTGTGCAGTGTCTCTGCAGAAATAGTTCAACAACTTTTTATAAGCTACTGGATAGCTCCAGGGACTGGTGATGAAATGTGGAGCCTTTCACCTGTAAGAATCTCATTTGAATACAAAATAGGGCCATATTCACCCTGGCATCACTGCAGTATTTATGTGAATGTAACTCCCATTGACCTGGCCTAAAAATAGAATAATGCAGTTGTGAATAAGACTCAAAGTGATTAGACACTGGTTACTAACGAATGGCTATATTTGGTGAGCCATATGAAATGAGCTGGTATTTCAGTGTAGATCCTAGAAGAGATGCCCACATCTGAGACGTCACTTCAACACTTGGCATCCTCCAACAAGAGAAAGAGGAGTTAAAAGAACACCGTCAACTTCAAAAATCACATTTGTCTGAAATACACCTGCTGTAGCCTGAGAGATTTGGGGAAAGAGACTGTCTTTTTCCTTACTTATTTCTATGAGAAAGCATAATGATGCCCTGACCATGAGTGAGGGGGATGCGGGTGTCTGTTAAAAACACTGAAGATAAAATAAATGTAAGTATTATATTAATTTTAATTATTATTATTATTAACTGAAAGATTAGAGAAAGGACACTTTTCAGTTTATTTTCTTCGGCAGTTGACAGGTGTTTTGGCACTAATTCAGCAGTGTACTCAAGCATATGCTTAATGTTATGCTCATGAGTAGTCCCGTTGCTGAATCAGGGCCTTTGTACGCTGTCAATGCCACTGTTTCATGATAGTCAGTTTCCCCTGTTTGAAGGGCCTGCACAGACAGCAGCACTAAAAAAGAGACAGGAAACTGATGGTTAGACCGCAAACTCTTGAACAAAACAAATTAAAAGTAAGTGGATTTCAAGCTGATAGCATCTTTTCAATGGACATGGAGACTCCAACTCTACGAGGTGGTACCTCTGGCACAGGACTAGGCTACATTGGTGAAACAACGTGGGGAAGCTTCTGCTGCCCTATTTGGTGGGTACATAGAGGACGTCGAGTTCTTCAGTAGCAATGAAGACCAAGTTAATGTTTTAAGTTAATTTTCAGGGCCTTTATATCATTTTAAATTCAATCTGTATAGCGATATGAACAGGGGGAAATCAGCTAGTAGTGGCCCTTGGTTTCATTTTTGCTGCTGCAACATCTATCCTTGCCTCTACTGCTGTTATTTCTTTATCTCTAGCTGCTTCTTAGTCAGAAACTTTGGATCCATTTTAGGTAGGGATAGGTTGCTTTTGGTATCTCTCATCTACCCTTCTTCTGACACCTTCTCTTTTCTGGAATGGGTCTGTGCTTCTCTTTTCATGCTCTCCCTTCAGTATTCCCACAACTCCCATCTCTCCTCAGTCACCTATTCCTCTTTTCCTTTCAAGCAAGGAAGAGTGAATATCTAAAGCCTAAGAAGTATGAGAATTTAAAACAAAAGATGATTTGTGTTTTAGAAAGACATCAGGGTTATTTCCTCTGACTTTTCTCACACTCCCCTGCTATTCATCACTTCATGCAGGATCTCTTTATTATGTCACTGTATGCTTTCACTCAGGTAGATGAGCTACTAGGGAGAGAAATAGAACAAGAACTCCAACAAGCTAAATTGGAACATTGATGCTCCTACAGTCCTGCTATGGAGTTCAGGGGCAGCAGTTAAGAGGGACAGACCTTAGAGGAGAAGAGAGAAGCACTTATCCTTCCAAAGGATGGAGGAAATGAAAGAAGGAATATAAAACCAAATTATCAAAGATGGATTGTAAAGTTACACCTGCAATGGTGCATGCAGGGGATGGAAGGAATGAAGTAATAGCTCTTATTGGACCAACTTCTGTTGGTGAGAGAGACAAGCTCTGGGAAATACATTTCCCAGACATGAAGAGCTCTGCGTAAGCTTGAAAACTTATCTCTTATGACCAATTTCTGTTGGTGAGAGAGACAATACCTCACCCACCTTGACTCCATAAAGCTGGGTGTAAGTTTGGAAGCTGGCTTGAAGCCCCTGACAATTTGGCCCATAAAATAAAAGATTAAGAAGGGTAAGTTAAGCAAACTGTGGTTAAAACATTGCTTTTATAGACAAGAAAGTTTAAATCTGGAGGCAGCACTAATGGCTCCTAGAAGATGTAATCCACTGTACTTGAATCCATTCCGTTTTGTTCACACCACTGCTTGGGTGACATACAGTGCAACATTTTATCAATGATGTGTTCAGCAATGGCTCCTGGGGATCCCATGCTAAAAGCCTTGCCACCAAGTGAAGGGATCATTTTCTTGCCACTGATGGCGTACAGCCTTCTCTGGCTATTGCGAAGTAATCTCTGCCAGAGACGACATATCCCTGAACAGGAAGCATGCTTCTGATGAACTAGGTTTTTTGTATTTGGAATTGGCTGGATGGATTCCACCAAATGCAGTGTTTTCAACTCTTGTGATTTGATCATGACTTTGCAATATTCAGTGTTGTTCTTAAAGCTCCAGGTTGTGGAATCAAGAGATTGCATGAGCATCTCAGTTTTCAGATAAAAAAAGTTTCTAGTGCTCCTGGTTGCAGAAGAAAACTTGATAACATGAAGTGAGTGCTCCCTACAGGCTCAGAAACCAGCAGGCAACTAAAACCCACAGTGTATTTTTACCAGTCCTTACTCATGATTTTTGAATGCTTAGGGTTGGCATTCCTGAAAATAGCAGGCTCTGTCAAATATTTTCTGAAGGAGGAAACCCCTCTGCCCTCTACAAGGCCATCATCCCCAATAATAATTACCCAAATAGGCTATCCACTTTGTGGGACACACACACACAGGGCAAGCATGTTATGCAAGTGCACACACCCCAGGAGCCTGCTCCAAAGCCCATTTAAGTCAATGGGAATCTTTCCAATGGCTTCAATGAGTTTTGGACCAGGTCCTGAAACAGGTGATTTATCACAAGTGAAGGCAGGAGTCGGGGGTTGTTAGACTCACTTGCTAAGATATTAGATCACATCACTAAATGGACCCTACTAATCAGCCAGCGATGGGATAGCCACCTGGAGAACATGTTCAGATCTGGAGATGGCATAAGACACCAGATTAAGTTATTTGCTTGTTCTTTTAAATTTATCTGCACCTCACAGCTTTGGGTTTGAAAAAGCTTTGGACTTGCATGAGGTGTATATTGATTGGGAGGATTTAGAGATAATAAGCAGTTTTTGCCTGATGTATATCCCTAGTCTAAGGGACTGTCCCTTAAACCAAGACAGTTTCAGGGGGTTGTTTTTGTTTTAAAAGCAACATTATGCCCTTGGATATTCATACAAAACAAACTGCCATTGAAACCAATGGGAGTTAAACATGAGGGCAAACTGGGACTCAGAGCAGCTGTGTCCTTCAGAGCAGCATTTAGGAGAGTGAGTCATTGCACCTGCAGGGAGGGAAGGGTGAGTCAAACCAATTTTCTATAGTCCTGACCACAGACAGAAAAGGGGGAAGAGATGGCCCTTGGGCAGGGGCAAGGACAAGGAAGGAGGATTGCATTGCTTTTTTGTGCCTCCCCTAATGACAGGCACTTATAAAATTAGGAAGAACATACAGTCATCAGCTGCCACTTTCTGGCTACTTCAGTTTAAAGGGACCAACCTTCTGCCAGTCATTTAAGAAGATTATAGCTTATTGGATGTTAAACTAAAGGGTTTTAGTTCCTATAAGCCCAGAGACCCTGGAGACAGTGCAAAGTCATAGGGCCTTCATGTAGATACAGCCCTTGCCTCCTGTAGGAGGTCTGCCAATGGACCTGACTTCTGACCTGCAATATCTTCACTATGCCAGCCCTGAGCACATGAAGTGGAGAATGAGAACTGTGCCAGACTGCATAGTGAAATAATAGACAGATATCCACCAGGACAAGACCATTGAACTTGTGATCTATCCTAACTTGAATCAAGGTCTCCTCCGGTAAAGAGCTAGGTAAGCTCTCTTACTGTTCATCACTGCATGTAGTATAAGGCAGAACGCTCTGAAATAGTCATATCGATGTTTTCAAAAAATTAACTTATATCAGGGGTTCTCAAACTGTAGGTTGTGAGGTTATTACATGGGGAGTTGCGAGCTGTCAGCCTCCACCCCAAACTCAGCTTTGCTTCCAGCATTTATAATGATATTAAATATATTTTAAAGTGTTTTTAATTTATATGGGGGGGGGGTCACACTCAGAGGCTTGCTCTGTGAAAGGGGTCACCAGTACAAAAGTTTGAAAACCACTGCCTTAGACATTAATGTTTTTGCAAGATTATTTAAGTCTATAGTTATATAACTTAGGCCCCAGTTTTGCAAGGACTTAAATTTACACACACACGCATTTCTATTTACTTAAATGACATTTACATGTGTGAAGTTATGCAAATGCTTAAGTCTTTGCAAGATCAGAGACTTAGGCCTGGTCTACGAGTTTAGGTCGACTTTAGCAGCGTTAAATCGAATTAAGCCTGGACACATTCACACGACGAAGCCCTTTCTTTCGACTTAAGGGGCCCTTTAAACCGGTTTCTTTACTCCACCTTCGAGGGGATTAGCGATAAAATCGGCCTTAGCGGGTCGGAATTGTGGACGGAATTCGATGTTATTGGCCTCTGGGAGCTATCCCACAGTGCTTCATTGTGACTGCTCTGGACAGCACTCTCAACTCAGGTGCACTGACCAGGTAGACAGGAAAAGCCCCGCGAACGTTTGAATTTCATTTCCTGTTTGCCCAGTGTGGAGAGCACAGGTGACCACGCAGAGCTCATCAGCACAGGTAACCGTGATGGAGTCCCAGGATCGCAAAAGAGCTCCAGCATGGACCGAACGGGAGGTACGGGATCTGCTCGCCATATTGGGAGATGAATCAGTGCTAGTTGAACTCCGTAGCAGTAAACGAAATGGCAAAATATTAGAAAAGGTCTCCAAGGCCATGAAGGACAGAGGCCATAACAGGGACGCACAGCAGTGCCGTGTGAAAATTAAGGAGCTAAGGCAAGCCTACCACAAAGCCAGAGAGGCAAACGGAAGGTCCGGGGCAGAGCCGCAAACATGCCGCTTCTACGCAGAGCTGCATGCCATGCTAGGGGGTGCAGCCACCACTACCCCAACCGTGTGCTATGACTCCATCACTGGAGAAACACACAGGGAAGAGGGTTCGGGGTACGAGGAAGATGAAGATGAAGATAATGTAGATAGCTCACAGCAGCAAGGAAGCAGAGAAACCGGTTTCCCCAACAGCCAGGATATGTTTATCACCCTGAACCTGGAGCCAGTAACCCCCGAACTCACCAAAGGCGTGCTCCCAGACCCTGAGGGCACACAGGGGACCTCCGGTGAGTGTACCTTTGTAAATATTACACATGGTTTAAAAGCAAGCGTGTTTAATGATTAATTTGCCCTGGCAATCGCGGCCAGTACAGCTACTGTAAAAGTCTGTTAACGTGTATGAGGATGGAGCAGAAATCCTCCAGGGACATCTCCAGAAAGCTCTCCTTCATGTACTCCCAAAGCCTTTGCAAAAGGTTTCTGGGGAAGGCTGCCTTATCCCGTCCGCTATGGTAGGACACTTTACCACGCCAGGCCAGTAGCACGTAGTCTGGAATCATTGCATAACAAAGCATGGCAGCGTATGGTCCCGGTGTTTGCTGGCATGCAGACAACATCCATTCCTTATCGCTCTTTGTTATCCTCAGGAGAGTGATATCATTCACGGTCACCTGGTTGAAATGGGGTGATTTTATTAAGGGGACATTCAGAGGTGCCCGTTCCTGCTCGGATGAACAGAAATGTTCCCCTCTTTTAGCCACGCGGTGGGGGGAGGGGTGAAGTGATCATCCCCGATAATTGGGTGTGGGGGTCGGAGGGGGGTTAGTTGGGTTTGTGCTGCATGTTAACCTGGGAACTGCAGCCCCTCCTTTTACATTGCAAACCCATTTTAAATGGCCAACCCAATGGGTGCTTGGTATGGGAAATGAGGGCGCTACTGTTTGAAACCATTCCCACATGTTAAGAAGGTTAAAAAAGCCAAAAGACTGTGGCTTACCATGGCTGCCTGCAAGCCGAAATCTGTTGCCTGGCACTGCATGAGTGATCTCTCACACCAAACCGGCAGGCCCTCAATATAAGAGGAAAAATGCGACCTTGTAACGAAAACACATGTGCTGTGTAATGTGAACAGCAAAATTTAACGTGAAAGAGTGTACCCATTGTTCTCTAAAATGTGTCTTTTTTAACCACCTCTCCCTTCTCCTCCACCAGCTGCAAATGTTTCTCCTTCACAGAGGCTAGTGAAGATTAGAAAGAGAAAATGGCGGACTCGGGATGACATGTTCATGGAGCTCCAGATGTCCTCCCAAGCTGAAAGAGCGCAGCAGAATGCGTGGAGGCAGTCAATGTCAGACTACAGAAAAGCACAGTATGAACCAGAGGACAGGTGGCGGGCTGAATTGCGGGATGAACAGAGCAAGTGGCGGGCTGAAGATGATAGGTGGCGTCAGCTTGCAGACAGAAGGCAAGAGTCGATGCTCCGGCTGCTGGAGCATCAAACTGATATGCTCCAGCGTATGGTTGAGCTGCAGGAAAGGCAGCAGGAGCAGAGACCACCACTACAGCCCCTGTGTAACCAACAGCCCTCCTCCCCAAGTCCCATTGCCTCCTCACCCAGACGCCCAAGAACACGGTGGGGGGGCCTCCAGCCACCCAGTCACTCCACCCCAGATGATTGCCCGAGCATCAGAAGGCTGGCCTTCAATAAGAGTTAAAGTTTTAAACTGCAGTGTGTCCTTTTCCTTCCCTCCTCCCCCACCCATCCCGGGCTACCTTGGCAATTATCCCCCTAGTTGTGTGATGAATTAATAAAGAATGCATGAATGTGAAGTAACAATGACTTTATTGCCTCTGCAAGCGGTGCTCGAAGTTGGGAGGAGAGGGTGGGGTGGTTGGTTTACAGGGAAGTAGAGTGAACCGGGTGGGGCGGAGGGTTCATCAAGGAGAAACAAACAGAAGTTTCACACTGTAGCCTGGCCAGTCACAAAACTCGTTTTCAAAGCTTCTGATGCGCACCGCGCCCTGCTGTGCTCTTCTAACCGCCCTGGTGTCTGGCTGCACGTAATCAGCGGCCAGGCAATGTGCCTCAACCTCCCACCCCACCATAAATGTCACCCCCTTACTCTCAGAGATATTGTGGAGCACACAGCAATAACAATGGGGATATTCTTTTCGCTGAGGTCTGAGCGAGTCAGTAAGCTGCGCCAGCGCACTTTTAAATGTCCAAATGCACATTCCACCACCATTCGGCACTTGCTCAGCCTGTAGTTGAACAGGTCCTGACTACTGTCCAGGCTGCCTGTGTACGACTTCATGAGCCATGGCATTAAGGGGTAAGCTGGGTCCCCAAGGATAACTATAGGCATTTCAACATCCCCAACGGTTATTTTCTGGTCCGGAAAGAAAGTCCCTTCCTCCAGCTTTCGAAACAGACCAGAGTGCCTGAAGACGCGAGCATCATGTACCTTTCCCGGCCATCCCACGTTGATGTTGGTGAAACGTCCCTTGTGATCCACCAGGGCTTGCAGCCGCATTGAAAAGTACCCCTTGCGGTTTATGTACTCGGTGGCTTGGTGCTCCGGTGCCAAGATAGGGATATGGGTTCCGTCTATCGCCCCACCACAGTTTGGGAATCCCATTGCAGCAAAGCCATCCACTATGGCCTGCACGTTTCCCAGAATCACTACCCTTGATATCACCAGGTCTTTCATTGCCCTGGCAACTTGGATCACAGCAGCCCCCACAGTAGATTTGCCCACTCCAAATTGATTCCCGACTGACCGGTAGCTGTCTGGCGTTGCAAGCTTCCACAGGGCTATCGCCACTCACTTCTCAACTGTGAGGGCTGCTCTCATCCTGGTATTCTGGTGCTTCAGGGCAGGGGAAAGCAAGTCACAAAGTTCCATGAAAGTGCCCTTATGCATGCGAAGGTTTCGCAGCCACTGGGAATCATCCCACACCTGCAGCACGATGCGGTCCCACCAGTCTGTGCTTGTTTCCTGGGCCCAGAATCGGCGTTCCACGGCATGAACCTGCCCCAGTAACACCATGATTTGCACATTGCTGGGGCCTGTACTTTGTGAGAGGTCTATGTCCATATCAATTTCCTCATCACTCTCGTCGCCGCGCTGCAATCGCCTCCTCAGCTGGTCCTGGTTTTGCTTTGGCATGTCCTGGCTCTGAATGTACTCCAGGACAATGCGCGTGGTGTTCATAGTGCTCATAATTGCCGCGGTGATCTGAGCGGGCTCCATGATCCCAGTGCTATGGCGTCTGGTCTGAAAAAAGGTGCGAAACTAGTATCTGACGGATGGAGGGAGGGAGGGGCGACTGACGACATGGCGTACAGGTACAGGGAATTAAAATCAAAGGTGGCTGTGCATCAGGGAGAAACACAAACAACTGTCACACAGAATGCCCCCCCCCCCCCCAAGATTGAACTCAAAACCCTGGGTTTAGCAGGCCATTGATTTCACGGAGGGAGGGGGAAGCAAATGAATACAGAACAAATCTATTTTTTACATCTTAAGCTGGCAGACAACGGTGCAGCATGACTGATAGCCCTCGGCATCTTCTGGGTGCTTGGCAGAAAATACTGGGCTCTTGGCAGAAAACAGCATACTACGACTGATAGCCATCATTGTCGAGACTGCCCAGGTGCCCATGATTGACAGCCACTGCAGTACGACGACAACAGATACCAGTCGTAATATACCATCTTCTACCAAAAGGCAAGGGGCTGCTGTTGTGTGAAATGCAGCCCCATGTCTGCCAGCACCCAGATAGCCGATGAAGGCTACCAGTCATACTGCACCGTCTACTGCCAAAAGGCAATTAGCTGCTGCTGTGTAGCAATACAGTACCATGTCTGCCGGCACCCAGAGGGCATATGGTGACGGTGAGCTGAGCTGAGCGGGCTCCATGCTTGGCCTGGTATGTTGTCTGCACAGGTAACCCAGGTAAAAAGGCGCGAATCGATTGTCTGCCGTTGCTCTGACGGAGGGGGGGGTGCCTGACGACATGTACCCAGAACCCCCCGCGACACTGTTTTGCATCATTCAGGCTTTGGGATCTCAACCCAGAATTCCAATGGGCAGCGGAGACTGCGGGAACTGTGGGATAGCTACCCACAGTGCAACACTCCGAAAGTCGACGCTAGCCTCGGTACTATGGACGCGGTCCGCCGACTTCATGCACTTAGAGCATTTTATATGGGGACACACACAATCGGCTGTATACAACCGATTTCTATAAAACCGGTTTCTATAAATTCGATCTAATTTCGTAGTGTAGACATACCTTAGATTTTTAGACTGCACATAAAGTGTTCTGATGTAGTCATGTGAAAGCCTAAAGAATTTGGGATAAGTGTACATTTGCAGTAAACTACTAAGTGAGTTGATATATTACCTACCGTGTCCAATCCTATAGTCTTTCCATGTACAGAACTACTACTGACGTCAGTGTAAGTTCTGCAGTTAGATTGCAGATTCACATACAAGGAATACAACTGGTCATACATATTTTTTACTTCATCTTGACTTAAACTCTGAAATTTTGTTGCTGAAACATTTTCACACCATGGCTTTTGAACTGAAAATTAACACTTTCATTTTGGTCAAAATTTTCCAGTCTTCAGTTTTCTAATTTCAAAGAAGCTACAGGTTTCCTGCCCTCCCCAACCCCCCCCCCCCATCTCTCTTTTTCCTCACCCTAACTTTTCCTGGGGAGTGAGGCAAAGCTGTAAGGGGGAAGAGACCCAAACATTTAAAACAAAAACAAACAAACACACACACACAAGTTAACGCTATCTGTTTTTCTTCATGTCATTCAAAAGTTTTCCACAAAAAGTATATAGCATCTTTCATCCAGCTCTATTTAAGGTAGATGGAAATTAAAAGAGAACAGAAGATGCAGACTTGGGCCAACCAAGCATTTCATTGGATTGCAGTCTCTAAAATCCTATGTTGTTATTGTTAACCCTACTTAAACATATTCTCTGCTTCTCACTTGAGTCCAGTTGTTCTGAAGAAGGGCAAATCATCCTAACCCATGTATTTTAGGCGACTTTCATCTCACCACATCAGTTTGAATAATGTATGAAAATATCATGAATTCATAATTTGTCAATATTTTAGCAACCGTGTGGCATGTTGAAATAAAAGAGTAACTAAATGGAGAACTGGATGGCTGTAGGGGTTGATAAGAGGACATATAACTTGTCAGCTGCTCAAATCCAGCCCAGGTTGCTAATGAAAACAATAGCAATGGAAAGTCTTTACCATCTGACAGCTGTTTGGCTGTGTGTGAAGTGAGTCAGTGACTACTCAGATATTTTTAGAGCACCCACTATAGTTTCTAAACAGTAATATCTGTATCCCAGCCCAATTTCTCATGGACAGGTGTCCATGTCATGGAACTCACTAATGGCACCCAACAATCTCTGCTGGCACCACAGAAGAAATAAGTTTAGTATGGTGACTGAACTTCCCTCTCACTCCTAGAGTAAGTCACTGCAAGCCAGGGTTGGGACACCCAGGCAGTGGAAGGCAGTGTGATGAACCATGTTGTACCAGTCCCATAGATACTTCTAGAACATTCTTCAGGGCTGCTATTTCAAAACCTTTCACAAGCCCTGCATTTACTCAAATATATTTGAGGAAAACTTTGAGCCCTTATAACTCCATAAAATTATGAATGAGCATGTGCTCTGAATTCCCATCTTCCCAATTAGGCTCCTCTTTTGTTTTTTCCTGTAAAATATTATCAGCTTTTAGGACCTACATCTTAGTAGCAAGGCAGCAAGTTATTCATTTGTTATTCCTGGGGTCTTACTCAAAGAGCCTCATGAGCATATGGTAGCGTCTATATGCAGAGATGATGCTATATTAAATGCTTGTGATTTATTGTGTCCCAGATGTTCGCCTGCAGCTGTCACTCATACAATCCCCCTGCAATCTAATGTTCAAGGGTATAGGAGGAATAATGTGGGATCTTTCATGATCCCACCTACTGAACATTTTCCCCTCTCTCCTGGTTGTTTTTGTGCTGTAGCACAGGAAGAAAGGCATCTTCAGACTCAGTCACAATTTCTTGGAACCTGCCACTATGTCCAACACAAATTGTTACAACATTAATAAATACCCC
Source organism: Chrysemys picta bellii (assembly GCF_011386835.1). Lineage (NCBI taxonomy): Eukaryota > Metazoa > Chordata > Testudines > Emydidae > Chrysemys > Chrysemys picta. The sequence continues at coordinate 91,700,792 of NC_088795.1, forward strand.
ACTGCCATTAGAGAGACAACCTGAACTAACTTTCTCACAATACAAATGTGTATTTTTTATTCTGAACATAGTTCATGTTATGAAGTTTCCTCCTCAGACATTCTCCAGCCCTTGGCTAGAGTGAGTAGGAAACATAACAATGCAATGTTTGAGTGTCAAAAGAGGATTCACTCAGAGCTTGTTAAGATTTTTGAAATTGAAAAGTGTTTGTCTACGTTTTCCATGGAGAACTTAGCCATTTTCAGCAGAAGTTTGAATATAAAGTTTTTTGGTCTAAAACTATTTAGGTTTTTACTGGGGGGAAAAGGGGGACAGCAGGGGGAGAGGTGGACAATAAAACTCAAAAGGTTCCTCGAGGAAGCAGGTACTTTTCCACAAAAAATAAAAACTTTAAAAAAAAAAAAATCTTTTGTTGAAAGCCCAGTTTTCCCATCAGATGCAGTTAGCAGAATTTTTTCTGCCAGTCCTATTTGCATTATTCAATTTGGAAGGCTTCTCTCTGGCTTAATCATAGAACTGGAAGGGGCCTCGAGAGGTCATCTAGTCCAGTCCCCTGCACTCATGGCAGGACTAAGTATTATCTAGACCATCCCTGACAGGTGTTTGTCTAACCTGCTCTTAAAAATCCCCTATGATGGAGATTCCAGAACCTCCTTAGGCAATTTATTCCAGTGCTTAACCACTCTGACAGTTAGGAATTTTTACCTAATGTCCAGCCTAAACCACCCTTGCTGCAATTTAAGCCCATTGCTTCTTGTCCTATCCTCAGAGGTTAAGAACAACAATTTTCCTCCCGCCTCCTTATAACAACCTTTTATGTACTTTGTATCAGAGGGGTAGCGGTGTTGATTTGTTTGGGCATAAGCTTTCGTGGGTAAAAAAAAACCCACTTCTTCAGATGCATGGAGACACAGATGCAGGTTTTTTACCCACAAAAGCTTATGTCCAAATAAATCTGTTAGACTTTAAAGTGCCACCAGGCTCCTCGTTTTTATGTACTTGAAAACTTATGTCCACTCTCAGGCTTCTCTTCTCCAGACTAAACAAACCCATTTTTTTTTCAATCTTCCCTCATAGGTCATGTTTTCTAGACCTTTAATCATTTTTGTTGCTCTTCTGTGGACTTTCTCCAGTCTGTCCACATCTTTCTTGAAATGTAGTGCCCAGAACTGGACACAATACTCCAGTTGAGGCCTAATCAGCGTGGAGCAGAGCAGAAGAATTACTTCTCATATCTTGCTTACAATACTCCTGCTAATATATCCCAGAATGATGTTTGGGGTTTTTGCAACAGTGTTACACTGTTGATTCATATTTAGCTTGTGATCCACTATGACCCCCAGATCCCTTTCCGCAGTACTCCTTCCTAGGCAGTTTTTTTTTTTTTTTTTTTTTGGTATGTGTGCAATGATTGTTCCTTCCTAAGTGTAGTACTTTGCATTTGTCCTTATTGAATTTCATTCTATTTACTTCAGACCATTTCTCCAGTTTGTCTAGATAATTTTGGATTTTAATCCTATCCTCCAAAGCACTTGCAACCCTTCCCAGCTTGGTATTGTCCACAAACTTTATAAGTGTACTCTCGATGCCATTACCTAAATCATTGATTAAGATATTGAACAGAACCAGACCTAGAACTGATCCCTGCAGGACCCCACACATTATGCCCTTCCAGCATGACTGTGACGAACTGATAACTACTCTATGGGAACAATTTTCCAACTAGTTATGCACCCACCTTATAATAGCTCCATCTAGCTTGTATTTCCCTAGTTTGTTTATGAGAAGGTCATAATGTTTCATCTTGTCTTCTCCCTGGACACAAGAGACTCACAATACTTGTCTCAGAATTAAAGTTTAAGAAGCCAAACTCTTGTTCTGTTGCTATGGACCCTACAACTGTTGCTACTGTCCCTTCTCTCCATAAGAGTTGGCTATTAATGGAATTACTGAGCCTCAGAAAGTTAGAGGAAGGTTAGTCCCCCCCATCCCCCTCCAAAAAAAACAAAACAACCAAAAAAAAAAAAAACACACCACACACCACCAAAAAACCCACACCAATGGCCCTGCAAGTGCAGCTCCTCATTTATTCACCTACATGAAAATGGGAGAGAAAAAACACACTCTATACTCTACGTTGTGCCTACCTACCCCATGCAGTGGTCCAAAAAGTAGCAAGTCAGCAGGAATCTTCTGTGAAGGGGAAGGGGAGCAGGCATCTGAGTCCATGCAGGGGGGTCTGCATCTGCAAACTGCAGATGTGTGCTCCAGAGGCTCAATCCATGGTAGCAAAGGCTGGCTTCAGGTGTGGGAGGGAGTTCCTTTATCGCTGCAACCAGCAACCAAAACTCCTTGTGAACAGGAGGAAGTGTGATGCATTGTTTCAGTGCTACTATATCTTAATAGAGTGGATTCTCCCCCTCCCCCCCAGTTCTTAGCCCCACAGAGAAGTTCTACACAAAGCCTACTTATTTGGGCTTTCTATAAAGATGAAAAATTTGTGTTGTATTCTTAAGGCCACTTGTGTAAATACATTGAGCATAAGAACTTCCTTGAGTGAGTGGTGGACACATTAAAATGTTCATTGAGTCAACGATGTTTTGCATGGAGCATTGTCTTCTGAGCCTGGAGCACAGAAGACAAGGAAAGGTCAAGAATAAAGGCCCCCCTCTCAGCCATGAAGAGCCAGCACAGTAGCATGAAGGGGGAGCATAGACAAGTCCACTCCGTTACTGAACAATGTAAGAAGCAGAAAAACAAACCAAAACCCAGAACCAGCAGGCCCCAGTCTGTCCCAATAGACGAGCACTACTGATGTTGCAGTATTAATTACTTAGCACAGTAACCTTGATGTGGTGTGGAAAGTTGTAGAAATACAATCAAAACAGTGCTCTTTGTATTGTGCGCTTCACTGCTGATTGCAGCCAGAGACAATGGCTGTAAGGCCACTTTGGGACCCAGTTGTGCCTGGCCCAGATATGGCTGGACAGTGGTTGGGAATGGTCTTCTCCTCCCTTTGCTGGGCCCAAACAACAGCCAGGCACAATTGCATTCTCTGTAGTCAGGAGAGCACGGGAACAGTTGCTCTCTCCATACTCCACGGCGGGGGGAGGGTGGGAAAAGGAACACTTCCCCCAAGGGATAGAGGCAGAGAGGACATAGCTCCACCTTCCCTCTGCACTGGCACATGAAGCAGGGATGGAGGAATCACAGAGCAAAAGTAGTCTACACCCCATAAAAGGGTGCAGGATTGGGTATGCTCCTTTTACATGACAGGAAGTTCTAGAAGGCATTCTAGTTACCTGATACAGAATGTCCATATGCTCTAGCTCAAGCAGAAGTTATAAACTTACAATAGGAACAACTGGGTGAAAGTCTATGGCCTTTGTTATGCAGGATGTCAGACTGAAAGATGATGATGGTTCCTTGGGGGCCTTAAAAAAAAAAATCCCCTGGCGCTCAGACTGGGGTGTTGGTGCTATACACTAGCCCCCACACAAGGCTGTGCTTTCAGGCACAAATAGGTTCTTGGAGAGTAAACGTCATCTGAGATGGGGAATAGAAAGACAATTGGAGAAGCAAAGCTATGGCTCAGAAGCACTTAAGGAATTCTCTCAGGAGATGGAGAGAAGAGTGAATATTTAAATTGAATTCACTTCTTTTCTTCCAGGCTATAACCCTAGTACTTGCACTGATGGTCACTTAAAGAGTCTGTCATCGCATCATGCATACTAGCGCTGAGTGAGAAATGTGCACAGCAGAGCATCAGAATATTGTAGGCTGGTAAATTCTCATATCCGTTTTGGTTTAACTGAAACTAGTTGAAATATGGTGATGAAATCCAACTGCTGTCCCACTCACCCAGCTGATCAACCTAGAAATAATGGCTGATGGCTCTCCAAGTCCTTCTAAGCATACATTGAGAGAAATGGGCATGACTAGCGTGTAGAATTAACAATATTTGCTCCACATTAAGTAGTTGCAAAAGCTGATATTTATACAATTTACAGATCTGAGGCAAGAATGTGGGTGGGGTGGGTTTTGTTTTGTTTTGTTTTGAAGAGCACATCTTTTAATAGGAATTAATTGAGGGAAGTCCTATGGCCTGTGCTATACAGGAAGTCAAACTAGGCAATCACAATGGTCCCTTCTGGTCTTGGAATCTGAAGTGTCACCATTTTTACAGTGAAAACAGACTTTAACCTAAAACTGAAATTCACTGTGTGTGTAAAATAAAGAATAAAAAATAGTCATGCTTTTTTGCAAAGTAACAAGAAAGTATTTATAAATATATACCACACCCACCCACCCACCCACCCATATATTTGCTAGTGGTGAGTTTTTCCTGCAGGGCTGTTACTAGTATGTCTATACTGAAAGATATATACTTGGAGATTTCATTCATCTTGTGGAAAATAAACTAAATCTAGGAATAGTACTTGAGGGTTACTTAGGGTATGTCCACACTGCAATTAAACTCCTAGGGCTGACCTGTGTCAGCTGACTCAGGCTTGCGAGGATGTAAAAATTGCAGCATAGACATTGGGCCTCAGGCTGAGTCTGGGCTCTGGGACCCCATGAGGGTAGGGGGAGAAGGGGAGTTTACACACACACAAAAAATACCTTCCACAATTGAACAGCCCCACAGCCTGAGTCAGTTGCCATGGGATTTTAATTGCAGTATAAATGTACCTCTACAGTGCTCAAGCATCTGAGTAGGATGCAGCATGCTGTTGCTAACAGCGCAGCAGTTATGCACAGTCAAGCCATGGTGCAACCACACAGAATCATAGAAGATATGGGTTGGATGGGACCTCAAGAGGTCATCTAGTCCAACCCCCTACTCAAAGCAGGACCAACCCCAACTTATCATCCCAGCCAGGGCTTTGTCAAGCCGGGCCTTACAAACCTCTAAGGATGGAGGTTTCACCACCTCCCTAGGTAACCCAATCCAGTGCTTCGCCACCCTCCTAATGAAATAGTTTTTCCTAATATCCAACCTAAACCTCCCCCACTGCAACTTGAGTCCTTTGCTCCTTGTTCTGTCATCTGCCACCACCACCAACAGCCTAACTCCATCCTCTTTGGAACCCTCCCCCCAAATCAGGTAGTTGAAGGCTGCTATCAAATCCCCCCTCACTCTTCTCTTCTGCAGACTAAATAAGCCCAGTTCCCTCAGCCTCTCCTCATAAGTCATGTGCCCCAACCCCCTAATCATTTTCGTTGCCCTCCGCTGGACTCTCTCCAATTTGTCTACATCCTTTCTGTAGTGGGGGGCGGGGGGACGCAATAATCCAGATGTGGCCTCACCAATGCCTAATAGAGGGGAATAATCACTTCCCTCGATCTGCTGGCAATGCTCTTACTAATGCAGCCCAATATGTTGTTAGCCTTCTTGGCAACAAGGGCAAACTGTTGACTCATATCCAGCTTCTCATTCACTGTAATCCCCAGGTCCTTTTCTGCAAGAACTGCCGCTTAGCCAGTTGGTCCCCAGCCTGTCGCAGTGCATGGTATTCTTCTGTCCTAAGTGCAGGACTCTGCACTTGTCCTTGTTGAACCTCAGATTTATTTTAGTCCAATCCTCCAATTTGTCTAGGTCACTCTGGACCCTATCCCCACCCTCCAGTATCTACCACTCCCCCCAGCTTAGTGTCATCTGCGAACTTGCTGAGGGTACAATCCATCCTATCATCCAGATCATAAATGAAGATGTTGATCAAAACCAGTCCCAGGACAGACCCCTGGGGCACACCGCTTGATACCAGCTGCCAACTAGACAGAGCTGATCATCACTAGCCGTTGAGCCCAACACTCTAGCCAGCTTTCTATCCATTTTATAGTCCATTAATTCAATCCATACTCAACTTGCTGGCAAGAATCTGTCCAAGTTTCCACTTCTTGTAAACTTCCTTTTTGTGTTTAAGCTCACCAAAGATTTCCCTGTTAAGCCAACCTGGTCGCTGCCATATTTGCTATTCTCTTTCTGCACATCACAATGGTTTGTTCCTGTGCCCTCAATAAGGCTTCTTTAAAATACAGCCAGCTCTCCTGGACTCCGTCCCCCCCACCCCCTACATATTAGACTCCCAGGTGATCCTGCCCATCAGTTCCCTGCGGGAGTCAAAGTCTGCTTTTCTGAAGTTCAGGGTCTGTATTCTGCTGCTCTCCTTTCTTCCATGTGTCAGCATCCTGAACTCGACTAGGATTGTAGATTGCATTGCAGACAACTTTTTATTTCAGAAGGTTGAAAAAGCTACTGGGGGGAAGTTGTTCTAGACTTGATTTTAACAAATAGGGAGGAACTCGTTGAGAATTTGAAAGTAGAAGGCAGCTTGGGTGAAAGTGATCATGAAATCATAGAGTTTGCAATTCTAAGGAAGGGTAGAAGGGAGAACAGCAAAATAGAGACAATGGATTTCAGGAAGGCGGATTTTGGTAAACTCAGACAGCTGATAGGTAAGGTTCCATGGGAATCAAGACTGAGGGGAAAAACAACTGAGGAGAGTTGGCAGTTTTTCAAAGGGACACTATTAAGCACGGCCGGCTCTAGGCACCAGCAAAACAAGTTGGTGCTTGGGGCGGCACATTTTTAGGGGCGGCATGGCCGGCGCCAGAATGCCGCCCCTAAAAATGTGCCCCAGCCACCCTAGCTCACCTCCGCTGCTGCTGCCATGGCGTGCGAAACAGCTGATTTGCACACCGCTACTCGCCCTCCCTCCCAGGCTCTCAAACCTGGGAGGGAGGGGGAGATCCCGAGCGGCCGCGGCGCGCAAAACAGACATTTCGCGTGCCGCTGCTCCCCCTCCCTCCCAGACTTGAGAGCCTGGGAGGGAGGGGGGAGAAGCGGCGCCCGCGCTGCGGCCACTCACAGTCTTCCCCTCCCTCCCAGGCTCTCAAACCTGGGGGGGGGGGGGGGGAGACTCCGAGTGGCCGCGGAGCGGGTGCCACTTCTCCCCCTCCCTCCCTCCTAGGCTTCAGAGCCTGGGGGGGGGGGGGGAGGAGGCAGGGCTGGGGATTTGGGGAAGGGGCGGAGTTGAGGAGGGGCCGGGGTAATTAAAGAAGGGGGGGGCGACCAAAATTGTTTTTGCTTTGGGCAGCAAAAATCCTAGAGCCGGCCCTGCTATTAAAGGCCCAAAAGCAAGCTATTCCACTGGTTAGGAAAGATAGAAAATGTGGCAAAAGACCGCCTTGGCTTAACCACGAGATCTTGCATGATCTAAAAAAAAAAAAAAAAAAAAAGTCATATAAAAAATGGAAACTAGTACAGATTACAAAGGATGAATATAGGCAAACAACACAGGAATGCAGGGGCAAGATTAGAAAGGCAAAGGCACAAAATGAACTCAAACTAGCTACAGGAATAAAGGGAAACAAGAAGACTTTTTTATCAATACATTAGAAGCAAGGGGAAGACCGAAGACAGGGTAGGCCCACTGGAGGGAGAAACAGTAACAGGAAACTTGGAAATGGCAGAGATGCTTAATGACTTCTTTGTTTCGGTCTTCACCGAGTAGTCTGAAGGAATGCCTAACATAGTGAATGCTAATGGGAAGGAGGTAGGTTTAGCTGATAAAATAAAAAAAGAACAAGTTAAAAATCACTTAGAAAAGTTAGATGCCTGCAAGTCACCAGGGCATGATGAAATGCAGCCTAGAATACTCAAGGAGCTAATAGAGGAGGTATCTGAGCCTCTAGCTATTATCTTTGGAAAATCATGGGAGACGGGAGAGATTCCAGAAGACTGGAAAAGGGCAAATATAGCGCCCATCTATAAAAAGGGAAATAAAAACAACCCAGGAAACTACAGACCAGTTAGTTTAACTTCTGTGCCAGGGAAGATAATGGAGCAAGTAATTAAGGAAATCATCTGCAAACACTTGGAAGGTGGTAAGGTGATAGGGAATAGCCAGCATGGATTTGTAAAGAACAAATCGTGTCAAACCAATCTGATAGCTTTCTTTGATAGGATAACTAGTCTTGTGGATAAGGGAGAAGCTGTGGATGTGGTATACCTAGACTTTAGTAAGGCATTTGATATGGTCTCGCATGATATTCTTATCGATAAACTAGGCAAATACAACTTAGATGGGGCTACTATAAGGTGGGTGCATAACTGGCTGGATAACCGTACTCAGAGTTGTTATTAATGGTTCCCAATCCTGCTGGAAAGGCATAACAAGTGGGGTTCTGCAGGAGTCTGTTTTGGGACCGGCTCTGTTCAATATCTTCATTAACGACTTAGATATTGGCATAGAAAGTAAGCTTATTAAGTTTGTGGATGATACCAAACTGGGAGGGATTGCAACTACTTTGGAGGACAGGGTCATAATTCAAAATGATCTGGACAAATTGGAGAAATGGTCCGAGTTAAACAGGGTGAAGTTTAACAAAGACAAATGCAAAGTGCTCCACTTAGGAAGAAAAAATCAGTTTCACACATACAGAATGGGAAGAGACTGTGTAGGAAGGAGTATGGCAGAAAGAGATCTAGGGGTTATAGTGGACCACAAGCTAAATATGAGTCAACAGTGTGATGCTGTTGCAAAAAAAGCAAACATGATTCTGGGATGTATTAACAGGTGTGTTGTGAGCAAGACACGAGAAGTCATTCTTCCGCTCTACTCAGGCCTCAACTGGAGTATTGTGTCCAGTTCTGGGCACTGCATTTCAAGAAAGATGTGGAGAAATTGGAGAGGGTCCAGAGAAGAGCAACAAGAATGATTAAAGGTCTTGAGATCATGACCTATGAAGGAAGGCTGAAAGAATTGGGTTTCTTTAGTTTGGAAAAGAGAAGACTGAGAGGGGACATGATAGCAGTTTTCAGGTATCTAAAAGGGTGTCATAAAGAGGAGGGAGAAAACTTGTTCACCTTAGCCTCTAAGGATAGAACAAGAAGCAATGGGCTTAAACTGCAGCAAGGGAGGTCTAGAGTGGACATTAGGAAAAAGTTCCTAACTGTCAGGGTGGTTAAACACTGGAATAAATTGCCTAGGGAGGTTGTGGAATTGCCATCTCTGGAGATATTTAAGAGTAGGTTAGATAAATGTCTATCAGGGATGGTCTAGACAGTATTTGGTCCTGCCATGCGGGCAGGGGACTGGACTCGATGACCTCTTGAGGTCCCTTCCAGTCCTAGAATTTATGAATCTATGACATGGTCACTGCTGCCCAGGTTGCCACCCACTTCTACTTCCCCTACCAATTCTTCCCTGTTTGTGAGCAGCAAGTCAAGAGGAGCATGGCCCCTAGTTGGTTCCTCCAGCACTTGCACCAGGAAGTTGTCCCCAACATTCTGCAAAAACTTCCTGGATTGTCTATGTACTGCTATATTGCTCTCCCAGCAGATATCAGGGTGATTGAAGTCCCCCCTGAGAACCAGGGCCTATGATCTGGAAACTTGTTAGTTGTCAAAAGAAAGCCTTGTCTACCTCATCCTCCTGGTCTGGTGGTCTATAGCAGACACCCACCACGACATCACCCTTGTTGCTCTCACCTCTAAACTTAACCCGAAGACTCACAACAGGCTTTTCTCCAGTTTCATACTGGAGCTCTGAGCAATCATACTGCTCCCTTACATACAATACAACTCCTCCACCTTTTCTCCCCGCTTGTCCTTCCTGAACAGTTTATACCCATCCATGACAGTGCTCCAGTCATGTGAGTTACCCCACCAAGACTCTGTTATTCCAATCACATCATAGCTCCTTGACTGTGCCAGGACTTCTAATTCTTCCTGCTTGTTTCCCAGGCTTATTGAGTTCTTGTAGAGGTGTAACGCCGACAGACCCCGGTTGTCGGTGGGCAGGATCTAACTGGGAACCTCTGGAGCTTAGTGCATGACCTAAAGGCCAACTGGCTGTTTGCTAAGGCTGTAGAGAAGACTCATTTTATCTCTAAGTGGTCTCAGTGCCACTAGATGGGACAGAGCACCATACCCAGAAGGTGTGTGGGTTATACAGGTACCTAAGATAACTAACCGATTGCCCTACTTTCTCAGTATGAATCAGGAGGCCTCCCCTGTTGTACCCTCCTCCTTGTGTTTCCTCCCAGTATCTCACTTCCCCATTTACCTCCGCGCTTGGATCACCATCCCCCGGTGAACCTAGTTTAAAGCCTTCCTCACTAGGTTAGCAAGCTTGCCTGCAAAGATGCTCTTCCCTCTCTTCATGAGGTGGATTCCATCTCTTCCTAGTAATCCTTCTTCCTGCAACAACATCCCATGGTCGAAGAATCCAAAGCCCTCTCTCCAACACCACCTGCATAATTACGCATTTACCTCCACAATTCAACGGTCCCTACTTGGGCCTTTTCCTTCAACAGGGAGGATGGACAAGAACACGACTTGCACTTCAAACTCCTTTATCCATCTTCCCAGAGCCACATAGTCTGCAGTGACCCGCTCAAGGTCATTCTTGGCAGCATCATTGGTGCCCATGTGGAGAAGTAGGAAGGGGTAGTGGTCCATATTATATGAAATATCTACAGGCAGAGTGCAATAGCACTAATACAAAGGGGATATTGGGGCATTCAGTGCATTAGTTAGAGATGGGACCCCTTGTGACGTTGCACTCCATATGTTTTATAGCAATATGTTTATAAGTGTGAATATGATGTAACTGGAATATGCTTCATGCAAAAGGTCTCTTGTAAGGTATCATTACAAAGCTTATGATCTACTGAGTATGTTCATCCTATTTGTTTGCATGTATTATTTCTATGTCTGGAGTTAGGAGAATAAGATATAAACTTGTATTACTGATGTAAACATGTTAAGTGGAAGCCATTAAGGGTGTTTCAGAATCTATGAACTGTGAATGGGTTTGTTTACCTGCAAGCCTTTCTATGTACATGTCTTCCAGCTACTAGGTAGTGACATGTGATCATGTCACCCGAACTGGAATCAGTCTTAAGCCTGGGTTTTTTCCATTTAGAAGGAGGGGTGGGGATCCAGAGAGATAAAAGATTCCCGCCTTGTGCCAAAGCTATAAAAAGGGGTGGAACAGAACAAAGGGGGTTGCCAGTCATCAGAATCCCCTAATTACCACCTGAATTGGAACTAACAAGGATTGTACCAGGGGAAAGGATTGGGCCCAAACTAGGAAGGAACCTAGTCTGTGAAAGAAGCTTATTGGAACATTTCTGAGCTATTACCTGTATCAGTTTCTTAATGTATTAGGCTTAGACTTGCGTGTTTTTGCTTTATTTTGCTTGGCAACTTACTTTGTTCTGTCCATTATTACTTGAAACCACTTAAATCCTACTTTTTATACTTAATAAAATCACTTTTGTTAAATCACCCAAAGTAATACCTGGGGGAGCAAACAGCTGTGCATCTCTCTCTATCAGTGTTATAGAGGGCGGACAATTTATGAGTTTACCCTGTATAAGCTTTATACAGAGTAAAATGGATTTATTTGGGTTTTGGATCCCATTGGGAGCTGGGTGTCTGGGTGCTGGAGACAGGAGTACTTGCTGAGCTGTTTTCAGTTAAGTCTGCAGCTTCAGAGGCGTGGTTCAGACCCTGGGTCTGTGTTGCAGCAGGCTAGCATGTCTGGATCAACAAGACCGGGTTCTGGAGTCCCAAGCCATCAGAGAAAACAAGCTCAGAGGTAGTTTCAGAACATTAGTTTCAGAACAGTCCCAAGGGAGTCTCTGTGACTGAACCCGTCACACCCCTACTCACAGGTTTGAGATTATCCCAACTTGTTCAAAGCATATGAAGGCAGTTCTTGAGGGTGTTCAGATTCAGGGTTTTGGTTCAGCACATTATAAGGTTAGGTGTCAGCAGTAAGTTTTGCAAATGAAATTCTGAACCACCAGGCATCAAGAGTATTTGACTCCAGCCCTTTAATATTAGAATAATACTAACATGATTGGAAAATAAGGTTGGTAAATATTACAGGTTTTCTTAGATGCAATGGAAACTAATCTCAGCTGAATTTGAGATTTTAGGCCCCAAGCCCCAGAGAGACTTAAGTGCTTAATTCTAAATTCCATTAACTTCAGAGGGACTACTCGGGTGCTTAACCTAAAGTCTGTGTAGTATCAGTGCTTGATATTGCAACATGAATTGCAATAACTAAAAATTAATAATGTTGCACAAGATTCTGGTGTAAATATTGAGTGACTCATTGACCTTGGTGGAGTTACTCCAGTTTCCTCTTGGTTAAGAGCAGAATTTGGTCATTTGTTTTATCTCTTTCAGAAGCGTACCCATCATAGTTTGAGTTGTATGGAAAATCATGGATACCATGTACAGATTCAAAATACTTCCCAACAAAGCATTTGGACATGAAGGACAATCTCTTGTCACTTACTTCCAAAATTTGTGAAGGCTCTCAACTGCTTCAGAAGAATTCACTGTCTGAGGTGGTGCTGTGAACAAAACAAAACAGAGGAAAATATAGTGTTATTGTACTGATTTTTGTGTGATGCTTCCATCTTGTGGCCAATGAGAGAAGCTTCTCTTTTATCATGGATTAAGAAATGCCTTAAAAATGAGGGATTTTTGTAAAGTTACACTACTGAACCAAATATGATATACTTGTGCTAGTGACTAAAATTAATAATAAATTTAAGAAATTATTAGAACATTGAGAGTTTGTAAGTAGAGCAGTGTAGAAGAGTGGACTCACCACTGGAGTGCCCCATTGAGGCTGGGTATGGTGTAGTAGCTCTTTTCCCTACCAGTATAGGGTGACCAGATGTCCCAATTTTATAGGGACAGTCCCAATTTTTGGGTCTCTTTTATATAGGCTCCTATTACCCTCCACCCCCTGTCCCAGTTTTTCACATTTGCTTACTGGTCACCCTATGCCAGTACCCCCTGGCAACAGTCACTCCAGTCCTGTGGTGGTCTCTCTTCCTGAGAGTCATTACTCAGCTCTCCAGCCAGGTCATACTTTAGTTCCACCCCTATTGGGGTAACAGAGTCCGACAAATATACACTCCAATGTCCATACAACAGGCTTGACTCTGGGCCCCAAGGTCCTCACACCCTTTTGGCTCAGAGCTGCAAGTGTCCTTATCCCTTTATATCTGGGGGGAGGCCAGGAAGGGGCTTCACACACTACCTTTTTCCAGCAGTGGATGGGGGAACCCATTACTGCTCTCTACTCTGGGTTCCAGTCCAGGGATCCTGTAGCAAGCAGGCAAGGTCTGTCTAGTCAAACCAAGCTTTGTGCTGCCTCTCTGGGCTTCTTTCCACCATAGCCTTTTACTAGGCTGTCTCCACACTACCTCTCTAGGTTCACACTTTTCTTAGAGTTCCCAAGGTTCTCCCAAATCCCCCAGTAAATCTCAAACCCCAAAGGTACAGCTTAACCCAGATTCAACCTTCTTCAAGCAAGATCTGTCACTATCCCTCTGGCTCACTCCCTGGAATGCCTCATCCTGTCCTCAGTGGCTGCTCTATGTCACTCCTGACAGACTTGCCCACCCCTGAGAGGATTTCAGGGCCAACTAGCCTTCCTCCTTTATCCTGCCAGCTGCTCCACCCTCAAGTACTAAGACAGGGACTGCACAGTTCATTCTTTGCAGCAGCCTTCTGGTCCACACTTTGTGTTTAAACTAATCACCCAGTTCCTCTCCCACCTGGGACTCATCTTTAATTAAGCCCAGCTGGCCAGCTCACTCTCCAGGTGCATTCAGGTAGCATAATTGGCCTTGCAGAGACACATTAACCCCTTTAGAGCCTGTGTGGAGTACACATACCATCACAACAATTTTCCTTTAAAACTTGGTTGGGGGGGGGAGAGTGGAAAATTATATTTTGAACTAAATGAAAATTTTCACTTTCCTTGAAATGTTTAATTTTTTTGTCAGAAAACCAAAAGTGTTTGTTTCAGTTTTTGGCAATATTTGGGGGTTTCAAATTTGTGGGTGTTTTCTCCCCAATAAAAAGCCAGATTTCTGTTGAAGAAACCCTCCATTTTCCAACTCCACATGGGGAAGAAGGATTTCTGGTGGAGCCCATTCAGGGGTTGGATCCCTGTAAGTTGTGACAGCCAGCTGTATCCACATGTGGAAGGAGTTGGGAACAGAGATAAGATAATTTGGTGGGGGTGGGAGTTGAGATAGGGCCAATGAATCTGCAGCCAATGACTCCCACAGAGGCAGGCGGTACATCAACATCAGGGATAATGGCAACTTCCGGGCTCTGTTTCCAGTTGCCAACTCCAGGAGCCATCCAGTTCCCCAAAGGGCCTTTATTGGTCAAAAAGCATACACAAGCCAAGCAGCTTTTTTCATTTTTGCCCTAATGCAGTAGGTTGATGTTGCATCTGGCTAGGGCAGCCCAGCACACAGCTTCCATAGGCAAACAATTTCAACAGCATAAGGCCATTAGAAGGGTCATCTCACCCATCCTGTCACCAGGGTGACAGATCTCAGCTTCCCTCAGTCTCTCTGGCAGGTTGGATGAATTAAGTGCTTTGGTCCTCTGTCTAGAGCTGGTGGGATAAACTTTGGTACCATGTTCCATCAGAATATATGGTTCGGTCAAAAATCAAAATGCTGTGAAAAATCAGATTGTGCCAGAATTTTGTTCAAAAAAAGTTCCAACAATGTAAAAGCCTCCTGTTTGACATTATCAGAACAAATGGTTTCAATTCTGCATTTTTGAAGTGATATTTTTGTATCAATGTTTTTCTTGTGCATTATATTTTATATAGCATAATATCATACAACATTTTAAAAACTGAAATAAAAATGAAATATTGGATTTTAGTGGAACAATATGTTTTGAATGAACCAAAAAGAAATTTGGGACTTTTCAGAATTTTTAAGTGTCTGGTTTTAAGTGTGAATGAAGTCAAATTTTAAAATCTCAAAATCATTCACGAAACAGAACTTCCATCCTCCACGCACAGTTCCATTTCTGGCCCACCCTAGCAGGACAAATAAAAGTCCAGCTACATAGTAACAAACCTTTTTGCCTTCCTGTGCTATCACCCACTGCATATGGCACATATGACCATCAAGTCCTTCAACAGATTGCAGGGGGTTCCTTCTTTCCATATAGCAGGGCCTGACCACAGTACCCGTTTAAATTAAAAAAAAAATTAAATTTAAAAATTAATGGTGATATCCCATCTCCTAGAACTGGAAGGGAGCTTGAAAGGTCATTGAGTCCAGCCCCCTGCCTTCACTACTAGGACCAAGTACTGATTCTGCCCTAGATCCCTAAGTGGCCCCCTCAAGGATTGAACTCATATCTCTGGGTTTAGCAGGCCAATGCTCAAACCACTGAGCTATCCCTCCCTCATTTGCCCTTTGGGAAAAGGTCTACTGGCTCTGTGTGCTAGGAGCAAGAGTCTCAAAAAGGAGAAAGTGGTGCTGAGCTAAAGAAGGAAGGAATGTCTGTTGATGGGGAATGACTGGGAGACGGTGTATTTGGGGCTCCAAATTTTGGTGGATCTGGGTTATAGTTAGCCGTAGCCCACCCCCACATGCTGCAGAGAGGAATTATTAAGTCAATGATATAGTAAAGTAGCACTTCTCATAACAGGTTAGAGCTTTAGTAAATAAATATCAATGACCACATACTAACCAGAGCAGGGAACAAGCTTGTATCCCATAACATGAAATATCATCTCATATCTCTGATACATTTATCATTATGTATTTAAACACCAACTGAAGAGAGCACCATGATTAATTGCAGTTAACTCATGTGATTGATTTTTTTAATTGCAATTAACAAAAAAATTAATCATGATTAATCACAGTTTTAATCACACTGTTAAACAATAGAATCCCAATTGAAATGTATTAAATATTTTTGCATTCTTTTACATTTTCAAATATATTGACTTCAATTACAACACAGAATACAAAGTGTACTGTGCTTATTTTTATTTTTTTTATTACAAATATTTGCATTGTAAAAATGATAAACAAAAGAAATAGTAGTTTTCAATTCACCTCATACAAGTACAGTAGTACAATCTCTTTATTGTGAAAGTGCAACTTACAAATGTAGATTTCTTTTGTTACATAACTGCACTCAAAAACAAAACAGTGTAAAACTTCAGAGCCTACAAGTCCACTCAGTCCTACTTCTTGTGCAGCCGATCGCTAAGAGAAACAAGTTTGTTTACATTTATGGGAAATAATGCTGCCCGCTTCTTATTTACAATGTCACTTGAAAGTGAGAACAGGAGTTCACATGGCACTTTCTAGCCGGCACTGTAAGGTATTTACGTGCCAGATATGCTAAACATTTGTCTGCCCCTTCATTTCTTCGGCCACCATTCCAGAGGACATACTTCCATGCTGATGACACTCGTTAAAAAAATGCATTAATTAAATTTGTGACTGAACTCCTTGGGGGAGAATTGTATGCCTCCTGCTCTGTTTTACCCTCATTCTGCCATATAGTTCATGTTATAGCAGTCTCATATGATGACCTAGCACATATTGTTCATTTTAAGAACACTTTCACTGCAGATTTGACAAAATGCAAAGAAGGTACCAATGTGAGATTTCTAAAGATAGCTACAGCACTCGACCCAAAGTTTAAGAATCTGAAGTGTCTTCCAAAATCTGAGAGGGACGAGGTGTGGCGCATGCTTTCAGATGTCTTAAAAGAGCAACACTCTAATGTGGAAACTGCAGAACTTGAACCACCAAAAAAGAAAATCCACCTTCTGCTGGTGGCATCTAACTCAGATAATGATAATGAACATGCGTCGGTCCACACTGCTTTGAGTCGCTATCGAGCATGGACGCATTTCCTCTGGAATGATGGTTGAAGCATGATGGGGCATATGAATCTGGCACGTAAATATCTTGCGATGCCGGCTACGACAGTACTGTGAGAATGTCTGTTCTCACTTTCGGGTGACATTGTAAACAAGTAGGCAGCATTATCTCCTGTAAATGTAAACAAACTTGTTTGTCTGAGTGATTGGCTGAACAAGAAATAGGACTGAGTGGACTGTAGGCTCTAAAGTTTTACATTGTTTTATTTCTGAATGCAAGGTTTTTTGTACATAATTCTACATTTGTAATTTCAACTTCCATGAAAAAGAGATTGAACTACAGTACTTGTAATGGGGGAATTTAAAAATACTATTTCTTTTTTTTACGGTGCAAATATTTGTAATCAAAAATAAATTGAGCACTGTACATTGTGTTCTGTGTTGTAATTAAAATCAATATATTTGAAAATGTAGAAAACATCCAAAAATATTTAAATAAATGGTATTCTATTACTGTTTAACAGCACGATTAATCGTGATTAATTTTTTTAATCGTTTGACAGCCCTAATAATTACTGAAGGAAAAGTCTATGGTACAACAATCAAATCACAATGCTTATGAGTGTCTGAAGTTGATTAATGCTGCGAAGTGTGGTCTGATTTTAAGCTTTAATTTTACGGGCTAGTGGCAACAGATGTGTGTACTGTGCTTATTAAATCTAGAGCAAATAGTCTCTTATACTTATTTCTTTTTGGCAGTTGAGATGATTTTACTCTGATTAAGCATCAGTTTATACTCTTTAAAGCATAAATCCCTGCTACAAACTGAGAGCCTGACCATGCAAAGCTTTACTCAAGTGAGTCATGAAACTCACATAAGGAAGTATTTAGGCTATGGTGCAGATCCCTTTCTGCCAACCGACTTCTGTGCAGTTCTAGCCAACTTTTACTGAAGTTCAAGAGGGAAGAAAATTCTGGTTTTTAATGTGTATTTGCTGAATTTCCAGAGAGGTGAAAATAGAACTGGGAGGGGTAGCAGCAAAGACATAAATTGCAGGATGAATACATAGTGAACCCATCTTCTTCACAGTTGGGCCCAAGCAGCAGTCTGTTTAAGACAAGCCCCCTTGTGGCAAGAGCAAAGTAAGTGAGGCCCACTGCTACTTGTACCATCAAATTAGGCCCTAGGGGATGCCTGAAACATTTTCGGGGATGTCTATGCACTGTTTGAAGCTAAATAAAGTGTTCTCTTGCTCTATGAGAATCTGATTCAACAGATAGTTGATATGGTACTCAGAGTTCATCTAATATGGGCAGAAGCAACAAACAGGAGGTTGCTAGTCTGAAATCCTGTAACTGATATTTTTCCACGCCTGGGCCCTAGCTAGCTTCCATTGAAATCTATGGCAAACTGCAACAGACTTTACTGAAAGAAGGAGCAAATCTGACAGCTGTAATGCTGGAGTCTGGAGATTCCTCTCAAGAAACGCACACAATTATATCAGTTGTACTAAGTTACGTCGTGTGGGACTATAGGCGCATGCGAGGCATTTGTTTGGTTCTAAATGAAACTGAACTTGAGACAAGCTCAAAAAGTTAGTCATCGTCAGAGAAAGTGCCAATACAGCCTTCTAAACGTAGTATCTAAAGCCCCGTATTCATCAAGAATGCTAGTGGGAAACCTCCACCTTGCAGTTTTCAGTACTATATTTTTGTTGGTTTTTAAACTTGAGGTAAAATCTTTTCCTGTGTTATGCAGCTGCCCTTGTGGAGAGAAAAGGAGAGCACAGGAAGCATCTTATCTTCTTCAGCAGCACATTCACAGATGAGCAGGCCAGGATCCCAATATAGCATTCGCTTGGGACCTAAACTGGATGAGCAGCTACCATACTGGCCAGTGCTCCACAGAACCGCTTGGTGGAGACGTTTTGCCAGCTTGGAAGAACAGCTTGGCCTCCACCTTTTTATCTGCATTCTGTAGTTGGCTAGGGTTACCATATTTTGTGCCTCTGAAAGGAGGACACTCCACGGGGCCCCGGCCCCGCCCCAGCCCCGCCCACGGCCCCGCCCCAACTCCGCCCCCTCCCCAAAGTCTCCGCCCCCTCCCCTGCTTCCCGCGAACATTTGAGTCGTGGGAAGCCTGAAGCAGGTAAGGGGGAGTGTGGGGGGAGGAGGCGCGGCCCAGGCTGTCCCCGGCCCTGGGGTGCCGGCCCTGGGCCCGGCCCCCAGGCCGACCACCCCCGGCCCGTCCAGCACTGCGGTCCCCGGCCCGGCCCGGCCCCCGGCCGAGCACCCCCGGCCCCCGGCACCGCACCGCCGGTCCCCAGCCCGGCCCCCGGCACCGCACCGCCGGTCCCAGCCCGGCCTCCGGCACCGCCGGCCCGGCCTCCGAGCCCCCGGCCCGGCCCCGGCGGAGCCCCCGAGCCCCCGGCCCGGCCCCGCCCTGGAGCCCCCGGCCAGGCACCGCACCGCGGGCCCGGCCCCGGAGCCCCCGGCCCGGCCTGGCACCGCCGGCCCGGCCCCCGAGTCCCCGGCCCGGCCCCCGAGTCCCCAGCCCCGCCCCGCCCCACCGGCGCCCCTGAGCCCCCGGCCCCGCCGGCCCCGGCCCGGCACCGCCGGCCCGGCCCCGGAGCCCCCGGCCAGGCACCGCACCGCGGGCCCGGCCCCGGAGCCTCCGGCCCGACCCCCGAGCACCCACACCGCCGGCCCGGCATGTCCCGATTTTCCCGGACACGTCCGGCTTTTTGGGCTTTCCCCCCGGATGGGGATTTGGAGCCCAAAAAGCCGGACATGTCCGGGAAAATCCGGACGTATGGTAACCCTATAGTTGGCAGGCAGGTGCTGGAATAGAGCACCTGCTACATTTTAAAGGGGAGCACTGCGTACTTCAAATGTCATGTGACACTCAAGCCCCTTGCCCTACACTCACCTGTGGGGCTCAAAATACTTTTTGTCCCTGCTGTTTCATGGCATGCAGAAAACTCAATTAAGGAAATGTCATTGACAAACTGAGCAAGTCTGATTCATTATCAAGTGATCATCTTTAAATAAGTGAGTATAGACCTCTACATAGCCTTAAATTATATATAATTTATTGAAATATAGAGATCTTAATTTACAGGATTTAAGACAAAATACGAACAGGGGCATATGTAATACATGTTGTACCTTCGGTCACGCATATCAGTTAGCCCTTCTTCAAACACTTCACAACACCACCACTTTGGAAACACTTACTTTTTTTTATTATTCTAAAATATAATTTTTGGACATTCAAAAGTGCAACAGTTAACGTGCCTGTGGATTATATCACAGTTAAAAAAATATAAAGAAAGGCAGTGATACAGCTTGTCATAAATGTTTTGGCGGTATCCTAGAAGTCTATATAAAAATACATATATACATATTGATGTATAACATCACCATATCTTACGTCCTTCATCATATAATAGGACCATTTTGTACAAGTTGCAGCCCAAATTTTAAGATTTGATTGGCCATTCAAAATAAGAAATTGTGTTTCATAGGAAAGTTTTGATTGTCATTATACAGAAGGAATTGGGAATTTCTCTTCTGGTGGCTTCTCAAAATTAAGCCATAAAAGAAAAAAAATCTGCAATGCTGAAAACATAAAACAAAACAACTCCCCATTATACTACAATCCAAATAATTTTTTCCAGGCGAGTATCTCCGGCCCCAATCCTGCAATGAGCTGTGGTTGGACAGACCCCTTCACCGGCACTGAGCTCTGCTTTCTTCAATGGGGTTCTGCAAAACAGGCTTCCATCTACATGCAACTCATCGCAGGACTGAGGGGCTTAAGCTTGCAATGGGACTAGATAGCCAGTAAATGTTTTGGTGCCGATTTAAAGCATAGGTCCAGTCCCAAGATGTGTTGTGAGATTCAGCATGAAACCAAGAAGAGGAAGGGAGACAATATAAGAATGTTACGTGATCTATCTTTTGGTATCACTGAACCTACACAACCTGATTTTCAAACACGATGAAACGTGGGTCATATACAAAAATGCTTGCCTAATTTGAACATGAAGTTATGTGACTGTACACACAAATTTGTGGTCTCAATTGGCCAGTCCTTAATTTGTAATTAAAGAGGTGCTGGGGCTCCAGCAATTAGGTACCGGGGCTCAAGCATTGTTTTTTAACTTTCATAACTGACATAGCAAGCCCAGAGGTGCCAGGGAGAAGTGCAAATGACCCTTCAGCCATCTAATACGCCATTTGTGTTTCATAGATTCAAAGAGTTTAAGGCTAGATGGGAAAATTAGGTCATCTAGTTTGACTTTCGGTATGTCCCAGGCTCTTAAATTTCATCCAGTTACCCCTGTGTTGAGCCCACTCACTTGTGTTTGACTAAAGAATAGTTTGAGTTTACCACAAGCATATCTTCCAGAAAGACATCCAGACTTGATCTGAAGCCATCAAGAGCTTGAGAATCTATCATTTCCCTTCATAGTTTTTTCCAGTGGTTAATCACCCTCCTTGGTAAAAATTTGTGCCTTACTTCCAATTTGAATTTATCTGGCTTTTGTTTGCAAATGCCTCATTTGCATCCATAACTGCATGCATGCATAGTTTGGCATGTAGCCTTAGCTATGTGAAATGCTGAAATTCAAACCTACACTGATTTATCTGTAATAATGGCAGTACTACATTTGGGACCAAATTTTGCTCTCCTCTGCGCACCCACAACTCTCCGTAATAAGTAAAGTCAAGAGGAGGTGCACAGCATTTCTGAGGGCTTAACTGGTCCTTCAAGTTTAGTTTTAATTGGTTATTCAGAATCCAGTCACTTTGTTCTGTTTAGTCACTCACTGGTGGTCCCATTTCCACATGTAATAGAAAAAAAATCCCACACAAGCTTTGAGTTTGGATCTCATTTGTGTTGATTGTGTCATCTCCGGTATTGAGCACTTTCTGTGAGGTGCTCAGTGCACTCAACTTCTACTGAGTTTAAAAGCTGAGCACCAAACAGGATTTGGCCCATAGTTGGCATGTATCTTATTTTCATCTGTAAGACTTCCAAAGCATCACGTATCAATAACACATCATATAGTGACAGCAGCAATCATAGCACATTCTACATACATATGATGTCAACAAACAAGTATTGTAGAACCAAGAGTGGATTAAATTTTTGTACTCCCTCTTTTCTAAGTGAAGGAGTCAGACCAAAATAACCAACACACTTGAAAGCAATTACTTGTCTTAGTTAGGGTTGGTAAAGATAACAGAGCCAGCTTCCTCTGTGTCTACTGAAACCTGAAAACTAAGATAATAACATGTGTTGCAAAATGATGACTGCACATTTAATCCGGAGTCTCAGGCTAAGAAACAAGGCTACCTTGTTTGCTTCCAGAACAGTTCAAATATCAAATCAGTTATTCACATTTGACCCCAAAATAAGCTCTCTTTTGAATAGATGCGCAAAATATTATTTAAACACTAACAATGATGTTGCTATTGATTAGTCATACTTCCCTTTTACAGTAACTTGGGAAACAAGGTGTAAATTAATGAAAGGTTTAAAAATAGCTTTAAATTTAAAAAAACCTCAGTAAATCAAAGGGTGCTTAATTGTTTTTAGAACATCTTATTAGGAAAGCCACTCATCCGATGCTGGAAAACTAACTCTTCACGTTTTAGAAGACACAAAGTTCTTTTCTACATGTGAAACTAGTTTTAGCTCACCAGAGCCATTATCATATTGTATACAGTCAAATACAATTGTTTCATATAAACATTTTGAATCTTAAATCTCTTTACCTACTTAAAGTTTCTTAAAACTGTGCTTTTGCTGAAGGACAATGAGTTATAAACTATACAGTTAGTGTTACTGACAGTACTAGTAGTATTATGAAAACAGCTATCTTCTATAAAGACTCACTAGGCTTCTAATACCTATTATAGAAGGCTTTTTAATTAATTAATTAATTATTATTATTCCCTTTTATTTGCATTAACTGTAAAAAGTAAAATGTTATGTAGTTCCAGTACCTTTAAGTTTCAAAAGTGGTTTTTGCGTGTACTTCATTCACGATAGTTCAGCAGCAGCTGATATTGAGATTAAGTGGCAAAGTACACAGAAATCTTGAGTGATCTCTTCTAAGTCCACAGAATATATTCAATGCACATCTCAAAAGATCCTTGAGCAGACAGTTATTTACATAATTACAATGATGACATTTTGCTGCAGTGGAAATTCTATCCATCAGAGTCATGAATGCCCTTGAAACACAAAACCGGTCTGTTTATGGCCTTTGTCCTTCCACCTATTCAAACTGCAAATACCACTGAGATGCTACTGAAGTACTACAAAAAGCAACACTGAAAAGCTGACTTCAGCATGTCTCACTCTTTCATATTCAGGATGACCTCTGTGCGCTGGAAACAAATCTCTACTTTCCTTCCATCCTTTGCATTGAAATAAAGTGGTTTTCTCTACAGAGTAAAAAGTCCTTAGATCACATGGCGAGCTTCTCTTGTGACATAGCTCAAAGATGTCCATTAATTCCATGTGAATTACAGAAAGCTGTCTTCAACCAGGTCTGAGGAATCTATTCCAATGTCATCCATCATGTCAATGTCCTCAATGGTCTCATCCTCTCGTTTGATAAAGGTAGAGCTGCTTGAACCAGTCTCAATAGCACTTTCTTCAGATGTCTGGGAACTGTAAGAGGCAAAGAAACTAGGAGCTATAATACATAGTGAAATAAACATGATATTTGAATTTCTACAGTTGATCCATTGACATGGAAGTGGATCTATGCACCGACCTTCTGGCACCTTGGGTTATCTTAGGTGATCTCTAACTACCTTTTTCTTAGAGTGATTGACATCTGGTATGAGGAAGTCACCAGAGGGTAATGAATAATTTTGGAATTCAAGACAGCAAGTTGACCACACTTTTCTGAGAATGCCTCCTGACAACTCATCCATTCAGTATTCATGAGTGAAACATTAGACTTGAAAGAAGTCCCCACCAACTAATATAGGATACTGCTATGGCAAATGGCTAATTAGAAAAATCTGGGAAAGAGAGGGAATGAGAAGCTTAAGGAAAAGATGATACAATAGAGACCATAGGTGCTTAGATCAGGCCTGGAAACTCCTGCCCCATGGTTAAAAATGACCTCATTCTAGTTTCTCTTGATAATAGTCTAAAGATACAAAAACTTGTCTCCTAGGATCTTAACTTTATAATAAACAGAGTATAAAATGAATGTAGTTAAAAACACTGCTAGCCACATTGTGCTAGATTCAGCTATCCTCATTCACATTAGGTATTTTATTTATGTATCTATTTATATTGATAAGAATCCATTGATAAGAATCCCATCCAAAGGCTCTGTCACCAATTAAAAATCACAAAAAAACTCTCTGAAATAGCCTAACCCCATTACAAGAACCAGCAGTTCTGAAATAAAATAAATCAATCCCTCACATACCTCAAACCCTGTTCCAACTCGCTCATTCTTGGAAAAACAAAGGCCAGTCAATTTTATTACGTTGGAGCAAGCTGGAAGTTAATTCCAAAGGTGAGGGGCCTCAGGGGTAACATCCTGCCAGACCCCTTCTTCTCTATGGCAGTACAGTACAAGAAAAGAGGAGGTCTCTTGTGTAGGCGATCCCAGGCCTTAATGAGTACTGGGCTCCATGGACTGCCCCATTGAAATCACTGGGGCTAGTCACAGAGAGCTGCACTCTATACCCTGACTCATAATGAATAGTACCTAACTCTACAAGTAGCCCCACTGAAGTCAGTGGGCTAGCTTTCTAGTAAGGTGCTACTCAAGAAGAGTAAGAGTATCAGAATCTGGACCAGACTAAGGTGCTATAGAAGGGTAAGTGAGGATGGCAGAATCTGGCCCATAATGTACTGTAAGCAGCAACTACCTGTGCCTGTTTCTTTTGCCAAGTTCATCTTCGGAGACGGGATCAATGTCGGGCAGGGGGATGATGTAGCCACTGTCAGCGCTCAACCTCTGCTCATCAAATCCACTCTCCCTGTCCTTTAGCTTGTCTTCATTCTTATAAGTGACACCGATGTAGGTGTTGTCACAGTCCACTCTCATGCGTGTGACCGCTGGGTGGTCGCTTTTCAGGAAGTCCAGATGAATCCTTTCATAGCTCTGAAAAGATTAATTTTAAAATGGTCTTTGATGCTGTACAAGAAGGTGTCCGCTCCTCAGCAACCTGCTGCAACTAGCTGTGCTGCGTAACTAAACCAAACCAGTAGGCACTCTGTCTTGATGTGAGCTGGTGTGGCTCTATTGCCCTAAGCTGAGCTGTGCAGGCTTATTTGAGGTGTTTTACAAGGCTTCTTTGGACAAGTGCCTCTGGCCTGATAATACACATAGGTACTAATATTTAAAAGATGGTTGGGTAGGTTTCATTTTAAAATAGTGCTTGTACACCTCTATGTGCACACCTTGGTGCACTAACATCTCTGCAGGCAAGTGATGGCATCTTTCAGATGCAACTCTGGATCCAAACAGGGAGTTGTTAGTTTAATTATTCAGTGGTGCATGTATGCCATGAGACTGGTTACCAATATTAGTGCTGGTATCAGTGGGGATCAGGGAGTACTGACGCTGCATGATCTCTCTCCCTTCTATTTTCTGTGTGCAGAGCTCTTCCACTTGCTCTCCTTCCTCTAAGTTAATGAGGAGTGACAATGAAGATCCCCATTGGTTCCCTCCCCTCCCCTGGGCAGGGAGCAGGAGTAAATTCCTCTGGCTCCTGGCAGCTACCCTTCCCCTGAGTCTACTGACCAGATCTGGCACCTTCTCCAAGGAAGGAATGAGAGAATATTCCTGAAGGCGAGATGATGAATTCCTCTCCTCTCTCACTCCATTGGTTGGGGCCCAGGAAGTGTGGTTGTATGCAAATGGGGCCAAAGATGGAGTGTGTGTGTGTGTTGAGGAGGGGCAGAAATAATGAAGAGCTCTGTGAAGAGGAAGAAGAGGGACTCAGCCATCCGTGAGTTTGCAGGGGCCCGGGAATGAGGGGCCGGGAAGTATACAGAGAAGCATGGATGATGTATGGGGTGGTAGAGGCCCAACAATAAGGGATGAATGTTGTGGGGCAAGAGGCCCAATAGTGAAAAATGAATGGATAGAAGAAGTGAGGAGCAGAGGCACAGGAGTGAGGGTGAACAGCAGAAACGAATGGAGGGGTAAGAGTGAGTGATGGCTATGGGGGAAGCAGGAGTATGTACATGTGGGGGAACCCACTAATAAATGATGGGTGCATGGAAGCAGGAGTGAGTGATAAGAGTGTGTGTGTGTGTGTGTGTGTGTGTGTGTGTGTGTGTGTGTGTGTGTGTGTGTGTGTGTGTGAGAGAGAGAGAGAAAAGGGGTCATTAGTGCCTGGGCATCAGGGTTCAAGCTGAGGGGAAGGGGTTGATGGAGGCTGAGGGAGATTATACACACAGGGGAATTGGTGCCTTTCTTAGGATTTTTAAATTTTCTGAAAAAAGCGTATGCAAATATATAGGACCAGCTCTGTGATTAACAGAAGGATTAAGATGATAATGGGCCTACAGGAAATGAAAAGTGCTGTCCCTTATGTACAGCAGGGGGGATAGCTCAGGGGTTTGAGCATTGGCCTGCTAAACCCAGGATTGTGAGCTCAATCCTTGAGGGGCCCATTTAAGGTACTGAGGTAAATATCTGTCTGGGGAGTGGTCCTGCTTTGAGCAGGGGGTTGGACTAGATGACCTCCTGAGGTCCCTTCTAATCCTGATATTCTATGATTTAAAAAGAAAAAAAATTGGTTCCCACCAGCAACCTTAGTTTTATAACCTTATAGTCTCTTATACACTGCAACAGCATATCTGAAACATTTCATTCACATGGCTTAATGACATGCTTACTGCACAGATGATCTGAGCAGCTGAGTTACAACTCCTCTGGGAACAGATACAAAATACAATGGAAATTCCAGAGAACAAACCTTCTTGTATTCGCCAGGCAACAGATTCTCCACAATTTCACTCAAATGGTAAAAAGAAGGTCTTTTCTCCGGTTCGCTGTTCCAACATTTCACCATAATCTCATACCTGCAAATAAGACAGAAACCAGTTTCATCAGCTGGAAGTTGAAAATCAACAGCCAGAGAGACAAAAACAAAATCAAGTGGAGGTAGATTTTGGTATAGGAGAAACAAAAAAGAGCATACGTACACTTCACTGGTAGCATGGTCAGGTTTTGCCATTCGGTAGCCACTTTTTATCTTGTTGTAGAAAGAAGAATCAACCATCATGCCAGGGTATGGTGTGCCACCTTAATGGTAAAAGGCAACAAAAGTGGCTCTTTTATGTTGTTTGAATACTAATAAACCACAACTAAATATATGAAAAACCAAACACCCAGCAGGCCCTCATTAAACCACAAATCTCTTCTGCTGGGTATTTGATGAGCTCAGGAGCGGCTCTATGTTTTTTGTCACCCCGAGCACGGCTTTCGGCAACGCGCCTGCGGGCGGTCTGCTGGGCATGCAGATTCGGCGGCATACCTGTGGGAGGTCCGCAGGCTGTGCCTTCGGAATCCCCACCACCGAATTGCCACTGAAACCACGGGACCAGGGGACCTCCCATAGGCATGCCGCCAAAGGCAGCTTGACTGCCACCCTCGCAGCGACCGGCAGGCCGCCCCCCACGGCTTGCTGCCCCAGGCTCGCGCTTGGTGCGCTGGTGTCTGGAGCCGCCCCTGGATGAGCTGGAAATGGAGATTGGAGTCAGGGTTTAGGATGATGCTCAATTCATGTGTCTAGTTAATATTTTCTGCATTAGATGCTATCTGAAATTTTGGAAAGCGCTAAGAGTGTGAGCTAGATTTCGGGGGGGAGTTGAGCTGGCTTTTCTAAGTCTCTTTAATCAATGTACTGGATTTCTGTACTGGATGTTGTTCTTTTTAAATCTTGTGATATGTCAGGAGTTAGGGATTGATGCTCTAAATCTGAAAATTAAATAAAAAATAATCCATAATCTCTGCTGTCTCTCCATCTCTCGACAGAGATGTAATAGCAGGACACAGTAGTGAGGTTTCATTATTACTGTGATTATTGATTGCTTGTAATGCCCCAAGGCCCCAACTGAGATTAGAGATCCATTTTGCCAGGTGCTGTAAAAACATATGTTAACGTACTGGGAAGGTTTTGTTATTTATACAGCGTATGCTACAGTATATTTTACTAGTACAATACCTATTTTTTTTATTGGCTTTTACTTGTCAGCGGATGTTTTATATGTTTTTTATTGTAAATGTATATGCTGGGCGAAAGCTCTGCCTGTGAAAAAAATTGGATTAGTATTGTTATGCTAGAAGTTATCAATATCAAGTGGGTGTTGGCCCTGAATATTGGTTTACCGCTCAGGCCCAAAAGGGGTAACACTGTATTATGAAATGTTATCAGAATTAAAGCCAAACTACAGTTGACAAAATGAATGAACAAAGTACGTTTCATGATGCATTATCCTTGATTATTTTTATTTCATTTGTTCACTTTGGGCAATATTCTGCCACTTTTACTGACATTGAACAGCACATTACTCCAGGTGGAGTCCCATTGGAATCGATGGGCCAGTCAACAGCTCAGCACTCAATAGAATCCACTCCACGTGTGTTAGTCTGGCAGAATCTGGCCCTTTATAAAATTCAGTTATTCACAATGGCTCTCCTCAGGACTGGCGTGAGTTGTTGAGGTTCTAATGTACATCTTTGGAACCTGTTCTTCCATAGAACCATAGCATGACTTTAATGCTCTGTGTTTGTACAGCACCTAGCACAAAGGGGCCCATGACTGAGGTTCCTAGGGGCTTCTGTAATACAAATAAATAAATACACATGCCAGAGCTCACATTACTGTCCTGCAGAAAGAGAGCTTAATATGGTCAACAGTTTATGTGAAATGTCTTTTAGGAACAATTGTAACAGGCCCTACCTACAGAAAAATCAATCTGCAATATTTGTGAAGCTTATTATGCTAGGAGAGAGAAAAGAAAGACAGTGCAGTGGTCCAGGTACTAGCCTGGGGTTGGGTGGCCCAGGTTCACTTCCCTGTTCTGCCACAGACTTTCTGGGTGACTTTCGGCAAGTCTCTTAGGGCTTCTCTACACTGCCACACAGTTCAGACTATGGGGGTGTGAATAGCACTGCTCACCAAAGTGCTGCGCTGTAACTCCCATGTGTGGATGCTGCAGGTGCAAACTAAAAAGTTCCTATTTCGTATTAATAATTAATGTAAGCATATATAGTGATGGTGCTTGGATACTATAGATATGGATGAGTTAGGACTACCTGAGAGAGAAATTATACTGCAATGATCTGATTGTATTTGAACACCACTATCCTCAGAACTGCCCCACTATGTGTCTTAGGCCCTCCGCTGCAGGATTACATTAATGCAACCTAGGAACCTTTTAGTTTGCACCTGCAGCATTCCTGTAGGGGAGTTACAGTGCAGCACTTTGGTACATTGCAGTGCAGTGTAGACATAGCATTAGTCTCCCTGGCCCAGATCAAAGGTATTTAGGGCCCCAACTCCCACTGATTTAAAAAGAATTTAGGCACTTAAATACATTTGAGGATCAGGGCATCAGTTGCCCATCTGCAAAATGGGGGTTATAATACATTCCTACCTAGGGTGACCAGACGTCCCGATTTTATTCGGACTGTCCCGATATTTCCTTGTTTGTCCCGCGTCCCGACCGATGTGCGGTCGGGACACTGGACAAACAAGCAAAGGCTCCAGAGCTCAGAAGTGCTCGCGCGCCCCCTCCCACCCCCGGCCCTGACTCCACCCCATCCTTCCCCCATTGGCTCCCTCCCCAAATCCCCGCCTCTTCCCCAGGCTCACCATTCCTCCTCCCTCCACAAGCGCTGGAGGGAGGCCCCGGAGACGCAGGGGGAGCGCGGGGCCGGGGTGAGTGAGAGTCCGGCCTGGCCCCGAGCAGGCAGGACTCAGTCGGGTGGTAGGGAGAGGAGGGGGGCGGCCCACGGGGCCAGGCGGCAGCTGTTCTCCCCCCCCCCCCCCGGGCAGCGGGACTCGGAAGCAGCCGCTGCTGCAGCTCCCACTGCCGCAGGGGGGAGAAAGCAGCTGATGGCCAAGCTCGGCGGCTGTGGCTGCAGCTCTGGTACCCAGGCCTGACCTCTCCCTCCCCCCCGAGCCCGGGCCTGCTGCGGGGACCCAGCAGCGCGCACGCTGAGCCCAGCCCCTGGCCAGTCGCATCTGGGCTGCTGCCCAGCTGGTGCAATCCCGCGGCGGCCCCGGGGCGGAGGCATCGGCAGCCCAGGCCCGTTCGTTCCCCTGCAGGACCCGAGCGGGACGGGGGGGCTGGGGCCTGCTGCCCCCACTCCGGGGCCGCCGCGGGATTGCACCAGCTGGGCAGCCAGCCCAGACGTGACTGGCCAGGGGCTGGGCGCAGCGTGCGCACTGCTGGGTCCTTGCAGCAGGCCCAGGCTCGGGGGGTTCGGGCCCGGGCGTCAGAGCCACAGCCGCCGAGCTTGGCCATCAGCCGCTTCCTCCCCCCGCGGCAGTGGGAGCTGCAGCAGCGGCTGCTCCCAAGTCCCACTGCCCAGGGTGGGAAAACAGCCGTCGCCTGGCCCCGCGGGCCGCCCCGCTACTCTCCCTACCGCCCCATTGAGTCCTGCCTGCTTGGGGCCAGGCTGGATTCTCACTCACCCCGGCCCCGCGCTTCCCCTACGTCTCCAGGGCCTCCCTCCAGCGCTTGTGGAGGAAGGGTGTGTTTTTTTGTTTTTTGCCCCGCCCCCCCGCCCCGCGCCGTGTCCCGATATTTGGCTTGGGTGATCTGGTCACCCTATTCCTACCTCACAGCAGTGCTGGGAAATTTTAAAAGATTGTGAGAAGCTCAGGTACTAAGGTGCTGGGACTGTATAAACACAGTTGATAGATGTGCATCTGTTGCTGTTTTAAGAAGTATTTATGTGACAAGCCATTCTAAAGCTTAACAGTCTCTGCTCATTTTAAGGGATATTGTCATGTGGTGAGCCTGGGGCTGTTTAATAGGGATTACGCAGTTATAGTCTGCTCTCATCATTGTAATCTCAGGCAGACTCACCTCAGCCAGTCTCTTCCTACCAGACCGGAATGGAGTCACTGGAATGCCTGGGGCAGCTGTGCTTTGTGCTACGCTGCCCCACCTAATGGCTTCTGCTGCTTGGAACTGCCAGTGCAAACAGCCAGCTCCAGTAGCCCGGCTGCCCAGAGCATGTTTGCTTTGAGCCTCCCTCAGCCTAGGAAAGTTTCCCAGAGCCCAGCATGCAGTCTGCCCTTCTCCGTTGGTCCAGTAAATGGAAGTAAATGAGACGAGGATGGCTTTCAGCTCACTAGCAGCCAACTCAAAAGTCAGCAGTAATCAACAGCACCAGCCTTCAACCTGCCCACCTTGTCATAAACCAGTATTGTCAGTTCTTTGGGACAGGGACTTTCTTTTTACTTCATGTCTGCATAGCACCTTACACAATTCACCCCTGTAGTTTGTTGTCACAATAATATTTATAGTTCTTATTTTAATGTAGCATGAACTCAACCAGCTTAAGTACTGCATGTAACGAAGTGCTCATAGTACATACCAAGAGAAAATATCTCCCACAGCAGAATGCCATAAGACCAGACATCACTTAATGTTGTGTACAGATTGTCAAAAATGCTTTCAGGTGCCATCCATTTCACTGGGAGAAAAGTCTGCAACAAAATAAACATATCAATCATTACAGAAATCCTGCTCAATACAGCAGATGTATCATTTGACAGTAGGAAGAAGGTTTGCCTTAATAAATGCACATTTGATAAAGTAGTTAGTAATATTTTTTATTCAAGGAAATATGAAGAGGTTACAGGATTATGAGCAAAGTTTCTACTTACTCCTCAAAATAACGAATCCAGGAATACCTGAATTGCTAAATTATTAGCAAGTGACTCAGTTGATTTGTGGACATGATATGGGAGGTACACCGGTGATATGCTTATGCAAATGTGTCATTGACTGCTATATTATGCTACATCACAATGACATTCCCTTAGTAATTCATCCAGTCACAAAACTTGCCAGTTAAAATCTCACCCTGCAAAATACTAGTTCTGGCCAAGGACTTTTCATCTTTCAAACAAACTTTGTGAAGTCATGTGAATTAATTGAAAAAAAAATTGTTTCTCTTTTTTTATCCAACTGTCCATTAGTGTAACCAAACACTGACTAGAAGAACTTTAACGAGAGTATTATACTGACACTTATCATCTCAATTAAATACTGAAATAAAAAGATTAAGCAAGTACATACGCTGCCTTTGGAGACATAGTTGGAATCATGCATGATGTCTCTAGCCAGACCAAAGTCACAGATCTTCACAATTTTTCCTTGAGCCAGAAGGACATTACGAGCTGCCAAGTCACGGTGCACACACTGCATGGAGAGATCATAAGTCATTTAAAGAGATACCAATTCCCACGAAGGCCCATTTCCTTTGGAATGCACTATCCCCTCCCTGAAAAAAACCCAAAATGTGTTGACCTTGCAAGCGCAGTTACAATTGGACCACCTATTGAGTCAGCATTCAAGAAGGGCAGTTGTGGGATGGGGTGGGTCTTGTCAGCTGGGACAGCGTGGTGTGAGAAAGCTCTGCTTTGCAGTCGATATTCTGACTGGTGGCTGACATGGTGTAGGGGAAGAAAAATGCTGCTGCTTTGGTTTTGTAATCACTTTTGTCTTGTGTTTCTAGTTAATGGAGAGGGTGCTTAGACCCCTAAAAGGACATTCTTTCATGTTGTGGTTTTTAAATCCAAAGAAGACTAGGCCATTTCTGTTTAGTTCCTCATGGCACTCACATTTTTAGAAGCCAAGAACTCCATCCCCCGTGCAACTTGGTACATGAAGCTTAGTAAATCCAGCAAACTGAGGCTGTCAGAATTGTCGTCAGAAAGCAGGTTTTTGACTTCTGGTTCTGTTGAAAAAGGCGGAGGGAAAATATGCTTGTGTTATAAAAGTGTATTCAGGTCATGAAACCAGTGCCCAGTTCTTTCTACCTTCTATGCTTCCGAGGTGATGACTTTAGCAGAGGATCATGGCCCAAAACCATCTTTTCAGAATAAATAATCCCTTTGCATGTTTGCATCAGTCACTAATACAGACTGCATTCCTTAAAAAAAGAAAAAAATATCCAATACTAAATATAGTTTTTGTTTGTCTTCTGTATATAGACTTTTTTTTTTACAGAGGATTGTAGAAATCTAAGTTAGAAAGGGCTACCTACATTATGTGGATTGTTCTTACTATTCGACATGTGGTTAGAAACAAGACATTGGTTTAGAGATGGTAACGCCATTAAAACTTTTGTACATTTTTGACCATTTCAGTTTTGCTGAGCACTGTTATGTTTCTCAGCAAGTATGCATTAGGACATGTCCAGTACTGTCACTGGAGGATCAGGAATTCTATGGCAATCATTCTTTTTTTAATAATAAAAAATAATGACAGCAAAGAGCAGACTGGGCTATTCATTTACCCCTGGTGGCCCTGAGCAAAGCAGCAGTGCACTCATCTGCCAACTAACTCTGGGTCTGCAAATGACTCAAGACCTCAGGCCTAGAGCCAGAAGTGAGCAAGCCTCTTTTGGAAGCAATGCGTTGAGTTTCTGAGAAAAGGGGAAAGGAATGGGATGCGTTGCCCTTCATCACCATCGTTACATAATCCAGAAAAGCATCTGGAATTTTTTTCCTTTTCATAAGTGTCAGTCAATGAAAGTGGAAACAGAGAAAGAAAAATTATTAATTATGAATTATTATTAATTATTACTGTCACATTGCTCAGAATCTTGCAAAACATACAAAAGTAACACTCGACCTACACTGCGCAACTCCAGCTACGTCAATAAGGCCCGGCTTTACTAAGCCCTGGCTGGGATGATTTAGTTGGTGTTTGTCCTGCCTTGAGCAGGGGGTTGGACTAGATGACCTCCTGAGGTCTCTTCCAACCCTAATATTTCATGAACGTATCTTAGGTCGAGTTACCATGGGGTCTACACCGTGGGGCGTTGACAGGAGAAACTCTCCCGGCGACTTCCCTTACTCTTCTTGTCAGGGGTAGAGTACAGGGGTCAACTGGAGAGCGAACTGCTGTCGATTTGGCGGGTCTTCACTAGAACCGCTAAATCGACCACCGGTGGATCAATCTCAGAGCATCGATCCTGGCTGTAGTGTAGACCTGCCCTGAATGTCACCATGTTATACACCATGGCTGCTGAGAACTTCACAGCAGAAGCAGCAAAGATAAAACTCCATTCTTCTTGCTCCACAAGCATAGGTACCTATCACTTGAGCTAAAGGAGAATCTTTCTCCCTGGTAAGCTGTAGGAGGCTTGCCACAGATATTGGAGTAGTTCTAATTCCTTCCACTGGAGGGCAGATGTAACACATGCATTTCTGAAAGAATGGTTTTTAACAACAATGAATGCAGTTACCTGACACAGATTTTTTCTTATATGAAGCAGGCCGATCATACATTGATCTCTGGATATCCGAATACTTAGAACCCTCCTTCCGTTCCAGCATTGGCACATACTGAGTCGTATCAGCTTGTTTCATGTCCATGTATTCGCCATTGTTTTCAAAGGATAAAATGACATAACTGAAATAATAAACAAAGACAATATTGCCCAGTGATTTGGTTCATATTTCACATGGCATCTTCATGGTTCTGCATCTGGGTCATAATTCATTGTGATATAGTTCATGTCACTCTGATGTACAGAAGTATAAAAAATTACTTCTCATGGTAATAAATAAAACCATGCCCAACATTTTCAAAGCTGAGTGCCAAAATTAGATGTCTGAATATGGATATAGGAGTCTAAATATAAGTTACTTGATTTCCACAAATGCTGAGCACTCACACATCCCACTGAACTCAATGGGAGTTGCAGGAACTCAGCTAATATTACTTCCTGTGACATTTATTTTAAATATTACAGTTGATCAAAGTATACCATTCATTCAGACAATTTTCATAGGGCCCAGTCCTGCCAAGAAAACCCATATAGTGAAGCCAATGGGGCTATTTGCCTAAATGAAGATTTTCATTGTAACATCATGCCCTTAATTGGCAAACTATAATCCTTTTTGTCCTTTCCCACCTTCTTGTGCTTTCATCAGCTGGGTTCATCCCAAAAATGTCCAAGTCCTTCTTTGGCTTTTCTGGATGTTGACTCAGGAAATTATCCCTGTTTTTATGCAGGTAGTTTACCAAATCCCCATAAAAGCAGTATTCAGTAATGATGTAAATTGGACCTAATGAAAGAAGGCAAAATAATACCTTGATGATAAAAATATATATATCACTGAAAAGATAATGGAAAACCAAATATACAGGGGACCGAGTGTTAAGGATTATGCATGCCAGTATGTTGAACTGGGAGTATAACTACTAGCATGTATAGGCAGTTTTATCAGGCATCCATTTACTCACATTTATTTTAAAAAGCACTTGCTCAACATATAGACTATGCTAAATACTAAATTTTAGTTGCTTGGAACGCTCTAATTTGGGGTGGTTACAGGCTCGATTTTAGTTGCTTGGCAAACACTGATTTTGTGTTAGACAAACCTACCTGATTTAGTACAAGCTCCTAAGAGATTCACAATGTTCAAATGAGGCCCAAGATGTGTCATTATCTTCAGTTCAGACATTAGTGCCTGTTTTTCACTGGATCTAGCTGTGGCTGTCAGAAAAATAAATAGTTCAGTTAATGGTCAATGATCCTTGTTCTTGCAAATGTTAATATCATTCAGTTAATACAAATATTGAATATGAGATATTGCTTGGTTGGTTTAAACATTTACACAGAGGCCTCTTAAGGAAGCCTTGGCACTTTATCTGGTGATAGCATTTCTGAAGGTCTAATGAGAATTACTGGTCACTAATAAAGACTCACTTGACTCAATTCACTAGTGGGCCCAATCAATTTGCCCTTCTTTGTGGTACAAAGCAGTCATAATCCCAGGTTAGCTGACCCTTTGGGGATTCATCCATGGGTGGGCAAACCTCCAAGTGGCACAGAGACCAGTGCTTAATTTGTAATGAAAGAGGTGCCAGGCTCAAGCAATTAGGAGCTGGGGCTCAATAATGGTTTTTTTACTTTCATAACTGACATAGCAAGCCCAGAGGTGCCAGGGCTATGGACTACCAAGCCTAGAGGTGCCAGGGCTATGGACTACCAAGCCCAGAAGTGCTGGGGCTTAGCCCTGGCAAGCCCTGGCACAAATTAAGCACTGACAGAGCCTCTTTGGAAGCTCCCTACTGAGCATCCCTACTCCCTGACAGCACCCACTGGCTGGAATAGCCCTTAGGGGCATTGGGCAGCTGGAACAAAGTAGGCAGTCCTGCGGCAAGTCTATTTTATGCAGGTTCAGATTGGCAGCCAGACAGCCGTAAAATCAGGGGCCCACAATCCTTTTGTCCAATCCCTCCAATCTTGCACCAATCAATCTGGCTTGTAAGATTTATATCTGCTAACACCAGACCACTATGCTCATGTCAGAACACCACTATGAGAAATACTTACAAAAATAGAGATATTAGATTCCAAAAGTTTATTGCACTTTTTACCACTAATGTAGCTCTTTCCTGTGTGAAGAATGACCATTACCACATTTATGCTGTAGACATTAATTTTAAATTTCTTTTAAAGTCATTGGGTCAGCTCCTCAGCTAGCATAAGCTGATTTAGTTTCAAGTGATCTACACTACCTGAGAACCTGACTGAGTCTACTTAGTTGCACCATGGTACCATTTTAATCTGTTCAAAAAGGTTATGATTATTTATCCTTTTCCGAACTTTCTGAGTTATCATGATGTCTAAGCCAATGCAATTAAAATATAACCTTCTAATATGTAGGGAGAAATTAAGACAATGCTAATAATCCTGCATCAGCTTGAACCAGCTGGCTTGGACACTGACACCATGAAGATCACTTACGTTTCAGCATTTTCACAGCTACCTTCATCACTGGTTGAGAGCGACTTAATCCATATGCAGTTCCTTCAACTACTTTCCCAAACGCGCCCGAACCAAGGATTCGACCTGCAGACAATAGAGTTTGTTATTCAATGAACAGTTGCTGATTGCTTATCTCAGTTTCTGCTGCCATTGCTCTTTATGTAATGCTGCTGGTATGTGTTCCTATTTATGCAGAATGAGCATACTTGTTCATCCAAAACGATTTATTATTACTGTCTACTCCTATCACCAACAAAAAAATCAGTTAAGCAGAAGAGGACAAGAAATGAAAAAGAATTGCTTGAATTAAATAATATTCCTAAAGAAAGACAAGTAAACAAGAGGACAAAAGCACATTATTAATCAGCTAGTAGGGCAGGAGATGACATCACTGAAACTCTGTTTCATTCAGAGTTGTCCACTACCCTAATCCTTCGTCTGAACACTTTTAACTATAGAACACTGATTTCCTAATGTCTAATCTGAATTCTCTGTTCCAAATTCTGCTGTGGTGTAACTGACTTCAGTTGAGTTGTGCCTGCTTACCCCAGGACTGAATTTGACTCTCCATCACTAGTTTGATGCCATTACTGTCATTAGATACCATGTCATACAGAACTATCAATCTAAAGGATAATCCAGCAGAGTGCCTTAGACCCTTATGTCCACACTAGCGATACGATAGATTTGATGGTGATACCAGCTCAGTTTAAGAATACAAAAGCAGGGACTAGCAACAATCTGAGAGAATTTAAAATACATGTTGATTACACCTGAGGGGAAAGTCCTCTGAAGTTTAATATACAAATGTGTTTCATATGCAGGAATAGATTTTGTGGCAGTTTCCAAGTGCTGTATTAACACATCCCATGTTTAACCCACTTTATTCTGCCCACAGATCAGTTCAGACAAAAATTGTTGATTAGCATATTCTGTCTT
Organism: Chrysemys picta bellii; assembly: GCF_011386835.1. Classification (NCBI taxonomy): domain Eukaryota; kingdom Metazoa; phylum Chordata; order Testudines; family Emydidae; genus Chrysemys; species Chrysemys picta. The sequence continues at coordinate 91,738,473 of NC_088795.1, forward strand.
CTGTTGTGGATTCAGTATGGGGAAGAATTGTGTATGGAACTGATATGAAGGCTTGAGGCAAACTTTTAATGAAATATGCAATATGCAAAAAATACACCCAAATTAGTACATTCCATGTATTTCATAAATTCCAGATGTCAGTATGTGATCACATTCCTGATGCACATTTTTTTTTTACTACCAGTACAAATAAAAGGTCATCCGGTTTCCGTTCTTGTCAGGAAATACAATATTACAACTTTTAATGTTCATGCGATCTATACATATCTGTCATATGTTGCACCTGCCCTCTCCTGCGCTTCTGGAGATGATGCGTCTGGAGAAGCTACTGTTTATCTTAACCATAATACACAGTACATGGCCTATCTATAATTAATAGACCAACTCCTATATGAAAATTCCAGCCAAAAAAATGCATGTATCACCAAGATAGACAGGAAAGATGGGATTTTCAAAACTGGTCAGTGCTGGCCTAACTATATTCCTTCCTAAGGTCTCTCACAACTTGGTTACAAAACAATATGAGAATTTTTTTCTCTCAGCTTCTTGTGCACCAATAGGTTCCCTTACCAGTCAGGATGTGAGAATCTTCCTACAAAATTTCCACCATCCTGAGTGTGTAATTTAGCCATGAAACATTTTCAGATTGCAGATCTGTGAACCACATGGCAGGATGCAGCCCCTTAAAACATGTTGCTGATGCGGTTTCATCTTGTCATCTGCACTCTCCAATTCCGCCCACAATCCTATCGTAAAGTGAGCATGAGAAGTGCTTCCCCCTCATTGGCATCTCAGCTAAATCTGGGGGTTTGTGGAGAATGGTGAGAGCACTTCCTGAATGTCAGGGATGCATTATTTCCCCTTTTCACCCCCTCTTCACATATTTTTTAAAGTCCTGCCCCCTATGTCTTTTACACTTGCATTTTGATATCAAGTGGGAATTAATTGCTTAGAGCTGGATGTTGCATCTGCCACAGAGCAAAGCTCCTTATGCTCTTGGTACAGAGACATTGACTGGCAGCCCCCCATTAGACTATACATTTTCTTTTATTTTTACTATAAAGGTGCCAGAGGAACACCCCTAGAGAGTGAATTCTTCTATTTCTCTACATGGACAGACAGCAGGGATAACAAGCTTCTTCATACTGAAAGAGAGGGCCATATCAACGGATGAGAAAATGCCTCAGTTCAGCCTCCATCCCCATTTGCTCCTCCGCTTCTCTGGTGAGATTGCTGAAGAGAGGGGCCATTTTTTGGCAATTCTAGGCCAATTTCTGCTCTATGGGGCACAAGTATAAATCTGGTAAGTTACTGAACTCAGCAGAGCTGCTCCAGACGTAGACCTGTGAAATGGAGACTATTCACTTCAATCTGGACTGTGACAATTAACTCATTTCAAATCCAACCTCCAAATGGTAACACAGTCACTGGCATAAGATGTTAGTCTGTGATATTGCCTAATAAGTGATAGACTCTGTAAGCCATATCCAGTCTTTTGAGCTATTTAGGGTCATTGATTTCAATGGAGTTTTGTGCATGAAGCAGCTACATAATTGAGTTATTAGGCTGTTTTTTAAATAGGACTGTCAATTAATCACAGTTAACTCACGTGATTAACTCAAAAAAGTTAATTGCAATTAAAAATTAATCACAATTAATTGCAGTTTTAATCACACTTTAAGCAATAGAATACCAACTGAAATGTATTAAATATTTTTGGATATTTGTCTACATTTCCAAATATATTGATTTCAATTACAACACAGAATATACTGTACAGTGCTCACTTTATATTATTTCTTATTCAAAATATTTGCACTGTAAAAGTGATGAACAAAAGAAATTGCATTTTTCAATTCAACTCATAAAAGTACTGTAGTGCAATCTCTTTATCATGAAAGTGCAACTTACAAATGTAGATTTTTTGTTACATAACTGCACTCAAAAACAAAACACTGTAACACTTTAGAGCCTACAAGTTCACTCAGTCCTACTTCTTGTTCAGTCAATCACTAAGACAAACAAGTTTGTTTACATTTACGGGAGATAATGCTGCCCGCTTTTTTACAATGTCACCTGAAAGTGAGAACAGATGTTCACATGGCACTTCTGTAGCAGGCATTGTAGGGTATTTACATGCCAGATATGCTAAACATTCGTATGCCCCTTCATGCTTCAACCACCTTTCCAGAGGACACTTCCACGCTGATGACACTCGTTAAAAAAAACATCATGCATTAATGAAATTTGTGACTGAACTCCTTGGGGGAGAATGGTATGTCTCCTGCTCTGTTTTACCCTCATTCTGCCATATATTTCATGTTTTAGCAGTCTCAGATGATGACCCAGCACATGTTATTCATTTCAAGAACACTTTCACTGCAGATTTGACAAAACGCAAAGAAGGTACCAATGTGAGATTTCTAAAAATAGCTACAGCACTTGACCCAAGGTTTAAGAATCTGAGGTGCCTTCCAAAATCTGAGAGGGACAAGGTGTGGAGCATGCTTTCAGAAGTCTTAAAAGAGCAACGTCTCCAACGCAGAAACTACAGAACCCGAACCACACAAAAAAAAAATCAACCTTCTGCTGGTGGCATCTGACTCAGATGATGAAAATGAACATGTGTCAGTCCGCACTGCTTTGGATTGTTATTGAGCAGAAACCATCATCAGCATGGACACATGTCCACTGGAATGGTGGTTGAAGCATGAAGGGTCACATGAATCTTTAGTGCATCTGGCACATAAATATCTTGTGATACCAGCTACAACAATGAACGCCTGTTCTCTCTTTCAGGTGGCGTTGTAAACAAGAAGCAGGCAGCATTATCAGGCAGACTTGTTTGTCTGAGCGATTGGCTGAACAAGAAGTAGGACTGAGTGGACTTGTAGGCTCTAAAGTTTTACATTGTTTTAATTTTGAGTGTAATTTTTTTTGTACATAATTCTACATTTGTAAGTTCAACTTGCATGATAAAGAGATTGCACTACAGAACTTGTATTAGATGAATTGAAAAATACTATTTCTTTTGTTTTTTAGAGTGCAAATATTTGTAATCAAAAATAAATATAAAATGAGCACTATGCACTTGTATTCTGTGTTGTAATTGAAATGAATATATTTTAAAATGTAGGAAAACATCCAAAAATATTTAAATAAATGGCATTCTATTATTAAGAGCACGTTTAATTTTTTTAATCGCTTGACAGCCCTATTTTTAAATCTTGTTGATAGTCTGGGAATGAGAGCAAAGCCATTAATAATGTGTCTGTCTGGCTTCAGCAGTCAGAGTAGCACTGGATTTTTAATAAGACTATTGTGGCAAATCAGTGGCCATCTAGGAGATCATGGGTGTCACTATGTCACACACTATGGCCATTCAGAAATCCACAGCAACAGCAGGGATAGAACTCAAATCCTGGTACTCAAAAACACTATTCCCTACCACTTCAGGGAAAGAAGAATGTCAGTTAGCGATTAGCAGTGGAAGGCCTATGACACATAGCAGGGCAGTTCTGATTATATCCAGCAGAGGATAGTGGTGTTCAAACACATTGATCAGATCATTGCAATATAATTTCTCTCTCTCAGGTAGTCCTAACTCATCATGTCTATAGTATCTAAGCAACATCACTATATGTTATTTTCACAGGACAGGGTTCCCTCCCCTTGGATTTTTATTGCAAACAGTCCTCACACACACCAGTGGCAAATTCAACACCCAGTGCTTTATTTACAATGTGCTCTATAAATGTTTGTTCCCCACAGCATAACTTCTCCCCAAGTCTTCATCTACTACCAAGGCACAGGGCAAGGGAGAGCTCTCATCTCTCTGAAATCTTAGGCTTCTTTAGCTTGAAGGCACAGCCTTCTACCTTGGGCTCTTCCTGTCTCTCTCTTTTAAGGGTAAATTCCAGCTGACAAGCTGAATCACCCAGCTAATTAGTTAATCTCTGAGAATTTAAATTATTACCTCCTCAATTTACCCCAGGTGGGAATGCTTCCAAAGAGCAGGGAGTGGTGAGTCAGCTTGGGCTACTCACACTCTGTCACTGTAATACATTGCGGGAACAAGAACAAAGCAAAATTGTCAGTGTGACCTCAATTTATTGAATTCCAGTCAACTGAAACTCCAGTAACCTAAAGCAGACTATGGTCACCTAGCATGGTATTGCACTCCAGATACCACAAGCCTGAAAGCAGGTAGAAGGATGCTGGCTGGCTTACACAGCTAGAAGAGGAAATATACACATTAAAGGAACAACACCAGTTAAGCCACATCCCCAAATTTTCCTAAAGGCTTTGGATAACTTTTAAGATCTTCAGTAACTTACTCCATTTGGGGTGGGGGGGAGATCCCATCATACCAGTAAAATCAATGGGGTTCACTGGCATAAATGAGGGCAGAATATGGCCCATATGATGAAACTGCCTCATAAGAAAGATATATATGCTGAATGTATATTCAGCATATCAAGAAAAATACTTGTGCTATCCAGATTGCTGTAAGAACAAGCAGTGCCATTTTCTAAAGTTAACCTTCCGGAATTTACTCATAAACAAGAATGCATTGAAGTAAACTGATGCTGATGAGTCAAAGAGAGACAAAAATTACTGTGGTGGACTGTTAACAACCCAATTCCAATAATTGTTTTATACACATAATTAAAGCCAGGGATGTAGTCAAATAATTCCCATAAGTATCCACCAGGGTTTGGTCTGCAGTTAGCAGAGCAAATTTAATTAAATGAATTTATTTCTGAATCAGAAATTCCTTGTGATACATTCACTTGAGAATGAACAGAAATCCTCTCTCTGGCAAGAACTGCTTTTGATTATATTGACTCACACAACAGGAAATAGAAATAGAACATGTTTTGTAAAGTGTATAAAAAAATACCTTTCATGGTTTTCTTCACTTAGACTCATAGACTTTAAGGTCAGAAGGGACCATTATGATCATCTGGTCTGACCCCCTGCATGCTGCAGGCCATAAAACCGTCCCTACCCCTTCCCTGGACTCTGCTGTTGAAGTCCCCAATCCTGTTTTTAGTGACTTCAATCGGCAGAGACCCTCCTGCTAGAGATCCCTGCCCCATGCTGCAGAGGAAGGTGAAAAACCTCCAGAGGCTCAGCCAATCTGCCCTGGAGGAAAATTCCTTCCCGACCCCAAATATGGCGATCAGTAAGACCCCGAGCATATAGGCAAGAGTCTCCAGCCTGACCCCTGTTAGCCATTATACTATTTACCTACCATTGCTTGGTTTTCCTTGACTACTATGTTTTACCATTAAACCATTCCCTCCATAAACTTATCTAACTTAATACACTTGTTTGTGTATTATTTGGTGCATAAATACCTCCATAATGGGGATGTTAGAAATGCTTAAGATGCTATAGATAGACAGGAGAGAAAGAGAAAGAGGCAGGCAGGCAGACAGACAATTATTTATTATATCACGCTACCCAGAATTGTGCTGGGTATTTACAGGTCATCTATAATGATATGAGAGCCTTGCCCTGAAGAGCTTATAATTGAATTCCACATGAGACATGACAAAGAGACAACAAAACAGTAAAGCAGGGGTGGAAAGAAGAAAAGCAGTGTTCACAGAAAGAAGTTTATGTGACAATGGCATTTGACATCATGGATTTATAGTTTTAAAATATTTTAATAAAACTGCATAACTACTTCCAGATTACATTGGGTCTCTACACATAGAACTATAAATGTCTTATAAAATAAAAATGTCATTGCTGACTCACTTCTTGTGGGCATCTCAGCAGAAGTATCGTAAGGCGGGAATTTAGGGAGGGAAGGAGAGGCTAATGGCCTGACAAACCTTTTGGGGAAGGCACTATGTGTGAAGCAGTGTGGAAACAGGGTGGAAGAGGGATATAGGAGACACTAAAGTATGGGGCTCAAGGCAGACATCTCTGGTAGAGAAGAGTGGTCAATGGGTAGTGTGAGGAGAGAGACAGGCAGATAAGTAGGCAGGGACAGTTCCACAGACCCTTGAAGGCAAGGACAAGGAGCTTGAACTTGAGGCAGTGAAGCAGGGATAGCTAAAGGAAAGAGTGAAAGAGACAGTGACAGTTTTGTAGGGTCTTGAGGGGAGCCATGTGGAGAGAAGGAAGGCCAGAGACAAAGAGATTACAGTAATCAAAAAAGGAGAGAGCTTTGCTGTCTGGAAAGAGAAAAATTTGGATCCTCGAAATATTATGGAATAAGCTTGGATGTGAAAGGTGAAGGAGAGGTAGAAGTCAAACGTGTTCCCAGATTTCAAGCCTGGGTGTCAGGGAAGATGGTGATGTGACAGAAAAAGGAGAAAGAAGAGGATTTCGGAGGAAAGTCAAGGATCTAAGATAGGTAGGTAGATAGATGTATTTTTGTTGTATTCAGAATAATTTTCCATGAAAAATCTGTTTGTTTGTTTGTTTGTTTGTTTGTTTGTTTGTTTGTTTGTTTGTTTGTTTGTTTGTTTGTTTGTTTGTTTGTTTGTTTGTAAAGATTCTGCAGCAGCACAGAACATAATGGTCATCAGCTATATTGCCAACCATGGCCAAAGAGATTCACAGTTGTCCTTGGACTTTCTGTTCCCAAATCCAAAGCTCCTACCAATGCCACTAAAGGAGAATTTCCATTAACTTTAGTAGTATTAGGGTTTATATGGTCTGTGGTCCAGACACTAGAGGGTGACATAATCAAGCACACTTGGGCATGTCTGAGCTTCTGTCCAGTACAGGGCAGTGGTACTTATATAGTTGCCAGGGCATTCTGATTTCTAGATGTTTTGCAAGACTTTTCTGGTTTTGTTTATATACCAGCTTAAGAATTCTATTAATACTGGATGGCATAGAATTGTCGTGGTCTGATCATTCCATTTAGCAATATAGAAAGTTCTTTCTATATAAACAGACTTTATCTGCAACAGTTTGGCTCTTCACAGAGCTCACTCAATGGGTGCAGGTCAAGAGCTCTGATTCCCCACATGCATTAAATCAACGTCTTATCTCTACAAAAGAAGAGGATCTCAAAGTTCTTACCAAGTACTAATCCATCTCTAGGAAACTCCCATCTTGAGTCATAGGGCAGTTGCATTGGGTCCACATAAATGTACTCATGGCCATCAGGGCTGATAGACTCAATTACTCTCCATCTTATCTCATACTTTGGTTTCTGCCATACACAATAAATGAAACATAAATTGTCAGGCTCATGCCTGATTTAAGAATGGGTCAGATCACTAATTCAATTCAGTATAGAAATTACATATTTTAAGTTACCTGTTTCCATATGATGACCAGGACAATCAGTGAAATAATCACAATCACTATTAACACTAGGACTGCTGCAGCCACAGTTAATTCTGATCGCAATGCTGTAGTAAAAGAAAAGGCCTCAATTTAGATTTGCCTTCTGAATGCAGAGGGATGTGACAGAGGCCGGAGTTTGTAGGTGACTGTAAGACTCCCATCTCCTTTGCCATCAAAGTTCTTGTGCACTGCAGATGTGAAAAGTGCAGTCTCCAGAGGCAGGGGGCATTAAGTCATTCACTGCCTATAATAACCCTGCCTTCCTATTTCAGGAACAACAGTGGTTGCCTGGAAGAGACTTCCATGGCCATTAGTAACTAAAATGAAGAGCTGGATCATGGAACCACATAATATGGGAAAGATGGATTCAGAATTAAGACCTGGAGAATAGCTCTTGCTCAAATGTCTGGGGAAGAGCTGCCAAATCTGTTTTCATCATTATTTACTTTCAAAGAGCTGGTGTTTTACCTATTAGACATTCACACTGCATAATAATTTCCAGATTTGATTGGGTTTATTTGAGGGGGAGTTTGAAATGGCTATTTAAATCTCTCAGGAGTGACAAAGTTAACTCACTAGGAGCCACAAGCTTCAGTTCCCGAGTAACGGCACCAAGAGTGTTCCTCGCCATGCACCGTACTACCAGGGTTTCTTCTACCTTTTGGAAGGTCACCTGGCTTTTCACCTGGTCCTTATCAACCCGATAAGCCTCCATGTGTATATTTGAGATGTTGTTAGTCAGAAGTATCCATGAGGTATCATTACTGCATCTGCAGAAATAGAATATCCATAAATATAGACATCAGATTTATGGATGGATAAGCAAGTGTAAACAAAATGAGGATCACCCTAAGCACCCTTTCCCTACTCCCTTTCTCTGGTAAGAATTATTTTAAGGACCAAAGATGTGTAAGTATATACCCACTTCCTAACAATCCTCTGGCTCCCCTCCTCCTAGAGCCAATGAATTTCTGATCCCTACCAGCACTACCACCTTTGAAGCGCTAGTAATGGAGCCCCGCAGGCCTGGCAGCTCACTGTTGCTTAGTCCAAACTTTGCATTGCTCTGGGGCTTTCTCATTACACCCCAGAATTCATGGCTGGCCTCTGAAGCCCCAGTGCTCCACAAATCTCTTTGGGACAGAAGAGAGGGGGAAATCCCATACAGTAGCATGAAATGTGGGTATAACGACAACAGAAAGTATCTGAGGTTACCAGGGCTGCTGGGCCCCACCAGGCTTGTTGTCTCTCTGTGCGATTGTCTCCAGAGGAGGGGGAGAAGGGGTGACCCCGAAACTAGATCAACAAATGTGAGGGGATTAATTAGTTAACATTTCTATAGCACTTTGAATGTAAAAAATATTATTATCTGCGGTAGGCTCAGTTGCAGGAAGAAGGTGGATGGGGGAGTGTGAAAGGGTTATGGGATAGGTTAGTCTGCTCAGGAGATGGCAGGAAAGCCTCAAAAGATATGTGGATAAGCATCTGACTTACTCATCTAAACTTCCCTGCGGCTCACTCATCACTAATTAGGTACCACATTTTAGAGAAACCTGTTAAATAGGTACAGCATATGTGTTCTACAGGACAAAATCAGTAGGAATGATATTAACCCCCACCCCATCCATATGCTGATGAAGCATAAACAACTTGTCACTTTGGCAAGACAAACCAGAATCATAGTTTCCAGAGGACTGATAAGGAATGTGTGTCACGAGCTTAAATTATGTTGGTCAAGAAAAAACGTTCACATATGGAGATAAAGGCACATCTGTTTTTCTTACTTTTTAATGTCCTTGCAAATCAGCCATTCCACGTCAGGGAAAGGCGTCCCTTTTGCCAAGCATTGGACCGTCTGTCCCCCTCCAGAGCCGTGGTGATCCACCAGTTTTAGAATTGAAGCTGAAACTAGAAGTGAATTGAAAAGCGCATGTTAGAATTTCCCCCCTTTATTTGGGTTAGAATTACAAATGGCACAGGACAGACGTTTACAATTGCTGTCATTTGTCTGACCAGCCTATTGCTCTGCTCCTCAGGGAATCCAAGTCTGGGTCCTAAGCTCTTGGCTTGCTCTCCAGACTTTGATTTTCCCCGGAAGGATATGACTAACTCAGATTGACTTTGATGAAAGTTACTTATATCCTGCGGGGCAGAACGGGGCTCAAGCTACAGCACAGTCACAGAAGGGGGCGCTGTGGAAGGGGTGTGCTTGGTCCTGGGGCACAGAGGGAGCATGAGAGCCTCACACTGCTCCTGAGAGACACCAGCTGAGTGGCAATTTGGATGTCTCTGACTGGATGCAGAGAAAGCCTTATCCTTCCCTACTCAGCCTCATTTGAGAGCACAGGAAGAGTAAAGATGAAAAATACAGAGAAAACCAGAGGACCCCGCTCCCACCCACCTCCCAGAACTCAGCCATTTAGCAATATCCCTATTACTATTACTTATTTGTAACATGGGAGCACCTGCAGGAAGCAGCTGAAGCTTGGCCCCTCAGGAGCCAAGAGGACTTTTCAGGTAGGGAGGGAAGAAAGGGAGAAGCAGATACCATTTTCACAGGAGGAGGGAGCAGAAAGCACCCAGCACCTCAGTGTGGCTCTGCTCCTTTCTCCCTTCCCTCCTTGTGAAAATTGGGTCAGGCTACTCTCTGCTCCTTCCCCTTGACATCCATGCAACACCCAGCTTAGACAGGGGAAGAGGTTGGGGTAAAAAAACCTCTGGAGTTGTAGAAGGAGCAGGTGAGGCTTGGGAAACAGCAAGTGTTGGGTTGGGGGAGACAGAATTGATGTGGGAGCTGGGTAAGGGGCAGAACTGATGTGGTGGCTGGGAGGTAATTAATTGCTGGCTGACGGATGGGCAGATATAGGGCTGATGTAATTAGTTAGAATGTTGGGGTCTGGGGAGAAGCTGGACGCTCCACACCATCAGGCAGCCAGTGAGAACTCCTGCAGAGGGGACCAAAGTCACCTCACTTTATAAATTTGGGAGAGTTGGCGACACTGTAACTGTCACACACATACTGGCATGGAAGGGCGAGTTCAAAAGTCAAAAGGTAGACCAAAAAAGCCACAAGTAAATTCATGATTTTGGTGGATCTGACTCATTATTTTGAACTTTTGGGACTGGCAATACTGGAAATATTGTTTCCACAATGTGCTTCTTCTGCAGAGGATGATAAACTGTATAAGTGTGGAGTGGCAAAAAGTGAACTGTTGTTCCTAAGGGTCTTACCTGAGTGACCAGTCAGTACAATTGACATATCGGTAGGAACTACTCTTGGAAAACACCAATCCAGCTCCAGCCAATCAGCTAGTATTGTGCTAGTAAGCGACATGGCAGGGAAGCAGCCAAACTAATTTGCTGCTGAAATCATAACACTTAGCACTCTTCGTCTTCAAAGCAATCCCTTGTGAAGTAGTTTAACAAATGTCCTCTCCATTTTGCAGAATGGAGTAACTCAGGATAGCCAGGGAGATAAAACTACTTGCACAAGGCCACTGAAGAAGTCACAGTCAGGATTAGAACACAACCATTCCTGGCTTCCAGGCCTTTCATTCTAGTAGATCTGTAGGTTAGCAGGACACCTGGTGCTTAAATGGACTTAAGTCTTTGCTGTCTACGGCTACCTCTGCCCAGTCCAATAGGGTTCTTGATATGCTTACCTTGTATTAGCAACGAGAAAGTATAACTTTTAGTCTCTTCTCCATTTTCAGCAACCAAAGTATAATCTCCACTGTCTTCTTCCTTGGCCCGAATCAGTTTTAATATACTTTGGACCCTATAGAAACAAGAGATTTTACAAAACATAAGAATAAATTAATCCAAATAATTTTAAAAAATCAAGCAATTTTTAGTAAAAAATCTATATATTTAATGTAGGTATATGGTGACTATAATATAGTGATACTTTGCATTTCTATAGTGCTCTTCCTGTCAAAGTGCTGTTTAAATGTTAATTAATTCTCTAATATGAGAAACACGCAAGCATTATTATACCCAACAGGGATTTAGCAAGGGCATTGATGTGATCAAAATGATGACCAAGAGATTATTTTGGGAGCAGCATTTTGGAAAGACTGGAGAGGGGCCAGGATAGTATCCAGAAGACAGCACTGTAATAAGATTGGAGAAGGTTGCAGTAGTCAAGGTGGCAGATGATCACAAGTTGGACAAGTGAATTAGCTCATAGGATGGAAAATGAGGAAGTTTTTTTGATATATTTGGCTGCTGCTGGAATGAAGTGTCTAGTTCTGGTACAAACAATTCAAGAGGGACATTGATAAATTGCAGAGGGTTCAGAGAAAAGCTTCAAGAATGATTAAAAGATTAGAAAACACACCTTATAGTGATAGACTCAAAGAGTTCAATCTATTGAGCTTAACAAAGAGAAAGTTAAGGAGTGACTTTATGATAGTCTATAAATATCTACATGTGAAACAAATATTTAATAGCGGGCTCTTTAATCTAGCAGAGAAACGTATAACATGATCCAATGGTTGGAAGTTAAAGCTAGACAAATTCAGACTGGAAATAAGGTGTAAATGTTCAACGATGAGAGTAATTAACCACTGGGACAATTTACCAAGGGTCATGGTGGATTCGCCATTACTGACAATTTTTAAATTAAGATTGGATGTTTTTCTAAAAGATCTGCTCTAGGAATTATTTTGGGGAAGTTCTATGGCTTGTGTTATACAGGAGGTCAGACAAAATGAACACAATGGTCCTTTCTGGCTTTTGAATCTATGAATGTTGTGTAGGAAGCAGCAGTAGAATGCGGAGGGAAAGAGGAAGAAGGAATCAAAGATGCTGCCCAGGTTACGTTTGTAGGTGACAGAAAAATGATAACATTGTCAACAGCAATGGAAAATAAAATAAGGGCACAATGTGTGAAGGAAAAAATATGAGCTTGGTTTGGTTTGATAATCTTGAGTTGACTGCAAGCCATCCAAGCTGAGCTATCAGAGACACAGTGAGAGATATGAGAATGAACCATAATAGGAGAAGTATATCTGAGAATTGCCACCAGAGAGATGATAGTTAAAATTATGTAAGAGAGTGAGGCTACCCAAGTATAGGGTATAAAGGAGAAGAGGATGGGTGAAAAGAAAGAGCCTTGACAGACTCCAATAAAGAGGAGGAGTGGTAATGCAATGCCCCCAAAGGAGACATTTAAAGAACAGTAAGTAAGGCAGGAAGAGAATCAAGAGGGGACAGTGACATGGAAGTCCACAGAGGACAGGATGTCAAAGAGGAGGTGATGATGAAAAGCTATAGCAAGGCAAGAAAGATGAGGTTGTATATAATGTCTTGATTTTTCTCACCAAATTCTAGTCATAGATTTGATAAAATGAAATCACAAGGTTTCTGGAAGAGAAATTCAGATTGTCACCTTGGCAAAACCTTTCTTTACCTTGTCTCATTGATCTTGTTTGCACTGGTAACAATCTCTGTAAGATTCTCAGTCAGAGTCACATTGTCCTTCAGCCAGAACATTTTTGGAGCTGGGTACGCCTGCACATCCACTACAAAATTTTTGACCTCATGTAAATTGACAGCTTCCAAAGGGCTAAATTGGGGGTCCAGATGAATGAATCCTTTATCTGTAAATGATACAGATTCACATAAATAATGCTACTTGCTTTATTTCAAACATGGTATTTGCCAGCATGCTAACAATTTTTGGACACTAGAATTAGACTGTACCATGAACTGTAATGACTACTCTCTTATTTTCTTTAACCTCCTTGGTTGCATGTCGGGCCGTACATTCATAATCCCCGGTATCTTTCACTGAAGCCTCAGGAATGGTCAAAGTGTAAACCAGCTTCTGGGAGGGAACTTTAATGTCATCAACTTTTATCACACCTTTTTCTTTCTGTGTTTTGGAGAGAAAAAAAAATTATTTAAACAACCCAGCTGCAGGACATAAATACAGTATAAAAGAATTAAGATTCCATTTGAAGGATAGCAATGAAAGATTTACTGCTATATGGTCCAAATTCCATATTCAAAAGGAATGGCTTAATCAGTTAGGGACAAATTTTCAGACATGGATGCAGCAGGTGTGCCCATAAGAATATACAATTTTAGAGCCAACTGCCAAAGGGTGAATAGGTTAAAAACAGCATATGTTGTGCATTTGGAGTAAAGTATCATCTAAAAATTAGGTGGAGAGCCTAAAAGAGCATTTTACTGCTAAAGCAAGCTAAGGGAGTGTATCCTTTGACTCTGGTGATGATGATGTTGATTTTGGTTCTGAATATTCTTTGATCAGTTCCCACAAGGTGAGGATTCTTAATATCTTTTTCCTGACAGATCATACCCATTTCCTAGTTCCTACATTAATTCAGTGTGTGCTAATTCTGAGAATAATTCATTGGCAAGGGCAGGGGGGGAGGGGAGGTGTTCAGCTGAGAATAAAAATATTCCAAAGGGAAGACAGCACATTCATATTGAGGGATGGGAACCAAAAATATGTTGGGGATTGTGTGAAACTAGAATGATTGGCAGGAGACTGAAGTTATGAATTGTAAAACTGAAATAAAATGAAACCTTCCTATATGAAGTAATTTTTTTTTCAGGCTCTTAATTTTTTTTAAATGAAAGCTGCATTTCTAGGTCACAATTATTCTGCAACTTTACAATAACCCACAATTATCAGACCTTTTACACAGCAGCACACCTGCACTTTATGTGGAGCACTGACTATAAATGGGATTTCACTGAAGAGAAACCTTCACTTCAGAACACACGTTATGAGAATTTGGGACTGATTCTCCTCTCATAACAGGTTTTCATTAGTGTAACTCCACTGACTTTAACTGAGTTACTCCTCATTTACACCAATGTAACTGAGAAAAATCAGCCCGTCTGAGACTATGACTTGAAGAGGGTCATTTTAGAGTCAGATTCACTTCACCACCAGTGTTGTATGCAGACATTTTGACACATTTCCAGAACATTCCATTTTTGTTCCACCAGACTTTCTAAAGCACAAATTCACAGAGATTTTATTCCTTCAGCGCTACAATCCCACTCCCTGATAACTTCTTATGCTCCCAGTCACCCCTCATCTCCTTTGAATACTTTGCATTCTTACTAACATGAATTCTAACACCTGATACTGATTTTCTATAGTGATAACCTGAAAATAAAAGAAATGGTTCTGTTTTCTCTCTTCCTCTGTCCTCGTTCTAACAATGAAGCGCTGACCCCTTCACATCCCCATATTCCTCACCAACTGATAACTACAATTATGCAGAAACAAAACGAGATATTTACCACTTTCCCTGGATAATTCCACTGTAAATTAACCACCTCGTTGTCAAAGACCACACAAGTTACAACAATCGTTTCGCCTGTTTTATATACAGTTTTAAGGGCCTCAATCTCAACTGGCAGCTCTGAAGTAGCTGAGGGAAAAAGAAAGAGAGTGTACCAAGTTTAAAAACCATGTGCAGTATATGAATGGTGGACTTCAAGGACTAGATTCCAATTTCGTTTACGCAATTATGGTACAAGCAAGAAGAGAATCAGGCGCAATATTTTTACTCTCCTTTAAAAACTGAAAAAGAGTACCTTTCAAAATGTAGATGAAAAACTGATCTGACTTGAACTCCACTTCTTTAACAGTTGTTTGGCATGTGTATGAGCCTGCAGGAAAATTTCCTAGGAAGCCTTGTTTGCTGTCATAATAGGCATATACGACCTTGGCTTCACTGTTAACTAAAGCTACTTGAGCATTAGGATCACTTGTACGACAAGGGATAATGGTGGAATCACCATCTTCTACTAGGATGAATTGATCCTCTGGTAGTAGAGGAACGAAGGGTATATCTGGATCTGTAAAAAAGATATGTATTTTTACATTATATCATTTTTAATGTGTCCATAGTACAAGAATGGAGACATTAGCAGATAATTATGCACCTTGATAGAAATGAATATATTTTGTTTCTTTACTTTTCCAGCAATTTCCTTTATCATATGTAAAACCACAACTATGTTAAAGTCACTCACAGAGTCGACACACTCTCACCATAATGACATTTGCCATCTGATGAGACATGTAAGAAGACATCCCAGTAGTCCAACTAGTAGTCAGGATCTTAAGTAACAGAAATGTACCAGTCTGGGAAGTTTAAGGCCTCCAGGAAAGAGAAGTGTTATTATTTCCTTTAGATGTGGCTCTAGTGGAGTTTTCCTACAATGCTATTCACAGGCAAAAGGCAAAAAGCCAGAAAACCACTAATGTTTAGGTGTGAAAATTGTTGCCCATTCCTGTGGGATAAAATAAAAATGAAGGGCTGAACTCTGCCTTTTGTTATGCAACCCCACTAACAACAATTTCCAGCAAAACTTTCAGGGTAGAAGTCCCATTTTCCAGCTCAGGGACCTTGATTTATATTTTGGATCTACATTAATTGACACACACAAAAAGGAGATTAGGCTGCTTAGAATAAATGTCCTGGCTTTCACTGGTGTAAACCACTGTGATAGAGGATGAATAGCCCAAGGACATATCTACACCACCACTTTTGTTGGTATAACTTAATTTGCTCAGAGGTGTGAAAAAACACCCCCATGATGGAAGCACTGGTGTGGACAAGCTCTCCTGTCCGCAGAGAGCAGCTACACAAGCTGACTCACCACTCTGTGCACTTTGTAAGAGTCCCCACATGGGGCAAATTGATGAGACAATAGATTAAGTGCCAGGTGATTAACCAGTTAACAAGGTGATTCAGCTTATCAACTGAGGACAGTGAAGAAAGAGACAGGAAGAGGATGAAAGGGCTAGAGAAGTCCATGATATCAGGGAGGTGAGAGCTCTCCCCCCTCACATCCTGTGTCTGGAGAAAGCAACAGAGGGTCCTGTGGCACCTTTGAGACTAACAGAAGTATTGGGAGCATAAGCTTTCATGGGTAAGAACCTCACTTCTTCAGATGCAAGCTTATGCTCCCAATACTGGTGCCACAGGACCCTCTGTTGCTTTTTACAGATTCAGACTAACACGGCTACCCCCTCTGATACTTGTGTCTGGAGAAGAGGTAAAAGCCTTAAGCTATGGGGAACAAGTGTTTGTATAGCACATTGTAAATAAAGCACATGATGTTGAACTTGCCACAGGCGTGTGTGATTGTAGAAAGGAATCCAAGGTGAGGGAACCCCAGTCTCCCCATTCCAGTCACCCATCATTTCCTTCTTTTATTCTAATTCCTTTTCAACTGTAATCTTAGAGCCTCTGTAATCAACGGTAAGAGTTCCTGAAACATTCATTTTATAAAAACCACTTTTTAATGTTCCTCTCCCTCCTTCTCTTCTGCTTCATCCCTCCCACCCTCCCAAAAAATAAAAAGTATTAGAAACCAAAGACATTGATTGGATTGGTTTTCAGCTAAATTAGTTAGATTGTTATTTTAAAATGTTTCTATCTACGTAGCTGATTCTATGTATTTCTATGTGTCCATCACCATGGTACCTCGGTGTCATTAACTATGGTTGTTCCATGTGGTTTCTCAAATTATGAGGCACAACCATAAAAAGGCAAACAAATCCCCAATATTTTTTAAAACCAACACAATGTACCCCAGTTCCAATAGCCATCCAATCCAAATTTGGTTTAAAATCTAATTGCAAAACATACCCAACTTTAAAACAACGGCTCTGAAAATGATCATAATCTGCCACTTCTAAACACACAAATAACTGCTGCAAACCTAAGAGCTTGTGAGCCAAGGTTCATCATCAATTTTAATAATGGGAGTATAACACACTGGCAGGCTCCTTGTAACAACAATCCAAACACAGCACTATAGAACTCATATCCACTCAATTCGGTACATTTGCTTTCCAAATGTAATTAAAAACAGAAAGAGGCTTCACTTAGGTTTTTTTCCTGCTTGTATGGCTATTACATCCTTATGTAACAGTCATAAAGCATCCTGGTTTTAAGAAAGAAATTTGCTTTCCCCCACAGCCCTCATAATTGTTTGTAGGGAAAGGAATTGCTTTGCACAAAACAAAAACAAAAAAAGTTCATGGTGGAAACAGAAATTTTCCTGAAAATTCTAAAATTAGGTGAAAAAAGATTAACTTTTGCAACAGTGTCAGCTGGCTCTTTAGTGAGAGGAAAAAACTACAAGATGCCTATGCCTTGCAGATCTGGTAGGCTCAGGTCTAGGGGACTGTGACAGAATGTACGCCTGTGTCCACACCCTACCCACTGTTGTAATAATCTTTGTACAAAGTATGCCTTGTAGGGTATCATCTGCAAACTCATTTGCTAGTCAATATTCTCCTGATAAAATATGTGTGACAACACTGTAGGTGAAGTTATAAGATTCCACTGTATGGTGATCTTAACACATGTTCCAAACTGAGGTTGGCAAACTTGTCTGTCTCAAACAAAGGAACGTGCACTCTGATTACTTTGCATTTAAGCAATAAACAAAGTCATCAAGCAGGAAGGGTAGACAAAGAAACCTCAAACAGGTAAGAAAAAACAGCAGGGAACATCCTTCTCCATAGATTTTTTGTCTCCTGAATCTCAGCTGGAAATGTTTTCCAGGAGGGGGACTAACACTATAAAAAGAGACAAACACCCCAAAGGAATCCCTCCTCTCTTCCTCTCTCTCTCTCTGTTCACTGCTTAACTACATCAGAAGCAGGGCCAGCTCCAGCTTTTCTGCCGCCCGAAGCAAAAAAAAAAAAAAAAAGCCGCAATCGGCAGCGGCAGTTCAGAGGCAGGTCCTTCACTCCTACTGGGAGTGAGGGACCTGCCGCCCCGAATTGCTGCAGGTGCCGCCCCTCTCCCTTGGCCGCCCCAAGCACCTGCTTGTTAAGCTGGTGCCTGGAGCCGGCCCTGACCAGAAGGGACACAGGAAGCAGCCATTGAACTGGCGAAGGGATCCTGGCCTAAGAAGTTTGGTCAGTAAGACTTCTGGGAGCATGTGGTGAGAAAAACATTGCTTTGAATGTAACATAGTTTAAGTTAGGCCCCAGCTGCATCTTATCTTTTCCTTATAACCATTTCTGACTTGCATTCACTTAAAATCTTTCTCTTTGTAGTTAATAAACTTGTTTTATCTAACCCAGTGTGTTTAAATGGATGTGTCTGTGAAATTCCATTTGAGGTCACAAGGTGTATGCATATTATTTCTATTAAAGGAATACAGACTTTGTATGGATTTGTATTGTCTAGGAGGGGGCTGGACAATACAAGACATACATTTCTGGGGGGAAATCTAAGACCTGGAGTGTGCTGAGGTCACTCTGCAGTATAACCAAGGCTGCTGAGGCCAAGGAGTGGCCGGCTGTGCAGCACACACACATACATGGCTGGGAGTGACTTGCATGCTGGAGGCTGTTTGTGAGCAGTCCAAGCTGGAGGCTACAGCAGCAAAGCAGTGTAAAGGGCACCACGGGTTAGAGGGCAGGGGTGACACAACTACTCATTAGTTTGGATTGTACCCTGGTACATCACAGGAACATAAAAAAAAAACCTTCTTGAAGGAGTCTTCTGATATCTGTCTTCATCTTCCTTGTCCTCGAGCTAATAGTGAGCTATTGCACTATCCAGCAGCATCATTTTTGTAGTGGGCCACTTAGAACTGACTTGATACTGAGGTATAAAGCCCACAGGCTCTGCCCATGCTTCAATAACTGTCTTAAGAACAAGTGTTGGTGCTGCAAGTTTTTCATGGTAAATGTAGAGGGAAATCATGGAAGAGTCATGCTAACATTGCATGTTATGGTCTATAGAAAACCCAAATGCTATTGCAAAACAGACTTCAAAGTTTTAGGGCTCTTCACACAATCTCTGATACTGCCTCTTTCCCCTTACATAATCTTTTTGTAGTCCAGGCATCTTTTTTTTCCCTTCACAAACATATTAAAGTTTTACAGGGTGACTTGCAACCTCTTTTCTTTTCCCTTGTTTTCCTGTACTGCTCTTGCAGGCTAACACTCAGAATGCTCACCGCCAGTCTACCAGTCTGGTACTTTGTGTCCCTGCAGTGCTGTCTCTAATCCCCTGTTTCCCAATAGAACCCCAGGCAGTCCTGTATAATGCTTTACAAAGGCTCTCAATAAAGTTTGTAAAGCCATTTATCTTCACATCCACCCACTTGCTCCCCCATCCACCCACTCACCCTCCTGTGTCCCACACCAAAATCCCCAGATGTCAAATGTTATAGTCTCTTCCTTTTTAAAGACGTTGGCATTCGTGGATTCATGTGACAGTCAGTCATAACTCAGCCAGTGACTCCTATTACAGCCATGACAAATAGGTTTAATAGACTTTTGACTCCAACCTCAGAGAATTGGCAGACAGAAGGACATTCTATGACATCCCTACCCCCCAGAGTGTGTGGGGGAGGAGGGGACGAGGTGGGCACTTCTAAAAGGGAATGGGAAGATTACCAGGTGGGGTGATGTTCCCTGAGATCCCTGTTGAGTGGTGTTCTTATTAATAATAATATAATACCTAACTCGGTAGATTCAAAGTGCTTTATGAAGGAGGTCAGTATCATCTCATTTTACAGATGGGGGAAACTGAGACACAGAAGGGACGTGGCTTGCCCAGGGTCACCCAGAGGGCAAGAGGCAGAGCCGGGAATGAAACCCAGATCTCCTGGGTCATAGTCATGTGCTCTATCCACTAGACAACACTGCCTCATTGTTTTTGCCACTGTCATTTCTTTGGGTCCAATAGATTTTTCCACTGTGCATGAGAGGAAGTTTGGGGGCAGGAAAGGCAGGTCTTGCTGTGAAAATTGTGGCAAATGATGCATGAAAACACCACATTATTTTGCCAGACTGGCACTCACTGCCATTTCTTGTTTCCACTTCTCTCGTGACAGGCGTTCCAATACAGCTACATCTTACTAATCACCTTTGAGTCCTACACCCTGTAAATATGTGAGCATCCGCCTGCACTGCAGTTCAAGTTTTCTATCAACTAATACATTTCCACACTTCAGATATTTAAAAGTAGCAATATATAGCCTCTGAGCTATCAGTTCAAATCCAATTTAGGTCAATAGAGACCAAGAGCCATTGCCATTCATTGACTATATAGTGGTATTCATGAAGTTAGTTGGTCTCAGTACAGGTCCCAAAGAACACATTACACAAGCCACCACCAAATAGTTGGCATTAGTGTTCCCCTGGTTGGAAGCCTTAGCAAAGAAGCCAATAGGCATGGAGACAACTACGTACAGCGTGCACTCACAGAGCTGGTCTCCATGTCTGAATTGAGGTATCCACTGGGAGAGCACTGCCTTTTTCCTGCGCTTTGTGGAGAGAAAGCTTCAGCTTCCAAGACTGTCAATTCATTACCTTTCATGAGAACTAATTCATACCAAACAAAATCAATGTGAAGAGGAGCATGCCCAGCCCAGATCAAGAGGTTGCTCTCCATTTAAATGCTTAATAGGATCCTTGATATTCCTACAGAGCAACCCAGGCAAACCTTTCTGCTGTAACACAGCATAACCCACTCACCAGGCACATAGATGTAGATATCCTTCCCCTCCACCTCCCCGTCCTCCTCTTGAGTATGATTGTAGTAACAAGTGTATAATCCGGTATGAGCAGCTGAGGCATTCCCCACTTCCAGCAAAGTCACAAAGAGACCACTGTTGTTCTCTTCATTTCTAATGTCTATTCTGTGGCTTCCTTCAGCCATTGGGTATTGCCAGGTCACTTCGCTGTCTCCAGAGCATTTCAGAGTAAACGAGGCATTCAGTTGCACGACCATTTCATCTCTATTCGGAAGAACAGTCGGCAATGGAAGCTGGCAGAAAGTTAGCCATGGTCCTGTCAAAGGAAATGAATAAGTAACCAGTTACTAAGCAGAACATGCTCACCACATAGATGTGAGAAAGGATGAGTGATTTATCTATAAAACAGCCATGTTTATGGACAAACCAGACATACTAATCTCCCTGTAAATGTGCCCTTTTGAAAGCAGTCACAGCATTTCCCTATAGAGGGCAAAATAATTCCTCTTTGAACCTCTCAGACAAAATACTGTTCATTTCAGTTCAGTCCGACTTTCATCAAGAAATGAAAGACAAAGAGTTTAAATTAGCGATGGCTCTCAACCAAAACCCCAGATCCAAACAGCCCCAGACTTTGGGAGCATTTTGTGCTAGATCAACACCTGTATCTGAATATTACAGCTGACCTCTATTTCTGCAATGGGCTACAGAAGTAGCCTGGATCCAAACTTTGGTTATGTCTCCACTGCAAAAAAAAAAAAAAAAAAAAAAAAACCTGCGGCAGCAAGTCTCAGAGTTTGGCTCTACAAATTTGGACTGTGCTATGGTGCTAAAAATAGCCATGCAGACATTCCAGCTTGGGTTTTTAAGCCCACCTCAAAGCCCAAGCTCCAGCTCAAGCCAGAATGTCTATGTGGCTATATTTAGTGCCATACTGTCAGTCTTGCAAGCCCAAGTCTGTAGACCCAAGCTCTGAGATTCACTACTGTGAGTTTGGGGCTTGAGGGGGGAGCAGTTGCAGTGTAGACATACCCTAAGTGGCTCAGGCCCACCTCTAGTTGAAATGTAGGGAAGATATAATCAAATATAACCATAACTCATTGAACAAGATATTGTAATGGAGTGCTTTTAATGTGCAATCTGGATTTACAAGGCCAGGTTCTCAGGTTTGGGCAAGTTGTACTTTGGCTGGCCAAAGGCTGGCTCAGTCCCCACCCTAAGTGAGAATCCCACCCAGCACCACAGCCCCCGAGACCCCAGAGAAATCATCAGGGAGGTAGATAAACGATTTGTATGCCAGAGGACCAACACAAAGCAGGTTTAGTGGCGCCAAGGACTGGGCCCATCGTGGTCTCTGTTCTGCTTCTCAAGCCATTGCAAGTATTTTACCTATATTAGCTAGTAATGCTGGCCTTTTTTATATTTGGCACTTTGAGGCAAAGCCTGCCCCGCCTCCCCATTTCCTTCTGTTGATATGGAAGGCCTGCTCGCCAGTGCAGTTATGTTAGGGTTACCATTCGTCCGGATTTACCCGGACATGTCCTCCTTTTTGTGCTAAAAATAGCGTCCGGGGGGAATTTGTAAATAACTCAAAATGTCCGGGATTTCCCCCCTCCCCCGGCAGAGCAGAGCAGAGCGAGCGGCTGGGAGGGCTGTAGGAAAGTCACGGGCTGGACTCCGGAGCAGCTGTAGAGGAGCTCCGCCCTGCATTCTGAGCCGGCAGCTCTCCCCTGCAGCCCGGCTCCGGCAGCACTGTGCAGGGCCAGGGACCGGGTTTTGTTGTGCTGGGGAGCGCAGCCACGTGTACGGCTGGCACAGAGCCCAACACCCTGTTCTGAGCAGCAGGGTAAGGGGGCCAGGGGGCAGGAGAAGGGGCAGGGAGGTTCTGGAGGGGGCAGTCAAGAAACGGGGGGGGGGGGTCGGGAGTTCAGGCGGGGGCTTTTGGGGGGGAGTGGAGAAAGTTTTGGGCAGTCAGGGTAGAGGTAGGGGGTAGGGTCCTGGGGGGCAGTTGGGGGGGTGTCTTAGGAGGGGTCAGTTAGGGGGAAAGGAACAGGGAGTCTTAGGTAGGGGGTGGGGTTCTGGAGGGCAGTTAGGAGCAGGGGTCCCAGGAGGGGGCAGTCAGGGGACAAGGAGCGGGGGGGTGGGGGGCTGGGAGTTCTGGGGGGGGAGCTGTCAGGGGGCAGGAGTGGGGAGAGGGATCGGAGCAGTCAGGGGACAGGGAGCAGAGGGGTTTAGATGGGTTGGGAGTTCTGGGGGGGGCTGTCAGGGGGTGGGGAGTGGTTGGATGGGGCGTGGGAGTCCCAGGGGTCTGTCTGGGGGTGGGGGTGGGGATAAGGGTTGGGGCAGTCAGGGGACAAGAGGCAGGGAGGCTTAGATAGGGAGTGGAGTCCTGCGGGGCAGTTAGGGGCAGGGGTCCCAGGAGGGGGCAGTCAGGGGACAAGGAATGGGGGGAGGGTTGGGGGTTCTGGGGGGACGGGAAGTGGGAGGGGCAGGGGCGGGGCTAGGGCGGGGCTCCTCCCGTCCTCTTTTTTGCTTGCTGAAATATGGTAACCCTAAGTTATGTGGCACAGAGTAGGAGGATGCAGGGATCCCACCCAGGCAGCCTGCACTCTGCTGCACATCATGGAACTCTGCTCCCATGTGCTGCTGAAGAAACTCTGGCGGGAGAGACGTGGCATGACTGGTGCATCAGCAGTGACACAGATCCACTGGCCAAACCTCTTCCCTCCAGAGAGAGAGAAGCAGCTGCAGAGGTTACTATAGCCCTGAGGCTGCAATAGTACCTTCACGGTGGATTCCATTCCCCTCCACCAGGAACTCCCTTGTATCATATCCATTTAATTGGGCTGCTCACAGGCACCAAGCTGTGATCCTTAATCAGTAACAAAAGATGGACTGTCCACAAAAATATGAATATTTTCAGTAGATTTAATCACAGGCTTGGGACTGTGTTCCTGGCAGCTTTTATTATAATTAATGTCAGAAAAAAAGAATTTACAGCCGCTTAACTGATCATCTGTGCTGTAATTCATGATCACTGATCACACTGAAAACAAATCTATCTGAAACATTGACTGTAGCGCATTGATTTAAGCCCAGATTTACAAAGGAGAACGAATGAAGCGACACAGGGAATTTAGGAATGTTACCTGTCAGGAGACATCCCAGGAGCAGGAATGTCCTTGGGGAAGTACCCATCACTGCGGACAACTGAAACAGAAAAATAGAAAAGCAGGAAAAAGTAAAGTTAGTGAACTAATTGATAAAGTCAATGAGCTATTTGCAGTGCTTCTGACTCCATCGCCAGTTTAGGAGTACATACTGCATATTGCATACAGAGCTCTCTCCGGAAAAGGATATGGACACAAATTCTGCACTCATGGCCCAATCGTGCTGAGCACCTTCTGCCCACAATCCCTACAGCACCTTGCAGAACTGGGCCCATAATTACATTGCTCTATGCATGGAGTAACTCCACAGAAGTGAATGAAGTTGCAATGGAATTACATCGGTGTAACTAATGGCAAGATCTGGCCTTTGGACTGCTTACAAAATGGGATGGTAGCAATTCTGAGAGAAAGAGTATATTTAAAACCACTTTCTATACTACAAAATACCATCATCTGCTAAAGTTCTATTTTACCACTGTATCTACTCTTTAGCTTGTTCAATAAATGCATTTGTTTCATTTAATACGAATTCCCTTGATCAAGAGACCTTCTATTTAAAACACACGCTGAAGCTCTCTGGTAAAACACAAGAGAGAGCACAAGACTGCAGTTGTGTTTCTACAGTACCTCTTTTCTCAAGCAGCGTGAAGAATAATGGATTATTTGGAGTTTTCTGGCCTTCTAAGCTATACAGAGCAAATTGCCATAAAACAGCAGGCAGTGTCCAAGGGGTAATTGCAACAAATAACTGTCTATCTACACTATATCCACGGGATCTCCTTTGTCCGCATGCTTATTGACCCCCTCAAAGAATTCTAGTAGATTGATGAGGCATGATTTCCCTTTACAAAAACCATGTTGACTATTTCCCAACAAATTATGTTCATCCATGTATCTGACAATTTTGTTCTTTACGATTGTTTCAACCAATTTGCCCCGTACTGAAGTGAGGCTTACTGGCCTGTCGGTGCCAGGGTCACCTCTAGAGTCTATTTTAAAACTTGGCGTCACATTAGCCATCCTCCAGTCATTTGGTACAGAAACTGATTTAAATGATAGGTTACAGATGATACTTAGTAGTCCTGCAATTTCACATTTGAGTTCCTTCAGAACTCTTGGGTAAATACCATCAGGTCCTGGAGACTTATTACTGTTTAGTTTATCAATTTGTTCCAAAACCTCCTCTAATTACACCTCTTTTTGGGTCAGTTCCTCAGATCTGTCACCCAAAAAGAATGGCTCAGATTTGGGAATCTCTCTCATATCCTCAACAGTGAAGACGGTCTTTCCTGCCTCTTGCCACATGTGGAACAAACATATAAAGCAGTGTTGCAAACCAAAATGTGTTTCATACATTGTGAAGGACTTGAGCAGTGTGGTGGCAACATAAAGATTTACAAACTACACCTCTACCCCCATATAACGCTGTCCTCGGGAGCCAAAAAATCTTACCACATTATAGGTGAAACCGCATTATATTGAACTTGCTTTGATCCACCGGAGTGCACAGCCCCCCCACCCCCCACTTCCCCCCGGAGCACAGCGTTAAATCCGAATTCGTGTTATATTGGGTCGCGTTATATCAGGGTAGAGGTGTACCAGCTAAAGGAACATATGCAACAGCTTCAGAAATTCAACAGACAGCATTCCAGCAAAGACAAGCCATTCAGCCTGATTTTGCAATTAACAATAATGGCCATGTGTTTATGTATCTGCCTCCCACTGATAACAGACTCTGGGACATCAAAGAAGTCCTCTGGTTTCAGCCTCTTTTCTCACTTTTATCACATTTATATCCTGTATTTCTTTAGATAAAGTAACCCACTGTACATCTTTAAAGAATTCCCATACTCTGCCTTATTGATTTGACTGCTAACAGCTCGCGTTCCCCAAGACAGTGTTACCCATACTGTCTGCCAGGTTTCCTTTCGCCTTTACAGATAGAAGGATCTCTTACCACAATATATTGCTTTTATGGACTATTCATTGAAAACAATGCAGTCTATAAAGAAATAATGTGGATCTTATTCTTCCCTTACCCTGATGCAAATCTGGAGTAACTTCACTTGAAGTCAATGAAGCAAGTGATGCTGGTATAAAAGCAGTATAAGTACATGGAGAATCAGGCCTATAATACCCAGTGTAACTATGGGTGATGACACTATGCTGTGACATAGTCAAACAACTTAGCTACCATGCAAGCCAATGGGAGCTAAGTGCCTGAATCCAATGCAGCAATGTAGGGATTTACTAAATGTTCATTGACAGACTGGCTGCTCTTTGAGATCTTATTCCTTTGATACCTTCCATCGATGACATATTAACCTATGGGACAAGGTCCAGAGGAACCTACAGCAACTGAGAAAGAGAGAATAGGGATACACATATGATTCTTCATCATGATTCCAGTTTGAATGGAATTGCACATTGTCATGCATCTAAAGAACAATGCCATGCCAATGGGTTCTTGCATATGCTTGCTTTGCCTGTTTGCCTAACTCAGTGCCAATACTTTAGGCAAACTATTGGTGGGAGTAAGTATATTTAGCTCCAGCCTCTAACTGGGCAAAAAAAATTGTCTCATCCCAGGCAAGAGAAAGAGTTAGTCCATCCCAGCCCTCCATGCTCTTTATTTTAACTATTTTCATTTAGTCCGCTTCAGTAAACACCCCAGGTTCAGTTCAGAACACCCCACGAACCTAATCCTTATCTGATGTAAATTGAGTCAATAGAGCTACACTAGCTGAGGATCTGGGCCAAGGTCATAAGCACATGTGCAGTGTATGCATAAATATGGTGTGATTCTTCATTCCTTGGACACCCACTGATTATAATGGGAATAGGGAGGCATGCAAAGAATGTTAGATCTGGCTCAAATTTCCAAATTAGTCTGCCAATATATATAAAGCAGAGTGTATAGAGTAAAGCAGTAATTGTATTTATTTAGATTTGTTAAGTGATCTACATTAAATGTTAATATTTCAGTTACTTATTTAGATGATACTAAATCATGAAAGGAATATAATCAAAATCTTGATTTATAAGGACCTGGTATGCCAAACGGTTGCTATCAAGTACAATGCTTACCACCATGAGAAGTTCCATTGACTGTGGTGTGTAATTCAAAACAAAATTTGGTAAAATTTGTATCCAGAATGTTGTGAACCTTGATGGAAAAATCCATATAGAAAATAATGAGAGACCCAGTCATTCATTCTGCACATGCTAGAGGGAAAGCACCAGCACTATGGGGAGGAAAGAATGATATTAATCTTTCATTCTGTCATAAATTAGGCAAAGATCTTCACCAGGAAAGTAAAATTGTATATCCATCGTTAAATTACAGAAAATAGCCTCATTTCCCATTTGGTACCAGTCACCTGCATTTAATCCAATTGGCCACATGATGGCAGTGTTGATCCACACTAATGCAGCCAAACTGCATTTCTTTGGCAGAAAGGAGCGTCAGTCTCAGAGGTGGTAGATGGAATTTGAACGACTCCAAGTCTCCATGGATCAACTTGAAACTGTCATTTTATACGGAAATTATTTTAACTTCATATGAGCAATAGTCTTGGTAAAAAGACTTGATCCTGCAACGTTTACTCACACCTGCAGTACTAGTGGAGACTGTTGCAGAAGCAGGTCGAAATACTATTATCTCTTCAGGTTTTGGAAACATAATGATGAGATTATCTTAATTTGGGAATGATTTTGATTCATTTAGTGCAGGTTCTCCCTAAAACTGGCTTCTCTGGGGAAGCTCTGAGCTTTTCCAGAAAAGGCTGGATCAAGGTAAGAAAAAGGAAAACATTGGATGAAAATGGTGTGCTTTACTACGTTGATGTAAATATGTGGACATTGCCCCCTGTAACTTTTCTTAGTCATTGGCTCCTTTTGGCCGCCCCAAGCAGCCAAACAAACAAACAAAAAACAAAACAAAAAAAGCCACGATCACGATCTGCGGTGACAATTCGGCAGAAGGTCCTTCGCTCCGAGCGGGAGTGAGGGACCGTCCGCCGAATTGCCGCCGAACAGCTGGACCTGCCGCCCTTCTCCGAAGTGGCTGCCCCAAGCACCGGCTTGGTAAACTGGTGCCTGGAGCCAGACCTGAGTGAACAATAGCAAGTTCTGAAGATTTCCATGCGTGCTAAGAGGAAAGGACAACGCAAACCAAAACCAAAAACACTTCTGTGTCTGTCCACTTAAAATACACTAGCAAAGTGCAGTTTAAAATTAAATATTTTTTCTTAAAGAGAGGGTTGCTCTACTGCTCCTTTCAAAATATTTACATTCAGGGTGGCCTGAATATCTCTCCTGTACCACAGCAAAGTAACAGTTATTAAATATCAATTCTAACTCTGTATTAAGTTCTTACAGTGTGTCCAGCACTATACAGGACACACAGGCAGCAATATCTGTCCCAAAGAGTTTACAATCTAAGACCCTCATCCTGCAGTCTGATGAATGGGGCAATCCCCATGTTTAGCCCCTTTGACTTCATAGAGAGAAATAAAGCTTTCCCCTTGCAGATCAAATTGCAGGATCAGGGTCTAATTTTTTAAAAAGAGACGACAGTTTAAAGTGGGAAACCCAAAGGAAAGTTTAACTTGAAAGCCTGGGGGTGGGGGCAGGAGGTTCTGTCTGTTTGCATTTTAAGCTATTAGCACTTTTGGGGGGGGGTGCAGTGAGGCAGTCTTCGGAAAACCCTGCTCTTTGAAACAGCTGAAACAAACCTCTTTGGCTCAAGGCCATCAGAGTATGATATGCATCCAAACCCTAGTTTTGACCCAGAGTACAATACAAAGAAAATGAGGTTGAAAATGCACCTTACTACATCCTGCTTTCCTTGGTACCAAAATCTGTATAAACCACCCTGCTGTATGAAGATCTCTTTGTAGCCTACACATCTGGTGACAAATAATAGCAAATATGGCCCCAATCCTACAGTCAGAGCCACGCTGGCAGAGTTCTGTGCGTCCCCTCCCCGCACACACTGATGTAATTGCAGAAACAGAGCCATCATTTAAAAGTAAGATGACCAGGGGAACCTGGTGTTTGGGGATTCTGAAATTCCCTTGAACTTTTTACATATACTTTCATGCTTCTTGACACTTTATCAAGTTTTTGGACATATTTCTCTTCATTCAAATCATTGCTTAGCCAGGGACATTTCTTTAAAAAAAAACTGAATAGAAGCTAAGAATGAAGATGCTTGTTTGAAGATCATACTTCCCTGATTCTAGGGCATTTTTTTTAAAAGCCAGATCTCCATAGTTCAAATTTTGCTTGAGCCAAATGGAAGATGAACCTCAAAATCTTCGATTTCTGTCCTAGAAATTGTTTTTGTCTGATCCTGTCTCTGAATCCACTGACACAGCCCCTGAGTCTGGCTGGAGTGACATTGACTTCAAGAGGATTCTGGGTTGGTGCAGGGAACTGCACTAGTAAATCCCATGCCAGGATCGGCCCCTGAGATTGGAAATTCTTGCGGTCAAGAACCATAGGCCTGATTCCTCAGTGTGTTGCTCCCGCTTTACAGCAGTGTAACCCCATTGAAATCAAGCAGTGGGACTAACCTAAGGGGACGGTACTACTCAGACACAGTCTAGAATCTGGCCAATATGCCGTAAACATCGTAGGACTCAGGCGGTAACCATAAGAATGACTGCTAGGGGGCAGTACAACACTGCAAACGGCTTTTGCCGAGCCCAGCCTGCCCCAGATTGGATAATCTACTCCTGCCTCTTCCCATGGGAAAACATTGTCTGGCATCATCCAGCCTATCCACCACCTCACACCACACAGGCACCAGCCCTGCTCTCCGGCGCTAGCCGTTTAGCTAACGCCTCGTCCCCCACTCCCTCCCCAGAGCGCTGCCGAAAGCAACCTCAGCACTTCTGTTAAACCAGGCCGGCTTTGTTAGCGGGGGAAAGTTTCTCTGGCTGCCTTTTTTTAACTGTCGATGCTAACAAATGGTGAACGGTTAGGTATGTTCTCGCCACCTACATCCCGCCCCCAGCTTTATGGGAGGAGGCTGAGATGTTTCCCTTATGCACACACGGAAACGTATGGCACTAATTGCTGGCAGGGAAAAAACTGCAGAATCAACATTCCTATAGATTATATATATACACACACACACAGCTGAAGGACGGAGCTCTGTAATTCTTCCCTTCCCCTCCTCCCAGACCTGACTCAGATGAAGAGGCCACTAATTTCCTTCTCTCCCTATGGGGCGCAACCAATTCTCTGCGAGAAACCAAGGTTTGAGATTTCAACCTGGAGGAAACTGTGTCAGATCCATCAAACCATTCTTCTCCCCAACTCCGCTCTCACTAGGTCACGTTAAAATTTCAGTGTGGGTTCAAAACCAAAGTACACACACTCACACATATGGAAAATTCCTGGGGAACTTAATAGAGATGAAACCAGTAAAGTCCATGGAAATTGAATAGGGTGCTATGAAAACTACTCTAAAACCCCCATACATTTCAATAAAAAAATGATGTCCTTTATTTGAACAAAAATCCTATGTCGGGGAATATAATTCTGGATTACATTAAAAAAACCAACCGTGTGACCCCTTTCTGTTAAAGTCTACAGGACTTTGGCATTATGGCTTGGATGCACATACACATACACAAACAGGACTCAACTGGGAAGCCCAGTCAGTCTCCATTGCCAGAGAACAACTGGACATTGTAAAGACTGCCTTGATGTTATCAGTTTGTTTAGTTTGGGGGGGGGCGAGGAATGTTTACATTCACACTTTCAAACTCCCTGTTCTGTTTTTTAAACGTCTGGCTAACGCTTGCCACTTATTGACTGACTCCGAGATAGTGAAGGCCAAATGATGTTAGGGTACCCCGAAGCGAAGAAAGTCAACACATTTTAGGGAATCCTTATCTATAATGTTTACCATATTGGAAAAAGCCGAGGGAGCTGAGAGTTAGCGAGAAAGGATTAACTTAAAGAGCCCAAGAACAATGAGAGAACCCAGCAGTGACGTCAAATTTCAGCCACTTCGCTATTTTCATAGGAAACAATAGCAAGACCTTTGCCAAGCTGAAGCAACAACCCTTAGGCGAGCCAGACAGAAACGAAACAAGAGGTGGGGAAGAGCCCCACAAAATCGGTCTTCACTGGGGTGAGTCAAATGTTTTCCAAGCGCCACATTTCCTTGATCTGTCGCGCTTGTTCAGAACTTCTTTTTCAATCCCCTCCCCAAGTCTTAGGGGCCCACTTCAGATACGAATCCTAGGCCACAATATTCCATGTACCAGCAGATCTCCACAGCGGCTGTGGGGAATCTGCAGGGTCCCCTAAAGCCGCTTTTCCGGGGGGCTTGAAGAGGTTAGGGATTCACTCTGTCTATGCAGGATGCCCGGTCTTCTAGGCGATCCGAGGCTGAGGACTCCCCTGCGCAGATAAAGGCGTCCACTAGGGATAGAGGGAAAGAGTTTCTCCCTCTGCCTGACCTCAAACCTTCTCAACCCGGGAACGCTCCATGGCTGACACACGACGCAGTTACAGCTGGACGCGCTCGGTGGGGCGAGCGCAATCCGCATTCCGCGGACCACCTGTCTGATGAATGGGCACGGAGAGAGAGGTGTGCACGCCAGACATTTCACTCCCAAATCTGCTCCCGGGGATGCAGTTGTTTGCAAGGCGCTCTTCGCAGGGATTATTGGACATCTAGGTGGGACGTCGCCAAAGCAATTGGAGAATTTGCATGTGGTGGGGTTGAAAACTCCGGACAGAAAATAACCCTGTGATCCAGGCAGCAGCGCAGTTAAAGCGATGTTTGTCATTGTAATTACCTCACAGGAACTAAAGGCAGCACGCTCTCCTCTGGGATTTACCCCAGTCTCTGTTCCCAGACGTGTTGCTGAGTCTTGAGGGCTGGTGCTGGCTCCTTAGATCCATCCATCTTGCTCCAAAACACGGTCCAGCCCTGTTCTTAGGAGTGTCTACTCGCTTCTGGGTCCCAGTCCAAAAATGTTGAGCAATGCAGCAAAGAGCCAAGAAGCCATTGCCTAGTCGTCTCGGGACTTTTCCAGGGGACTCCAGCCTGGCAGGGTCAGCAAGTTTCAACCTCAGCGCCCGACAAAATCCAACCAAACACCTCACAAGGGCTGATGGTCCCTTACACTCCCTGGGCACAACCCAAAGGGCTCGTCCGTCTGGGCTGCGGCGGGCTGCCAGGGACGGGGCAGACAGCTAGGGGATGCTGGCAGCTCTGTGGCTCTGGCATCGCACGAGGAGCGCAGCTGGGTGTGTGTGAACTGGGACACCGCCAGGTAACAGCCCAGAGAGCAGAGTTCAGCTTCCCCGCTTGCAGGGAGAACGGAGAGCGAGGTGTAAAAACCGCCGGGCGCAAGGATCGGGGTGGGGGATGATTTGCCCCTGCAGACACACAGTCCCCCGCCAGTGGAGGGGGCTCGGGAGGGGTAGGAAAAGACGAGGGAGGGACAATGGAAGAGAGGGACGGCAGATCGGACCTGATGGAGGGAAGGAGGGCTAGATAAAAGCCAAGGGGGGATTGGGACCACGGCGACCAAGGGAGGGTCCGAGAAAGACCCTCCTCTTACCTCCGCCAAGCCCTCTCAGCTCCCCGCGTACGCTGCCCCGAAAGCTGATCCGAGCTCCACGGCAAACTCGCCGCTTCCCTTCCAGTTACGAGATTCCTCCGCCGATCCCTGTCTTCACACAAAGGGCTTCACTCCAGATTGGCGATAGAGGGGCGCGGGATCGCTCCCAGCCCGGCGGCAGGAATGCGGCGCGGTGGCCCCTCCGCCCCAGCCCAAATGTGTTTGTCATTAGCGCAGCCTTTCCGCCAGCGGGGCAGCCTCGTCCAGACAGGGGCCCCGCGTCCCCCGAAGGGTGGTCCCCGGCTGCCGCCCCCCCAGTCCGGACTGTCGGGGGCCCCTGGCCCCACCACTCCCGGGAGATCGCTGCTCTCTCCCCTGCCCCCTGGCCACTCGAGCTCCTGTTCCATCCATCTCCGGAGCCGAAGGGGATCGGTGATACGTGTCCATCCTTCGCTCCTCGACCAGTGCCCTCGCTGCCTTTCTCGGGGTCCAGCGAGTGCCCCGACCTCGCCCGCCCCCCGTCTCCATCCAACCCCCCATCGCCCATCTCCACAGCCCTCTCCAACAAAGCGCGCTGCCTCCATTCAGAGCGTTCTCACTGGAGGGGGAACGCGTCACCTTCCCGGGACAAACCACCTTCCCAGCCCTAGCAACTCCCCGTGCGAGCCCCCCAAGGAGGGAGCTGCCCGCCGAGGAGCGAAAGTCTCCAGCGCCCTTTGAGTCTCAGGCGCAAACTTCCAGAGTTAGGGTTTTCAGCGAGGATCCCCTGAGATGAGCCGCCCCCGTGCCCTGGCTCTCCAGTCCACACAGGGGCTGATCCCCAGCAACCTTCCATTCCTTGGATCCGGATCGGCAACGTCCACTGGAATGAGCATAAAAAGTGGAACTCCCCCCCCTTACCTTCCCGTTCACACGTTAATCCGCAATGAAAAGTCTAGAGAAAGAGTCAAAAATATGTCCACGTCCTCTCTGACTTTTCCTCCTCCTCCTCCTCCTCCTCCCTCGTTCCCTCCAGTTCAGACTGCAGTGCTCTCAGAGACCGCGTCTTGTAATTGATTCGATGTTAGAGTCCATCCTTCCAAAACTAATCATTTGCTTTAAGTAAATAGCTGTCAGGAAATGAGCCCCCCCCCCGCCCCTTCAGAATAAGAGCCGCCCTGGTCCGGTCCGCGCCTGAAGCCCAGCCTCCAGCGGCTCTTACGCAGGCAGGGGGGCCAGTCAACCTCCAGCCGGGGAGAGGAGGGGCGGCAAGTGGAGCCATATGGCCGGGGAATGGGGGGCGAATTTGAGAGTTTTGCACTGCAGGGGGAAAAAGTTTCCTGAAAACCCACCGTGTTCCCAATGGCACGAATGAGCTTCCCTCCACACACGCTCTGGGCAGGTGGGCGGCTGCTTAGGCTGGGGTCCCTCTCCCAGTGTCAGGGCATGGATGAAGAAGCTGAGATGGAAATGAATTGGTAGCTTAGTGATGTCTTTGATGCCCGACTGAGCTGGGGCTTGCTATAGAAAGGAGGATGGATGGATGGCTGTGAAGCGCCTGGCACTCACAGATAGAGGCGAGCTCCTGGTATTTATGAATGAAAGGAACAACGAAAGAGAACGCTGTCCGAACCCTGCTCTTTCACACGGGAGGATCATGTGCTCTAGCCCTCTCTTCCTAGACTTGCTCAACTTCCAAAGCCACCGCAAAGCATTAAGGAGCTTGGACAGACATTGCAGTCGAAGCCTTTGGGGTTTGAATGGCTCGGTTTAGAATAGTCTCCGGCCAGAGCTTTGATCCCCAGCCGGGAGATACACGTATCTCGTCGGGCTCGATTGTTGCTATTTGCTGGAGATAAGTGTGTGTGGAGAGAGAGAGAGAGAGACTGAGATGTAATCGTGGGAGTCAGATGGGGCTGCTCTTCGTTTTCTGGCTAGCTCCTACGAAACGAGGCACAGCGAGCACAGCTTCGTGCCACTGGAGTTATTCAGCTGTTGGGTGCGAGGGGGCACTGCAGCCCCAGGAATGGGAGCTGAGGTGCGTTTTACATCCCCTTCTCCAGGGCAGAACTTGGGGTGGGCAGGGGTGCGTGCTGCCGGGGAGGGTGTCCTAGAGGAATTTATGTTAAAATTGCGTCCTCGGTTTTTTTTCTGCACAGCTTTCCCTTTTTCCCGCCTTGCCTTTATAGGCGCTCGTCCTTCGTTCGCTACTAAACAAAAGAAGTTTGTTCTCAAAGTCATGCAATAGACTCTGGTGGTTTTCTCCCTCCCAAACGAAGGAGAATTGGTCTCTGAAGCGCAAATCCCCCGAAGGGACTGGGCAGCGAGAGCTGTGAAAGGCAGGGAGTGTAATCGTATTCAAACTGAGAGCCCTCTGGCTGCGTTTGCAGGGTCCCCCCTCACTGGGTTGTTTGGTGCTCCCAGTGCCTGCAGCCTTTTGCGTGTTCTCCACCAAGGCATCTTCGGCTTGGGTGAGTGCACAACCTCACTATTGCTTCCACATGTTCCTTCAGGAAATCATTGGAGGCAGATATATGAACAGCCCCTTGTTCGGAATGCTAACAGGATACCGTAATGCTTGTAAATAAATACCAGGCTCCAATCGATCAGCAAGCAAGGAAAAATATAAGTAGCTTGGAATTATTTTAGCTACAAGGTTACAAATGGCCTTGCTCTTTTATCTGGTGATGGAGAGAGGAAAAACAAAGCCTCTAACGAAAATGATCAACCCTGCATGGTTACAAGGGTTTAAATAAAAGTGAAATTCGGAATTTTAAAACAAAGCTCACATCAATCACAACAACAAGGAGTCTGGTGGCACCTTAAAGACTAACAGATTTATTTGGGCATAAGCTTTCGTGGGTAAAAACCTCACTTCTTCGGATGCATCACTCCAGGATCGCAAAGAACTCTTTAGTAGCTTTGCAAAGTAGCTTTGTTTCGGCTGGGATTTATTTGCGTGAATATCGCCTGGGTATTAAATCCCTAAAACGATGAAGGGGACATCTGATGCTGTAGTGTCCGGACCAGATGTGAAGGGAGAGCCACTCTTGCAAAGAGAGAAAGAGAACAGAGAGAAAGAAAAGAAAGGAATGTTCCTTCTGGTTGTAATTACCTGTCTAATTTGAATAATGCTTTTGTTATGATCATTAACAAACATTCGCTAACTGCTTCCATGTGGGATCCCACAGCGTTTAGAGAAAAAGTAAAGGCACCTTAGCAGTACAGTTCTTTGGAGGATAATCTGGTATTTCGGGACCTAGCGTCTTAATTACTGGCTCTATCAGCCATCTATAACATGAAATATGTATCTAGCGCCTCTCCTCCCTCAGGGTAAATACAACGTGGCTAGTTACAAGCCATAGGCCCTGTCCTGCTCTCACGGAAATCAATGGCCAAACTCCCTTTGCCTCCAGCTGAGGTTAGGATCGGACCCAACGTGTACACGCCTCCGAAGCAGGAAATACCGCTAATAATCCAGTTTGTATTGACTCTGTTTCTGGCTTGTTGCAGGGACCGGTGCCTGAAGTTCGACATTTTCAGCCGTTTATCTTATCAGTCACCTAAGTCACCCCATTCATTACCCAGGCGAGCTGACTCCAGCCCCCTCTGTGTCACTCGCCCTGCATGGCTTACACAGGGAAGAGCGAGACGCCCTTTCCATTCTGTTGTTCTAAGATCCTACAAGATTGTTGTACAGAGTAAAGCAGGGGGCCATGTGTGGTCCCCAGCTTAGAAACAGGGCGAGAAACCTTCCCATTTACAAGGCTGGGTGTTTATTATTTTTTTCTTATCTAGGTATCTGGTTGATAGAAAGCAGTGGAGATGCACACCATATGCGTGCCTTTGGCTGGAGGGCTCCGTTCTGCCCCTGTTACTATTCCGGCCGCCTCCGGGCCATTTGCTGGGGGAGAGAGAAAGAGAGAGAGAGAGACCCCACTGTGCTCCTGTCCCACTCCTCTCCGTTCCTCCACTTATTGTGCTGAGAAACAGGCTTGGGAAATGCAGGGATCCTGTCACTGATCACTGAGTCGTGCGGGGCGTGCAAAAACATTGATGAGGTGGCACTCCAGTGTCACATGTAGCCCACTTTTGCAAGCAACGGTGAGGAATGGACGTGAAGCACGAGCTTGGGGGGAGGGGTTGAGGTTAGCGGAGGGAGAGAAGGAACCTGGATGGTTAAGAAACCAGTTTCAAATATAATTCAGCATCTGGATATTTTCAAACAACCCCACCCCCCCAGCACTGTGGTTCCCCATGGCTTTGCCAGAATCAGCCTGTTTAAGGGTGATGTGTTGAAACAAACCGTCGGTCCTCCTAAACAAGCCCTCTCCCCCCAAACACGGCTTAAGCCGTTCACATTCCTTCCCCGTTCGGCTTCTGTGAGAAATTTTCTTATAATTCGAATTCCATCCAAGCGCAGCTGGATTCGGATTCATTTCGCAGAGCAAAGAGAAAGCGTTCGGCTGCTTTCCTTCGCTGCGCATCGAGCAAATAGGTGTTAACCCCTCCTGTAAGGCTTTTGGCCCTACCCCACGTGGTTCAAATGCCCCCCTTTCTGTTACAAACGCTTCCAACGACTTAATGGCAAGGGCAGTTCAGCCTGAAACCGAGGGCATTGTGCTCTCGGGGGGACTTTCTTTCCCAGACTGTTTATGTGGCAGACAGATGGGAGCTTCGCGTCTTAAACAAAACATCGGGAGCCCAGCTGACAGGGCTGTTGCCTCAAAGTACATGTTTACACTTCAAACCTATACTTCAGCGTGTGTATACACAGCAGCGCTGGCCCCGCCAGCAAGGCAATGGTAGATCTTATCCACAGATCAGCTCGCCAGTGCTTCAAAGCCCAGATCTCGTGGTGGGTCCAAAAGCGGAGGGGAGGAATCCACATGGAAAAGGGGGTAGCCGGGGAGTGAGGTTGAAACGAGCAGCGGTTCCTTGTCCAGAGCTGCTCATGTGGTCTGTTTATTGCGCTGGGAGCCTTCAAGCTGCCTCTCTGGCCCCCGCAGCGCTATTGGTCCCCAGGAGAAGAAACAATTTGCTGTAAATAATGACCCTTTCCTGCGCGTCCCTCTGGCCCAGGGGCGAGATGGGTTGAGTTTAACTAGCTGAGCTATTAGGCAGGCTAATGGTTTGTTAATTTGGATCCCTGTCCTCTACTGTAGCGGGACAGAGCTCGCTGGGCTCCCTGGCTTTTATGTGTGCCTTCATGCCGCCCTCCAAACCTGGCAGCATCGGATCGGGCACTGTTTTTAACGGCCTTCATTTGTACATGGGGTCGGGATCAGATGGAGCGGGGATGGAGTCCTTTGTCTCAGCTCGAGGAGGTCTGGTTTTAATTATCCTTACCCATGTTTAAGCATTTACAGCATGGACTTTGAAGCATTGTGCTGACCGATTTCATCTAAACCCCTCCTCTTCCCCGCCCTACCTTTGTGACTATCTCCTTGAAGCTGACACTCTTTTAAAGTCAGGGACACGCATCTCTTGTACTTTTCCAGCTAACTTTGCTTATTTCCCGATACGCTCTAAGGTGGCGAGCTACAAGGAATGAACTAATCAATCCCTTGTTTTGACCTGGCTCCTAAATAAACGACCGCTTGAATCTCGTAAATCGGATCTGTGACTTTTCTGCACAGAGCCTGGCCAAACCTTGCTAAGCACCGACACTCAGGTTGGCACGTCTGGTGCACTCCCAGCTGTAACCACAGTTACCTGCGGCCGAGTAGCATTCAGAAAAGTGAGAACTTCTTCCCTACTGTAGAAAACATCACGGAAATGACTTTCCAGCCCGATCCTTAAATTCGAATGCACCCGTGAGCAGCATGTG
This sequence comes from Chrysemys picta bellii, assembly GCF_011386835.1. Classification (NCBI taxonomy): domain Eukaryota; kingdom Metazoa; phylum Chordata; order Testudines; family Emydidae; genus Chrysemys; species Chrysemys picta. Next base: position 91,776,872 of record NC_088795.1, read on the forward strand.
CATCAGCGGCCACAGGAAATGGCTTTTGGGAAATCATTTTTGATCCCCGGCCAAATGAGCCCTACGAGCGAGAAACACTGAAACCAAATTCCCTCGCGTCTCGGGACGTTTTCATAAGCAGCCTGATTTCCACGCGTCTGCAGCTTTTGCTCTGGAATCGTTAAACCACTTAGCATCATCAGAGGTTATTCGAGTCACTTCAGGACGATTTCTTAAAGGGCTGCTTGAAAGGCTAGGAGAAACAACCGCGTTTGGATTGGGTTGGTGTATTGCCCTCCCCCCCCCCCCCCGCGATGTCACCTTTAGTTTCAAAGCACAAATCTTGTTTCAAGCGTTGAACTGGGAGAAGCGCCCCACCAACCCCCCGAGAAGGGGGCTTCTCAACGCCTCCACTTCTCGCCACATTTGTGGGTGGGGGGCACAGCAAGAGGGTTCTTATCCCTGCCAGACTAAACAACTAGCCGAGCAAGTAAATCAAGCTTCCCAGAGACACTACACTGGCCGTTGTGAAGACAAAAGCAGAGAGGAGAAAAAGAAATCCAGTCCTCACCTCGATTGAGTCTGACAAGGCTAGCCAGGCCCTCTGCTGACGTGCACACATTTACAGTCTCCCTGTGATTTTTTTTTCTTCCCCAACACCAGTTCCACTCAGTCTGTTTGTTCAACATAATTTGGCTTTGAATAGCAGGGATCCAGTGACACTGCAGGGGAGCTGAGCCAGACAAAAGAAGTTAACGGTTAGTTCTCCCCCCCCCCTTCCTCCTACCTTTATTTTTATTCACAACATTGTTGGCTAAGGTAGTTGTGCCCAAAGTTTTTCTACTGAGACTGCTGCAGCAACGTGGAGATGTTTTACTCATTGTTGCATTTGGCTTTTAACATTAAAGGATGTCCCCCCTCCGCACCCTCCCCAAAAAGGCTGAAAGCTTTATTCTCTGAAAACAAGCTTTGTTTTCCTTCGGCTCCTGCCCTGGGTGTTGACTGTGGCAGAATAAACAGGCTGCTCTGGGCCTGAAGCAGCCCTAACCCAGTTTAGGGGTGAGGTCATCCAGCCCAGAGAGGCAAGGAAAAACTGACTCTTTGATATGCTCGCTGGAGCAGTCAGTATTTCCATAGGTCCCCCGTGCCACTTTTCACCACTTTCTGCCATTAGTTCCTAAGTGAAATTGCTTTCCTCGGCCTTCTTAAGAGACAGACAAACGCATATCCTCATATTAGTATTTATATTACAATACTTAGAAGCCCCACCCAGGATTGGTGCACCAACTGTGCCCGCATAGCAAGAGACAGTTCCTGCCTGGGAAGAGTTAACAATCTAATTAGCCCAGGCAGGCAAATGATGGGAGGAAAGAAGCACATTATTCCCATTTATACCCGGGGGGGCTGAGGCACAGAGAGATTTGCCCAGGAAGGCTGTGGCAGAGCTAGAAATTGGTACAGAGTTAAATGTACCGTTGGTAGATCAGATAGATGGATAGGGTAGGACACAGGTATGAAAAAGTCAACGAATGTCCTCAAAAGCAGGGGAGAGGGACATTGAACATAAAAGCCTCCAGATGGCATGAGGATGAGCATTAAATCCTAACGATCTGGGGTGTGTTGTTAGTCAACGAAAGGATTATTAATCTGCGTGCTATGCGACTTTCAAAATATCACGGTATGAACATCTGTTAGATGGTTGGGGAAAAAACGTCTGCAGACTGCTGCGGCAGTAGTAGTATTGCACAATGTGGGCTGGGGCTTGTTGTTGCAAGAGTTTAGTTGATATGGGACGCTTTCAAGCAATTTGGAGGAGGTGTCTGCACTATTCTTAAAATCATAGTAACTCCCTTGTGCCTTCATAGGGCGGGACAGTTAGAGAAGAGTAAATCTTGGAAGAAATGTGTAATCTGTGAAACACTGAAACATTTCCTGGTGGCTACAGTTAAAACCACTAGAGGGCACTCCAGTCCAACAGAGAACTCAACCTCTTTCAAGGCGCCTGGCAACAGACCAAAGTGACATTGGTCAAATTCTGCATCGACAATTCAAATTTTACGTTTGTACATAGCATTGCCCCCGTCTCGCTGAAACCAACTGCTGCCTCTATTCACTACAACAAAGACAAATACGACTCCTACTTAGGAATCTCCATCATGAATTCTTCTCATTTGCAGCCAATTTTATTTTATGAAGATTTTCTGCTTACTGTTGCAAAGGATGCTGGTGGTTTCAAACAGGCTATATAATGTAGGTGTGAATGTGAGCGCTTTGCTGGGAGACGACCCAATGCAAAGCCGTTGTCTGAAGGTATTCATATGCCTTGCTACACTTTAGAACTGTTTTTTTGTTTTTTTGTTTTGCCTCTAAAAAATATTCATTTTGGAATGAACTGTTAAATATTCATAATGCCCCAAGACAGTTCATTCCTAAATGATTGATTAACAGAATTAGATCTGTTTGGTCTATCAGTGCTTTCTGCATCTGATCATGAAAGGAACCTACCTTTGTTCTTAGTATTGTATACATACTCGGCAGTGCTAATCTGAGGCCGGTCAGATTCACTGCATGTATGACATTCTGCTGATAGCTCCCCCAGGGAAGTGGCAGCAGGGATGAAGGTGGCCCAATGAAGCAGAGGTTAAGGCCCAGATCCTCCACTGGGGTAGATCCGCACTGATCCACCCCAGCTGACAATCCCTCTTAGTTGCCATATTTAATTATGGACAGAATTCTCTTAGGCTTTGTTCTTTTAAAAGTCTCCAGTCTGTTCTATTTGAAATGTTTTCAGTCTACAACAATTAATGGATTACAACAGCAAATCAATGTTGCCAAATTCAGACAACGTTGTTTATGCAGTTATTGACTATCAGTACCATTCCCCTTTACAGCCTTTGATACGGTGAGATCTGACAACGCCTTGCCAGCTCCGTTCCTAGATAGGAAACCTGAAAGGAACATCCAGCTGCTGCAGGAAGTTTTTTTAACCCAAATTATATTTTGAAAACTAAGCACTATATGAATTAGGCCAGATTATGTTCCCTTGTTTAAATCTGGTGTAAATTCATTTAGCTCGGTGGAAATATTCCAGATTTAAACTGGTATAACAGATAAGAATGTGGCTGCCCTACATGTCTTTTCTTTGGCAATAAAACCAGAGATGTACTGCAAAGACAAATAATTCAAAACAGAACATCATTTGGGAGCCCTTTTATTTAACATATGCTATAAGGGTTTTAAAGACATTTATTCTCTATGGTAGCAGCATTTTTAAATGTTCAGTTTGGTTCCAGTAACCAAGTTAACCCTTGAGAGCAGAATATGTTTCAAGTAACTGTGTGCACATAAATATATCATTCTGCAGGAAGATCAAATAATGTAGAAGTAATTATTTAACTAAATTCATTAAAAAGAATATCAAGGATCCAATTGTTATTTTAGCACAAGAACAGGTCACATTATGATTGGCTGGGGGTTGTCATGTGATAAAGCAGCACATTTCCTTCTTCTAGCTACGAGTTACATGCAGGTCACAATAGTCCAAAATATTTGGCCTACATTATTAGAGGTGGCTAGTAATTTTGGGTGCCCAGCTTGACACATTTGGAAAGAGCCTGATTTTCAGAGGGCATTTGCTCAGTAACTCTGAAAAGCAAGCACCTCTACCGTGTCTCAAGTTGGAGCTCAAAAACTGAAGCACCCTAAATCACTAGTAGCTTTTGAAAATGTAGGCCTGCCTACATAACTCCCCATGTGTCAGGATGGCACTATATCTTTTAATGGCCACCCTGTCTGATATCAATGTATTTGTTTAGCTTATATCACTGATATAAAATCAGCTTATCATAAATTTTTGGAACCCCAAGATGTCTCTGGGCTTGATTTATGTAGCTGAGTGGTGTGTTCCAGGCAGGATTTAAATTCTCAGAGATTATTTCCCAGAGCTCCCCATGCCCCACCCCCATTTGGGGCTCCAGGCTTCAGCTAAGGGTGTGTGTCTCGGAGCTTGAGGATTGCCGGGACTGGGGGCTTTAGCCCCACAGGGGGAGGGAGGAGAGCAGGGGCTCCCACAGGTTTGAAAGTATTTACTGGAGCAACACTTCAGATAGCTCCATCTGAATTTAAGCCCTGGTTCCAGGGCTAAAGTGTTGGCCCCGCTGAAGTCAATAGGATATTTGCCGTTGACAAGAATGGGGCCAGGATTTCACCCCAGGTTAATAGGAGTGTCTTAAAGGTGGGCTGCAGCAGGAAAGGGGAGGATTAGGTTTGTACCCTTAGTTGTTCTTTATGATCTATAAAGGAGGCCTGAAAGATTTGTTTTAGGGGGGGGTTAAGTGGCAGGAGGAGAAGAGACATTTTGTTTGTTTTTTTAGCAGAAACATCAGGACTATTAAGTCTCTTCATTCCTCTTTTTGCTGCAGGACTCCTTGTGGCACCAGAGAACTGAAATGGGTGTATTCTCAGTGATCAGTTAAAGCTGAACTTTTCACAAAGTATCATTTACCCCAGCTGTTTGCTGTACCTTTGAGTTATAACGCTTAACCAGACAAACTGCCAAGGGATTTCTTATAGTCTGAGAGAGGAAGAGATTTCTCATCAATTGCTCAGGCTTCCCTCTTGTTACTGTGATATCAAAATCCCACTAGTTAACAACTCATCCATAGTCTTCTATGAAAAACAGGGTAGACAAGACCTGGATGTCTAATGTAAAAAACAAACCTAAAGAAAGGTAGTGTCTTGGTTCCCTTTGAGGGGAGATTACCAGTCTGAGTGAGAAGCTGCAACAGAATACAGCACCTGTCAACTTTTCAGAATTAAAAAGGGGACAGTGTATTATACAGCATCCAACTAGAATGAGGTCAGACAAATGGAGGCAGAATGGCTCAAAGGACCAGAGAGAAAAGTGTTCTGCAGTGCTCTGGTACCAAAAAGGAAACATGTTGGCAACATTCACAAAGCAGGTTCTAGGGGGTACCCCATATTGTATGATCACAGCCTCTGGCAGCTGTGAGGCACAGGTCCCATACCTACTGCTGTAGTTAGCAGCCTAAGTCTATCTATTGGTCCCTCCTCCTGTTTTCCTGTGTGAGTGTCTTGGGAGAGAGAAAAAAAACTCCAGCCCCCCTCTTATTCTGCTAGCATATTCATGCAAGAAAAGTAATACATTTAGCCCTATAGGTATCAATGAAAATGAAAGACACTGGAAATTGGGCCCGTTATGTATTCAAGAGGCATTTCCAATGTCTTTCAGTAAAGACAAATTCAGGGCTTTCTTGCTGCTATTCATTTTTACTGAAAGAAACTGGAAATAGGTATAAAAACACAATGAGCACAATTTCTTTCAGCAAAACTGAATATAAAGCCATTCTGATTTGACAGTGTTTTACACACTTGCACTGGGATATAAGACTGTGCATGGTGCTAAGTGTTCTGTTCCAAGTTTGTACTACCTCAAATACCAAAAAAAGGATGTTACTACAGCTCATAATATAGATGTGAAAATTGTTAGAAGCTGCACATAGACATATTTGATAGCAGGTGTTATATTAAAATCATAGTATCAGGGGGTAGCCGTGTTAGTCTGTATCTACAAAAACAACAAGGAGTCTGGTGGCACCTTAAAGACTAACAGATCTGTTAGTCTTTAAGGTGCCACCAGACTCCTTGTTGTTTTTATTAAAATCATAATTCGCCTTCACGGGGCTGGTGCCCCAAATGAGTTTATGATGCCCAGTATCACGAGTTTCAAAATGGAGGTAGCATTCAGTCAGCCTAACAAACGGAAAGATTTAGGGAATTGCTTTACTCCAAAGAAAATATGTCAGTAGCTGTACATATAGGATTGGTTGGCAGTCTGATCCTAGCGTTCCAACTTCAGGATCAGACCTGCGTTTGTTATTAATGTCACCAGTGTAAACACTGGAAGTCAGAGCCATGGAATTTTGCTTGTGTGTGGTTAAACTATATAGGTAGTTACACAGTTTCAATGGACAAACGTCATTGTAAATATGTAAGAAACAGAGTGACTTCTTTTTCTGGGAGACAAATGGTCCCACAGCACACTTGCACCTGTCAGTGCCCCTTAATTGCCCTTTGCCCTGTGCAGTCGCTTGTTCAGAGTGCTTCTAAAGAACGCCCTGGTTCTAACTTCTTTTCCGTATGTTGGTGTTTTTTTTTCATTGCAGCCTATCCCAATATTGACTTAGGAAAGAGGAAAGTTAAAAGTAACTTGCTCTGTTATGGTCTACAGCCCACTGCACAGCTTTGCTTTAGGATCTTGAATGGCAAACATTAGCTTAAACCATTATTAGCATCTAAATAGAGATAAAGGTCAGAGGAGGAAAACTGGGTGAGGCAGTCACCTTGTGTACATACCACTCCATCAATTACTTTGAAACAGAGAGTAGAAGCCGGATGACGCTGGATGCCTTTTAAGTCTCTCTCCGCAACGTAGGTTATTCTGCATGAGAGATGCGGCAAACTCACTTTTCGCAAATGTGTCAGGTCTCAGGGGTACTGTAGCTGTAATCACTGGATACCAAATATCAGGGGGTAGCCGTGTTAGTCTGTATCCACAAAAACAACAAGGAGTCTGATAAAAAATCCACTTCTTCAGACCCATGAAAGCTTATGCCCAAATAAATCTGTTAGTCTTTAAGATGCCACCAGACTCCTTGTTGGATACCAAATAGGGATGCTGATGCTAGGGCTAGTCCAGCTCTTTTCAGAGCTCTCTTCCCTTCCTCTGACACCCATTATGCCATCCTCACCCCCCACAGCTGCCCACCCTGGTCCACAAGTCCCTGAGCAAGAGGTAGCATATGGGGAATATCAGGGCGTTGGAGATGGTAATGGGAAGGAGCCAATATGTAAACGGGAGGGAAAGGGGCTAGCTGCGGTGGGTGGCACAGTTCTGAAGGTCAGTAAACTTGGGCTTTGTCAGACCACCAGAGAGAGAGTGTTTCACAGCTGGAAGCACTCAAACAAGGAGCCCTCCACTAAGAATATCCTATCTCTAACCTCCAAGAGTGCACATCTGGAACTGTCAGCAACAGCATCTCAGACTAGCTCGTTATTACAAAGTTGCATAAGGCCAGAGCCAGATGGGAAGAGTTGTTCCAAGCGATGCTGGCATACCGAAATTAAACCAACTGCTTGATTTGGACCCAGAAGCAGATGGGAAACCAGTCAAGCACATGGAGCATAGGTATAATGTGCTCGTGGTAACCCACTCTACTGAGCTCTCCAGTTTGTACTCTCTAGAGCTTCTGAGTTGTCTTCAAGGGTAGCACCAAGATTTACTGCAGTAGTCAGGCCCAGATGTGGCAAACATGAATGATTATGGAAAGGTCTCCTTTCAGCAAGGAAAAGAACATATCAAAACCCTGAGCTGCCCATAGAGGTGAAAAGATGGCAAGAGCCAGTGCTTCAACCTAGGATTCCAAGCCCTTAGTGGGTTCAAAAATACCCTGAGACTCTGGGCTTTTTTGGCAGGGAATATATGTCAGCACAAAACAGGACCATTACAGGGCTCTTCAGTTGCGTTAGCCTGAACCCTGCCTAGACATACAGAGGTAGCTTTGTTAAGTTTCTGCGAGGCTAGATAAGCACCAGTCCTGGAGTTGGAGTGTCATTCTGGGGGCAGACAGAGAGGTATTATATGGAAGCACTAGAACCAGCCAAGGGAAGCACTAGGACCAGCCAAAGAGAAAACTTAGGTTTATATTTCTACTTTTTGACAGCCTAGGAAGGGGGTAAGTCTGGACTATACCCATGTATCTATTCTCTTTGCATCAGAGTGGGAATGCCATTGGTTTACATGTGATGTCAGGAGCTGGATCAGCTAGCCTCTGCACAACTGAGGAAAATGGGAGCGATCCGGCACTGGAGGACAGAACGGCAGAAACAGCAGCTGGGGCAGGAGCACCAGCAAGCCCAGGCTGCAGCCCAACAGCAACAGCAGGAAGAGTTCCAGGAAAGGCAGCAGATCCAGGCTGGAGCACAATAGCAGCAGCAGCATTCCTAGAAGCAGCTGTTTTCCAGACTATTTAATCCAAGTGCACCATTCCTATCCAAGAACAGACCGGAAGATGACCCAGCAACTTATTTGATGGCTTTCAAATGGGTAGGTACTGCTGCTCAGTGGGAGAAAGTCTTGGACTACATCATTGGCCCTTATTCTGATGGAAGTGGTACGAGTGGTGTATTAGGGCCTGGATGAGGATGCAGTTACAGATTATAAACCATGAAAACTGCTGTTTTGGAGCAGTTGAGAGTCTCTGTGGAGCAGTACTGACTCTTTCCAGGTAAGCCCTATTCTTGTGTATGCTTGACATGTGATGGAGTGGCCAACTGCTTGACTCAAGCCCAAGATCCAGGTAGTGGGGAAACTAATGGATATGATGGAGCAGTATGCCTGGGAAGGCGCAGACTTCATGAAGTAGCAACAGCCATCTACACTGGCAGCGGCTATGCAACAAACCAAACTGAGGCTGACTCTCCAAAAAGACTGCCATTAGCTACCATTTAGAATGGAAGAATAATCAAATAGACAGATGGATGAACCATTGTGCAGAAGTATGAAGTGACTGGGGACCCCAAGAAAGTTCACAGAGACTTTAGGGGAGAGCCACTAGCAGCCCCATATGTTTTGCTTGTCGTAAACAGGGCCACATGCAAAGATTCTGCTTCTTGATGGAGCATGGATTATAGGGAGATGTGATGTCTTGCTTAGGACATGGGATACGGGGAACCCAAGGGATGTTCTGTGCTTGTGTATCTGAGAAGGTGGAATGGATCTGGCCATTGGAGTATGTCCAGAGGTGGTCAAGAATAGAGATGGAAAAACAATTTCACAAACAATTTTGAAATGTCAAAGTTGTTTCTGGTTCACAGGGTTCAATATTCTGTATCGTTTGTTTTAAATTTGCTGTTTGTTTAAAACAAACATTTTAATTTCTATTGCATTCAGTGGTGAAAAGAAATAATGTGGAAAGCAAGAGAAAGGGAGAAAGGGGGAGGGAAATCAAAAAACCTGAAGAGTGGAAATTGTTTTAAAAATGAATTTTTTGCTTTTGATGAAAAAGTAGAAAATTTTGAAGAAAAAAAAAAGCTTTTCGTGGAAGCTTGTTGTTTCAAAGAGAGGCCAATTTTAATAAAAAAAAAAAGTTTCATGTGAAAATTTTTGACCAGATCTAGTGCCTAAGCAATGGTGTATGAGGGCTTGCTCAGAATGAAGCTACTGCAGAAAGCATAACCAGGGACTCCTGGACGTATTCCTTGGGTGTAACCCTATATGAGTCGTGGTCTTATGGTCCCTCTCCACATGGGATAACTCATTCACTACCCTGGATAATTCTGTTGGGGAGGGAGTGGGAGAACTTTTGTACCCTTCTGAGCTCCAGAAGTTACTTAGGGGGTCATGGAACCTATTCCTGACCACAAAAGGAAATGCCACGCAAAACAACAGATTTTCTGGTAGCAACATAGAATTTTTGGCACTGGATCCCCTAGTGTTATGCAGAAGAGAAACAAGGATGGCATCCATGGGTGTTACTCTGGGAGGGAGGTATTTAATAGGGTGGCAGATTCTAGGACTTTGCATTGGGTTGAAAGGATCTTCTGTTGAGCTGTCATAATGTCAGGACCTTGAACCCTGCATACAGATAAAGAGGTGTTTTTGCTGAGTCACTCCAAGGTTAAATCAGGTGAGTCCAGTTAGAGGCAATCCAAGAGCATGAGATGGGTTTGAGACTCTCTCAAGCAGAGGGAACTAGGGCCAGTTGCAATAGCCAAGCACAGTGAGAAAGCATAGGCAGATATTAAAGTTTTCTTTTTGTTATTTAAATTAATAAAGGCAAAGGTATAAATTTAGACTATATTCAGTATATTACCCAGGGTCCCAGCCATATCATACACAGACACAACTGAAAGATACACTCATTAGAAACAGAGCAGGATTTTACTTCGAAAGTGAAATGCATCAATTAATGTTTGTAGCCAACTCTGTGTAGAAAAATACATCAAGGGTCTGAGTCTTCTCTCAGTTACATTGGTATAAATAAGGAATAATTCTGTTGAAATCCAAGGAATTACATCAGGAAGAGTTAGTTAAGTGAGAAGAGAATCAGATCTTAAATGTCAGAGCATTTTCTCCCAGGCTACAGTAATCACATATGGTATCTTTTTACATTTGATTATTAAAAATTGGCAGGACATTTCAGCAATAAAACAGGGACTGAAACATCTGCAAGGACAACATGAGGTATAACACACATTATGCACCATGAGCTATCAAATGTCTGAGCACATAACATGTCCAAAAGGTCAGGTTTGGGGAATAGTTAGTAATGTTCTCATCACACTTTTCTAGGCTCATGTGTTAGGAGTATAAATGGAAAGGAAACAGCTGTTTTTGGGAAAGAGCGAGAATTTTGTTTGGGAAAGGTACAAAAAAAAGAGAGCCAATTTTGTCTGATTCCATTTGAAGCATGACCCATTCAGCCAGACTGTGTAGGACGCTTTGATTTGAGAATGTATATGTTATATATATTTTGTGAGGGAGAAAAGGAGACAAGGAAAGCATAAACAGTACAGCCCAAAATTCCAGGAAGTGAAACACAACAACCTCATCTCATAGTAAAAACAAGGAGATGCTCTTTGGGATATATCTTAAATCTCAAAGTGTTTCCTATCTCTCAGAACTAAGACCATTAGCTCAGATTCTTCAGATCCCGTGACATGATATGTTTATCACCATGTTTTAAACAGATATTTACAATGATCTTATGCATTCAGTCCAAAATCAGGAGCAGCCTCCACAGGTTCAGAAGCTCCTCAGCAAGGAAAACCTGTGTGGTTCCATTGCATGGGTTTGGTGGGACAATGGCTCCACATGGTCTCCACATGGTCCCCCTACATGGGAATGCACAGGGAGCATGGCTGGGAATCCTTTTCTGCTTGCATCTTCCCTTCTTGCCCCACAAGGGCCTTGTGAGCCTACTCCATACACTGCACACACGTAGGCTCCATGAAGTAGCTCCACAGCCTGGAGTGAGGGTGTGGTGGGGAGGTGCTTTATGTAACAGATTTGTTAATTCTTCTGAGTGTGCACAACTATAATATTCATAGGGCAGGACTGAAGAAAATCCTGGCCTATATGGCTATCAAATATATATATCACATGCTATAGAAATACTCATCAATAAATATAAAACATTGTGGCCTGGAGTAGACACGCCATGCATGGACTGTCACCCTCTCATGTGTATGTGGGGGTTCAGCTACCTCTGTGACTACCTGTTCCTTTTCTCTAGACCTTACAGAAGATGCTTCATGGCCCAGGGTCTATACAGAGGAGAAAACAGGGACTAGGGGTAGGAGGAAGTAGTGGACTGACTAGGGGAAGGACAATGCACACAACCTCCAACTCCAGTCAGTAAAGATAACACAGCTTGAAGTTGTGTGGTCCTTCTGGCAGAGCACTCCCACTAGCATGCCAGAGGCAGCCATGGCCAGGAGAGTCTCCAAGAGCACAGCTGCCATTGAACTATACTGCTAAGGAACCAGGGAAGAAGGGCTGCTGAGAATCAGAGCTGGTGCAGAAGGACATAGTCAACACACAGATGGCCCTGAGGCTCCCCTGAGACCTGCCAGTTTGGGGGTGAGACCTCAGCCTTCTTTTTTGAAGAGGGGTACAAACCTCACCCATCACCCCCTCCTGCCCCCAACAGAATAGTGTGTGGAACTTTCCATGAGGTGATCTGCACTGATATATCCTCCCCCTGAGCCATCTGCCTAGGATTTCAAACTGGTCTGACATTATCTAGCTATTTCCTATCTTTTAGTAAAGTAACTGCTGCAAATATGCTGTATTCTATGGAATGCATCATGCTAGCAACATCTGAAGCTCCTCACACAGCAGTCTCATAAAAGGATTATACACAAGATCTGGTGGAAAGGCTGGGTTTGCTGTTATCATGGAGAGGAACAAGGCAGATAAAGAAAGTTACACAAGTTCCAGGCCACTGTTAAAGCTAGAAGGTCTGATCCTGATGCCCATGGAAGATGATAAAAAGACTCCAGAGGGTCTTCAGAGAGTTTTGGATCCTTAGTCCTTACACCATTTTATGCTGATGTAACTGCTTTGGGCCTGACTCTCCACTTCCTTATACCATTTTGACTTCAGTGGAATCACACCAGCTTAAAACTGGTGTAGCTGAATGGAGAACCCGTTGTATTGTCTTCAATGGAGTTACTCCTGATTTACATTGATTGAGAATCAGCCCAATGTGATTGCGCCTGCAAAGGTTTCACAAGAAACATAATAAAGGGGGAAAGATGGCATTACTCAGAGTTAATGATATTTACAGTATCTGTTTCTTGAAAAAGAGTTAACATTGGGCAGCAGTAGCATGTGCAACTACTCTTCTTTACAAAAACATTATTAAAATGGAACTAACCGCACAAGAACGAACCAGGACCCTAAGAAGCATTTAGATAAAAACTTACCCCTGTATATTAAACAGACATTCTTTCCACTAAACAAGATGTAGAAATATGTCATGCTACCTGGAGCATGGATTAATAATGTATCAGTCTTTCTAGCACACATGTTCACACAAACACACACACACACACACACACACTTAAAATGGGCATTTTTTCCACATTCTGCACTGTGGAAGTTGTCCACAGTGAATGAAGGTTGGGGAGAAGGTGCGATAACTAATAATGGGATATTCACTAACTGCTGACAAAGATGCACAGCTCACAAAAACATTAGTTTTCCTCATTTCCTTGCCTCACAAATTCAGATCTATAAACATTGCATAGAACAGTTTGTTACTCTTTAAGGGCTTGATTCTGCTCCCACCTCAAGTCAATGGACAAACTCCCATTGACCTGAACGGTGTAAGACCAAACCCTAAAATGCCTTCACAATTGGCATTAACATAAACATAAGAACTGGTCAGAAAGTGGTAACTGTTTTTCCATTTGTTTTGGATTTGTTTCCAAAAATTTGTTGTTCTGACAAAAAAAAAAAAAAAAGCGCCCAGCCCATAACAATGAAAGCCCATTTTTCCTCCAATTTTTGGTTTTATCTTCTCCCCATTCCCTCATCCCCCCCTTCCTTCTCTCCCCACACCTTTTATAGCTATATACCTAGGTTGTGTTTATTACTTAGTGCTACTCTGCTTTTAAGTTGTGGCTACAAATGGCTACATCCTGAGCTCTGTTGTACTAATTTACATGGAGTAGTGGGCCCAAAGAATAAAAGGTGTTAACATGACCCTGTCACTATCCAACAGGAAACAGTTTTAAACAAGGCTCGGGGTTTGCTATATAGAGATCTCAGCCTGCATAGTCCCATGGAAACACACCATTAACAATCCTTTTAACCTTTTATTGAAAGATACAGAAAAGAAAAAAAACAGTTAAAGCATTTGAAATGTAAAGTATTAAATAAGGCTTTCAGTTTAACAACAACATAAGAACGGCCATACTGGGTCAGACCAAAGGTCCATCTAGCCCAGTATCCAGTCTTGTTCCCTTTAGCTGGAGAGTGTCTTTAGAAGGAAAATGCCCTTCGTTTGACAATCTCTGATAATAATAACCGTCCTTTGTGGGGAAAAGAAAAGAGGTTAGTTGAGATGGGCTGGTGCTGTTGTTAAAGTCTGATCCCATTTCCTAGAAGACAAAACAAGACAAAACACACACACACACACACACATACGAGGGAAGAGAAAAGCACAGTGAAGAGAAAAACTGCAGCTTCTATCTCTGGTGTTGACTTTCACTTGCAATCTCCCTAGAGGTCTGCTCAGGTCTAAGGGTATGTCTACACTACGAGAGTAGTTCGATTTTACTTAAATCGAATTTTTGGAATCGATATTGCAAAGTCGAACTTGTGTGTCCACACTAAGGACAGTAATTCGACTTTGTGAGTCCACAGTAACGGGGAAAGCGTCGACATTGGAAGTGGTGCACTGTGGGCAGCTATCCCACAGTTCCCGCTGCCCATTGGAATTCTGGGTGGAGCCGCAAATGCCTTCTGGGTAAAAAAATGCCTCGAGGGTGCTTTTGGGTAACTGTCGTCATCCGTCCATCACTCCCGACCTCCCTCCCTGAAAGCCTGAGAGTAGCACAGACCTCTCAGAAAGCACGGGACCCAGCGCCGAGGACATCACGGTGGCAATGGGTCATGTTGATGCCGTGGAACGGCGATTCTGGGCCCGGGAAACAAGCACTGAGTGGTGGGACCGCATAGTGCTGCAGGTCTGGGATGAATCCCAGTGGCTGCGAAACTTTCGCATGCGGAAGGGAACTTTCCTTGAACTTTGTGAGTTGCTGTCCCCTGCCCTGAAGCGCAATGACACCCGGATGCGAGCAGCCCTGACTGTCCAGAAGCGAGTGGCCATAGCCCTCTGGAGGCTTGCAACGCCAGACAGCTACCGGTCAGTCGCGAACCACTTTGGCGTGGGCAAATCTACCGTGGGGGTTGTTGTGATGCAAGTAGCCAAGGCAATCGTTGATGTACTGCTGTCAAAGGTAGTGACCCTGGGAAACGTGGAGGCGATCATAGATGGCTTCGCAGCGATGGGATTCCCAAACTGCGGTGGGGCCATAGATGGAACTCACATCCCTATCCTGGCACCGGACCACCAGGCCAGCCAGTACATTAACAGAAAGGGCTACTTTTCCATGGTGCTGCAAGCACTGGTGGACCACAGGGGACGTTTTACCAACATCTACGTCGGATGGCCGGGCAAGGTTCATGACACTCGTGTTTTCAGGAACTCTGGTCTGTTTAGACGGCTGCAGCAAGGTATTTACTTCCCGGACAACAAAATAACTGTTGGGGATGTGGAGATGCCTATAGTCATCCTCGGGGACCCAGCCTACCCGCTAATGCCCTGGCTCATGAAGCCCTATACTGGCGCCCTGGACAGTGAAAAAGAACTCTTCAGCTACCGGCTGAGCAAGTGCAGAATGGTGGTGGAGTGTGCTTTTGGCCGTCTCAAGGGGAGATGGAGAAGCTTACTGACTCACTGTGATCTCAGCGAAACCAATATCCCCATTGTTATAGCAGCTTGCTGTGTGCTCCACAATCTCTGTGAGAGCAAGGGGGAGACCTTTATGGCGGGGTGGGAGGTTGAGGCAAATAGCCTGGCTTCTGATTACGCCCAGCCAGACAGCCGGGCGATTAGAAGAGACCAGCGGGACGCGCTGTGCATCCGGGAGGCTTTGAAAGCTAGGTTCCTGACTGAGCAGGGTAACCTGTGACTTTTAAGTTAGTGTACAGAGAAGCTGAACCTGCCCCCGTTTCTTTACCCAGTTAATGTTGACTATCCTCTCCAGTTACATACCCCCTTCACCCCCTTCCAACACACGTTTAGAAATAAAATCACTTCTACTTTGTTAATGAACACCGTTGTCTTTATTACTGTTTTCGCGGGAATGTTTTAAAACTGGGACGTAGACTGTGGTGGGGAGCGGGTGTAGTGTACTGACGCAAATGAAGCTTCTAAACTCCAGGATTGACAGGCTCCGCTGTGGTGGACTGGTTGTTTCAACGGAGCCTGTCACCCCTCCTGATCGGGACTGTGTGTATGGGAGGGCGATGTGACTTTGTGGCGGGGGGAGGACGGTTACAGATCCCCTGCTGTGTGGCTCTGTGATCCAGGATAAGGACCGCCGCTTAAGATCTGTAACTGCCCTCCCCCGCCACAAAGTCACAGAGCAACCCACCCCCCACCACATAACATGAAAACCACCTCCCAGACTGACCAGGGTAACTAGTCACTGCACTGTGTATGTGCCCTGCTGCTGTACCTGCCCCCACCTATGTACCCTGCCAAAGGTGACTGTCCTGTCCAATTACCAACCCCCTTCCCCCCCTCCTCCAAAAGAACATGATGGAAACAGTAATTAACAGAAACGTATTTTTTATTATCAACTACACATGGAACTGGGAGGTGAAACTTGGACGGGGGCTTGTGTGAGGCGGGAAGGAAAGAACTTTTCAAATTTTGGTGAATGAGAGCCTTCTACTACTAGAGCTCTCTGCAGGGGTGGAGTGAGAGTTAGCACGGACTCTGCCGCCCCTCCTTCTTTGGACTTTGGGTGAGGGGGGTATGGGACTTGGTGGCGGGGGAGGGCGGTTAAAGATAGACTGCAGCGGGGCTCTGTCCTCCTGCCTCCGTTCCTGCAGAACATCCACAAGGCGCCGGAGCGTGTCCGTTTGCTCCCTCAGTAGTCCAAGCAGCGTTTGATTCGCCTGCTGGTCTTCCTGCCGCCACCTCTCCTCCCGATCCATGTTTGCTTGGTGCATTTGGGACAAGTTCTCCCGCCACTGGGTCTGCTGTGCTGCCTGGGCTCGGGAGCAGGCCATAAGCTCCGAGAACATGTCCTCCCGTGTCCTCTTCTTCCTACGCCTAATCTGTGCTAGCCTCTGGGAGTGTGATGCCAGGCTAGGTTGTGAGACAGTCGCAGATGTGGCTGTGGGAATGGGAAAAAGGGAGTGAATTCCTCAGAAAGATAAATGTAGTTGTGAACAAAGAACATAGTCTTTCTCTGTGAACAAGACCATGCACAGCACCTATCACATGCGCACTCAGCACAAGGTCGAATTCTCGGCCTTCGCATTCAGTGCCTGGGGTCTTGCACAGCAGATTTGAGAAGCGGGGCAGGACACCGGAATTTCTGTAGCAGGCAGACATGGTAAGCCGTAGACTTGTGGCAGCTTAAAACTTTAATATTAGCAATGGCCTCATTTCACATTGAAAGCAATGTCAGTCCCTGCTGCCAGCAATCCGGCAAGCAGGAACTCTGCCCCTGTCCCACCCCCTCGCGGCTGTCCCCGGGAACGATCCCTGTAGGCTGCCCCTCTCCAGCCTCCACCGCGTGGCCGCAAACCAGCGGTTACAGTTCTGTAAAGGAATGGGCAAGCAGTCCCAACACTAACATTCCCCTACCTAATTCAAAGCAGGTCACCATGAGCGACATCACCCTCATGAGGATCTCAGCAGCGAGAAAGAAGAATGCTTCGGGAAAGCCTCAAAGACCAGGGCCGTATGCCGCCCTGCCGTGCAGAGCAATGATTCCCAAGTACTTGATTGTCTCGTGGCGTGGCAACGTGTCATACTACGGAGGACCCAATAAGGCCGCTCTCCCCAGGAACCTGATGCAACGGCTTTCCAATTACCTCCAGGAGAGCTTCATCGAGATGTCCCAGGAGGATTTCTGCTCTATCCCCGACATATAGACCGCATTTTACTCTAGCTGCACTGGCAGTGACTAAACAGTAGAGCGGCTTGGGCAGGACAATCATGCTAAACCGGACATTGTTAGATTTTTTTTCAATAGTTGCACTGCCCAGGACTGAAACGTTAAGCGCCTAGGGCAAACTAATCATGAGAAACCCATTGTTGTTTTGGTTAATATTCCTGTTCTGTTACAAATAAATGTTTAGATGTTTACAACACTTACTGGCTGATCCTTCCCCAGATTCTGTGTCCGGGTTAACGGCTGGGGACGGTTGGTAGGGATCTCCTGTAAGGGTGATGAAGAGATCCTGGCTGTCGGGGAAATCAGCGTTGTAAGCGCTGTCGACTGCCTCGTCCTCCTCATCTCCTTCCTCATCTTCCCCGTCCGCTAACATGTCCGAGGAACCGGCCGTGGACATTATCCCATACTCAGAGTCCTACTGTCAGTGGTGGGGGTAGTGGTGGTGGCCGCACCTAGGATGGAATGCAGTGCCTCGTAGAAACGGATGTCTGGGGATGGGATCCGGAGCGTCCGTTTGCCTCTGTGGTCTTCTGGTAGCCTTGTCTCAGCTCTTGATTTTCACGCGGCACTGCGTTGCATCCCGGCTGTATCCTCTCTCTGACATGTCTTTAGAGATCTTCTCATAGATCTTTGCATTCCGTTTCTTGGAGCGCAGCTCGGAAAGCACGGACTCATCGCCCCACACAGCGATCAGATCCAAGACTTCCCGATCAGTCCATGCTGGGGCCCTCTTTCTATTCTGAGATTGCACGGCCATCACTGCTGGAGAGCTCTGCATCGTTGCCAGTGCTGCTGAGCTCGCCACGATGTCCAGACAGGAAATGAGATTCAAACTGGCCAGACAGGAGAAAGGAATTCAAATTCAAATTTTCCCGGGGCTTTTCCTGTGTGGCTGGTCAGAGCATCCGAGCTCGGACTGCTGTCCCAGAGCGTCAACAGAGTGGTGCACTGTGGGATAGCTCCTGGAGCTATTAGCATCGATTTCCATCCACACCTAGCCTAATTCGACATGGCCATGTCCGAATTTAGCGCTACTCCCTCGTCGGGGAGGAGTACAGAAGTCGAAATTAAGAGACCTCTATGTCGAACTAAATAGCTTCGTGGTGTGGACGGGTGCAGGGTTAATTCGATGTAACGGCGCTAACTTCGACATAAGCGCCTAGTGTAGACCAGGCCTAAGTTTTAGGCCCAACCCAGATCTGACCTGAGCAGGTGGAGTCATTTTCCATCCCAACCCCAAACCTGAGTCAGCAGCTACCCAGACTCCTATCTGTGAGGTCAGCTCACCTCGCCGGGCCCATGGGGTTGATGCAGCAATGGCTTTGTGTGTCCATGGCTGTGTGGCCCGTTCCTCTGCTGTCCGCCCACCCCCGCTGTGCTGTGTGTGTTGCAAAGTGAGAGGCACTGCCAGTCAACAAAGTCACCCAGTGCAGCAAGGTAACAGAGGCTGGCAGAAGCGGGGCACACAGCCACCGCACCAATCCCCCAGGTAGGAGGAGAGCTGTCCCAAAGCCAAGAGGATCAGCTGTTTTCCCACCTGACATCAGCACTGGTTTGATTTGGGAAGCTCTCTTGTTATTAGACTAGAAGACCAACAAATTCTGAAGCATGGAATGCGGCCATATGGCCAGCGATCACATGGGCACAAAAACTTTGATGGTGCAATAAGGTTGCCATTGATGGACATAAACTGAATATCCAGCCAGACCTTCTTAAGCAATTTGTCAGACATCAATCCAGGTGGTCCTGATACTCAAGGAGTCCACATACCTTTGGGATTTGCCAGGATGATGATGATGGAAGTTGTGTTTTCAAGAAAATTAGGAAGTTTGAAGAGTACTATATCAGGAAAGTTATAGTATTTTCAATACATTATGTAATTTACCTACAACAGCAACAAGGGGAAGATGACTTTACCAGATATTTACATGATTTTGTCCTTAATTGTACATAAGAACTTAAGAACAGCCATACGGGTCGGACCAAAGTCCATCTAACCCAGTATCCTGTCTTCCAACAGTGGCCAATGCCAGGTGCCCCAGAGGGAATGAACAGAACAGGTAATCATCAAGTGATCCATCCCATCACCCATTCCCAGCTTCTGGCAAACAGAGGCTAGGGACACCATCCCTGCCCATCCTGGATAATAGCCATTGATGGACCTATCTTCCATGTATTTATCTAGTTCTTTTCTGAACCCTATTATAGCCTTGGCCTTCACAACATCCTCTGGCAAGGAGTTCCACAGGTTGACTGTGCGTTGTGTGAAGAAATACTTCCTTTTGTTTGGTTTAAACCTGCTGCCTATTAATTTCATTTGGTGACCTCTAGTTCTTCTGTTATGAGAAGGAGTAAATAACACTTCCTTATTTACTTATTCCATACCAGTCATGATTTTATAGATCTCTATCATATCCTCCCCTTAGTCCTCTCTTTTCCAAGCTGAAAAGTCGCAGTCTTATTAATCTCTCCTCATACAGAGGCTGTTCCAAACCCCTAATCATTTTTGTTGCCCTTTTCTGAACCTTTTCCAAACCTTTTCCAATTCCAATATATCTTTTTTCAGATGGGGTGACCACATCTCCACACAGTATTCAAGATGCGGGCGTACCATAGATTTATATAGAGGCAATATGTTATTTTCTGTCTTATTATCTATCCCTTTCTTAATGATTCCCAACATCTGTTTGCTTTTTTGATTGCCACAACACATTAAGTGGATGTTTTCAGAAAACTATCCACAATGACTCCAAGATCTCTTTCTTGAGTGGTAATAGCTAATTTAGACCCCCATCATTTTACATGTATTGTTGGGATTACATTTTCCAATATGCATTACTTTGCATTTATCAACATAGAATTTCATCTGCCATTTTGTTGCCTAGTCACCCAGTTTTTAGAGATCCTTTTGTAGCTCTTTGCAGTCTGCTTGGGACTTAACTATGTTGAGTAGTTTTGTATCATCTGCAAAATTTTGCCACCTCACTGTTTACCCCTTTTTCCAGATCATTTATGAATATCTTGAATAGTACTGATCCCAGTACAGAGCCCAGGGGGACACCACTATTTACCTCTCTCCAGTCTGAGAGCTGACCATTTATTCCTGTGCTCTGTTTCCTATCTCTTAACCACTTATCAATCAATGAGAGGGCCTGGAGGTGCCATATTAGAGATGTGTTTCCATGCTCATACTCACATCAGATGGACTTGTGTTCAAAAGCTACTAATATTTCTAAATGTACAACATTTTACTATAGACCAATTCCCCAAAAGGTCACATAACGGCATTGAATTTGCTTCATTATAACTTTTAATCACCATCTAGTTATAATGTTTTTGTTTACAGATCAATTTAAAAAAAACCTGGTGTCTGATAGTGCCCCCTTTAAATAGTATGTCCTGCTTTTTGTTTTTAAAAACATTCGGAGACGGGGGTGTTGCTCTTCTGTTGATTTTTATAAAGTCAGCAAGGAAGAAACTGATTGCTTACCTGTCTATACATCAGTGAGGCAACTAAAAGTAAGAAGTGGATTTTTAAAAAACAGAGAGAAAAATGTGCTGACTTCTTTTGGGATACGAGATGTTGCTTGTCACTATAATAGGTACATATATTTATGGACACAAGTATGATTAACTTGGAAGCCTCTCTTTAAACTTTCATTTCAGGAATGCTGTTTCTCTAACTCAGTGTAAGAGATTCCCATAAACTAGCAAAAAAGATGTTGCACAATTCTAGTCCTGTGGTTTTCATCCTTTTTCTGCAGTCTTTCACTTCAGAACAAAGGGTCATTATGGAGCTCCAGGAGTAAATCAAGTTGTTTTTGATTGCTATCTAAAAGAAATGAATGGAATACATACAACAGCATTTGAAGCCAAATGAAAAAAGATACATGCTATAGTATTTTAATACTGTACCTTTATATAGATATATATTTTTAAACAGACCTTTTCCCCACAGCTTTTTTAATTTCCTTAAAAATCAGCTACTTTATTAAGAACAGCAGTGCCCAGAGCCACCAACCAAGATCAGGATCCCATTGTGCTAGCCAGCATACATCTACATAGAAAGAAAGAGTTCCTGCCCCAAAGAGATTACAGTCTAACTACATAAGACAGATGGTCAATGGAGTGAGGGCAATGTAAATTTCATATTGTCCATCCAATACTCCCATTATAAAAATATTTTTACATCAAGTTGTAAGGCAGTGAACCCAATAAATCTGAAAATATGCTAAGTCCTATGGGAACCATATTACTTTTCTTGGTAGGTCAGATTTTGCACCGCAGAAGTCAGTAAGAGTTTTGCCACTCACTTCAATAGGAGAAAATCAGGGGACTTTATGTTGTCACTTTAAATGACAGTGACCCAAACTGATCATACTATTGGAGTACATTCATTTTTCTCTCATCAACCAGATATTTTACTGAGTAGTTTAATAAAAGGAGTATCACACATGTATATAGTAAGCTAGAAAGAGATTCAGCTCATATTTATAATGGTGTAAATCAGGAGGAGTAACATCACTGTAACATCAGTGTCACTGAATGGAGAAACAGGCCCCACTAGTGAGAGAAAGTTGCAGGTGTACACTTACCTGTTCTTTATTATAAATGACTCCAGAGGGTTTCTAGTCACTTGAGAACCTCCTTAAAGTAAACATCTGTTCACATTTATATTCAACTGTAGTATATTTTCCATTTTTTGGCATTTAAAATATAGTCTCCTTTCAATTTAAAAAAAGCATGTGCTTTTCATACTCATCATAAAAAAGCTTCTCTGCTCAACTCAGCCCTGATTTCTAGCAGGCGATACACATCCACAAATTCTTCTGTGCGGCAGCAGAGCTACAGGAAATAGCAACATTTGTAAAGCGGATACAAAGGATGCCAAGAAATCCTCCTGATTTGGAAAATATGCCAGTAAAGTTCCAATCCAGGGCCCAATCCTGCAGCTCTTAATTGTAGGAGTAGCCCCAAGGAAGTCATGGTCAGCTCAAAGTCAGTGTCAGTAAATGGAACAATTTGATTAAAAAGTGCATTTTAGCGTTTCACACGGTGTAATTTCAGCAACACTTCAGCCTTGGAGAAGGTTCTTCTAGGTAAAAGCTCATGTAAATGAGCAAATGAGTAAAAATACCACAACCCAATATCCCAGCACTATTTGCTTGTTCTGGTAGCTTGTAAACTCGAAAGCTGAATAAATAATGTAAGAAATAGAAATCACACCTCTTTAAGGATGGGACCACCACTTTTCCTACAAACACGCACCTTTTAAGGATATGCTTACATAGTATTTTGGAATCATGGGAGCAAGCCTGCCAGCCTGGGTAAACCGACTTGGGCTAGCAGGGTCACGCTAGCACTCTAAAAATAGCTCTGCAGACAGCACTTTGAAGTTGTGGGTGAAGCCCATGCTGTAACTGCAAAGCACTGTCTACACAGCTAGTTTTAGAGAGCTAGCACAAGCCTCACTAGCAGGCTAGGTCTGTCGACCTGGGCTAGTAGGCTCACTCCCGTGGGCTCCAAAATGCTGTGTAGACATACCCTCTATTGTACTCATTCATCCTGGCAATCTCACTGCGGTGCTGCTCCGTTTGTACATAGCACCAAGGAGCATCTGCACAGGGCTCAAATGCCATGGATGCACCTGACTGCATTAGTTATCCAGGCAGTGGAAAACCATGCAGGGGAACTCCTCATCCTATAGGGCACCTGGACAAGGTCTCCATATATTGTCATATGGAGAAATGGGACAAGTGCATGGGTTGAGGTCATGGCCAAAGGGTTCACGCACAGTGTTAATGCACAAGCGCCAACCTCCATGGTGCAGGAGGGCAGTGGGCTTCAGCCACTGAACACCCATTAGCTAGTACCTTACAGTAAGCAACCAGAAGCTAGCTATGTGAGATTGCTGCAGGACTTAAAACAATCTCTAATAAAAGAGAAGATGAAATTTTAATAGGGGACTGTAGTAGTCTCGGCCGAGGTTTGGCCCTCAGCAGGGCTGTGGGGTATCCCACCGCCTCGCTCTGGTCCGCCGTCAGTCCTGGTCCAGCGGTAGTGTGGGACAGCAAACACACGGTTAGGGGCTCAGGCCCTTAAGCAGGGGCTGAGCCAATAGGTCAGAAAAAAACCCCGGCCCTCAAGCAGGGGCTGAGCCAATAGTTAGGGAACCCAGGCCCTTAAGCAGGGGCTGAGCCAATGAGCAACAGGTCCCAGCCTCTCTAGGCCAGGAGGAAGGGGAAGTCTGCCACCCAAAGAGTGGGTGGCAGGGGGGACGCAGGCCCTCCCACTCCACTGCATCCCAGCCCGGGGGCCCTAGCAGCGGCGGAAACTCGCTGCTGTCAGTGGGGATCCCGGCCGCAACACACTGACATAGGCTCTGGCAGTGCTGCAGCCAGACTGGGGTCGGCTGCCCCCGGGCTACTTCCACACTCCCCCTTGTAGGGTACCTGGGCCGTACTAGTGTCCTCGGTGCTCTCCACCAGCATCAGTTCCTCCAGGTAGGTAGCAAAGGGTACGCTCGGCTCCTCCTCGGGATAGCAGGAAAGGGGCAGGCTTGGCCAGCCCTCCTCAGGATACCCTGCGAGGGGTAGGCTCAGCTGGACTGGTGAGTCAGCAGGCCGGTTGCGGCCTACTGCTGTCTCCCAAGCGGGAGCTCGGCCACAGACATCTGCTCTCTCCGCCGGCTTGTTCTCCACTGAGCGCTGCAGGTGGGCTTTTATACTTCCGGGTCGGCGCCGTGACCTCTGAGGGGTGGGCGCCGGACCCGGTGGCTCCGCCCACATTGGTGTTAGAGGAGGTTCGGCCCTCAGCGGGGCATCCCACCGCCTCGCTACAGGGACATTCTTCTCAACTGTGGTGTTTCTGCCACCATCTTCTGGAGCATCGGTACTGGCCACTGTTGAGTACAGGATACTGAACTAGATGGGCCAGAGGTCTGATCCAGTGTGATAATGCCTATGTTGAAATTATTTAAGATTTCTTTCTTCAGCTGCACTTTGCTTCAGAGCAATTTCCTCAGAATAAAGCCCCTTTAATAGGTTTTGGCTCTATATAAGGAAGACCCAAAGGGCCCTATCATAACCTCCTCCAATAAGACTCACAGAAGGACTGTTTCATGGCAGGGCTCAGGAGATTCTGCAAAGTTCACCTCAGAATTTCCGCCGAATGCTTCCCACAAAGGGAGAGGTTTATGGAACTGCGACGGAAGCAGGGACCACACTCCCTCACTATGGATGTATTGGTGACTCTCCCGCACTGGGATGATAGGCCAGTGCCAATAAGGGCTGGGGTTAATGTGCTTACCTATAATAAACAGGCTTTGATGACCATGTGAGATATTGAGTCCCTTCTATACCTTATAGCACAGGGGAGGAAGGAATGGGGGACGGATAAGAGGAAAACTTTCAAGACTCAGGATA
Source organism: Chrysemys picta bellii (assembly GCF_011386835.1). NCBI lineage: Eukaryota > Metazoa > Chordata > Testudines > Emydidae > Chrysemys > Chrysemys picta. Next base: position 91,801,564 of record NC_088795.1, read on the forward strand.
ATTATAGCCCCTCATCTTGCTCCAGTTATCAGATCTTATAACAAAAACCCCTGCTCATGGTCAAAACTGAAGTCAATGATTGTATTCATGAAGCATTTGGATGATCAAGTCTCAAGTATGTAGGCAGCTACATAAGGCCCTAATTCTGTTCCCGAGACAGAACTCCCATTAAAAATCAATATATGTGAACACTTGTTATGTCAAACAAGCTGTACAGAGTGACTCCACTGAAGTTCAAGGACTTCTAAGCTTCATCTGCAGAGCTTGGAAGATGTATGAGAAAATTCATCCAGGTTTTTCCTTCTTACTTTTAGTCCATAAAAAAAAAAAATTACTCCAGAAATTAAATACACCAATAGTGTCTAAGTAGATGGTCAATAGGGATTACAGAAATCTATTTTAACTGTTCTTATATTAGAAAACCCAATGAACCATCATTCATGTACCCTGTGACTCAGTGACACCTTAGTGCCAACTGGCAGAGGGCACAGGGTTTTGCAGGGATCCCTTGCATCAGATATTTGCATATTTCAATGAAGGGTGGAGGAAGAGAGCCTGAAAGAAAAGACCTTGTATCAGAAGCCTGAACAAAAGTAGTGGTCAAGCTTTGCTGATATAAAGCAAAGAAGCAAAGCTAGCAGAAGTCAGGCTCTGCCCACTTGCAAGCTCACAGAACCTGGCAGGAATAGGGCTGGTATGCAGAAACCACACACATTCCTCAGAAAGGCTAGGCACAGGACACTCACACAAACACATTCCAGAAGGGTGGTTCCAGAACACCCCAATATCAGGTATGGTACAGACACCCCAGAAAGATAACAAGAACACACTGACCCCTTCTAAAGATAAGATCAGGATGAGAGTATGATGAATAGAGATATTTTGATCAAATCAATATGTACAAGGTAGAGGGCAATAACTAACCACATCAGAGGGTCAATACGTAACTTGTTTGTTTGGTGTATAAAATGAAGCCTCAAAGGGAGTGTCTCTGTCTGGCCTAGGGAGGACCAGAAAATCCCGCCGTTCACTGAGCTGGTCCATTGTTATGGTCATACATGTATTAGTGGTCCGGTAGAGTCTGCGGGATGCTAATACCATGCTTCGTCGACAATAAACCTGGCTGGGTGCCTTCAGACCTTAACGGATCTTGTGGTCATTTGGTGCCAGCTATCTGCACAGAGCTGGGAGGACACACAACCAAACATCTAACCACAGCATGTAAGATCTCTGCCAAGAGCCAAGAGCCCATTGGTCATCATAATTATTGTGAAATATATGTACATAAAATGTTAAAGAGTTATGTATCTATATTGAAAGTTTTGTTCTTAAGCTCTTGGAGATGAGGCAGGTCACCAGGAGGTGACATACCTCGGACAGGTTCCTTTCAGGCAGGAGATAACTGACACCTATCTCCCTGACTGGTCATACATACATTGTCCACCTCACAATGGAGGTCTGTTTGCATACTGAATCTGGTGTGAATCCAGAGATTGCCAAATCAACGAGAAAAACCACGGGGTGGGGGGGGGGGGAAGAGAAAAATCAGCAGAGGAGACAAGGTCCTGTTTATGAATATGGATAAAGGATTGTTCTGATATATCTAGGGGTACCAGGAGATACCCAGGATCCTTCTCCGAGGAGGCAAGCTGACATCTTATTGTGCCTCATGAAAGAGGTGTCACAGCCAGTCCGTCTGCAAAGTGCTGGTAAGCAATACTTTATTAGACATAAGAGTATCTTGTTAATTAAGCCTTGGCTCTAGAATGCCTGCTATGATTTTATTTTAGATGTAACCATTTGTTTCTAATACTTCTACCTGCAGTCACTTGAATCTCTATTCTTTGTTAGAAAAACAGATATGAGAGAAATCAAATATATAAGTGCTGAGAGTTAAGTGAAGTCGTAATCTGAGCTGGAACTGGTAAAATGGGTTTTATCTTTGGAAGCAGTGGATCTGTGAATACTGTGATTGTCCAGGGGATCAGGGGCTGGCGACGCTCGGAGGGCTCAGGGGCTGGAGGGTGCCTTTTGCTAACCTCTCCAGACAGAGATCAGGGCCTGTGTGGGCCTAGAAGGGAGTGCTTGTGTTACCCATGGCTGGTGGGTTGGGGAGCTGACCCATGGCAGTCACAGACTAAACTTCCTCCCGTTAAGAGCAGGTGGTAGAGAGGTGCCTCATAGCCCTTAGTACCCCCGCGAAACGTCACATCCCCCTTTCCTTATTAAAGTTTTAAAAATTAAAGTTGACTAATAAGAATATAAATCTAATATCCCCAAACTGTTCAGTAGAGATGGGCCCCATTTGTAACATTCAGATCAGGAATCTGAACTGCTCCTAAGAAGGCTTCAGCACTGAGCTTTTCACTTTTAATACTCACCCTGTAAAAAGGGGGCAGCGACTGGTGAAACCTGGCATATATGCAGGGGGATTGTTAGTCTGCCTGACCCACTCAGAGCCATCTTAGAGCTAGATACACTAAAGTGGCTCTTAATTTTAAAATGGAGAGTCAACTGGCAAAAGAGCTACTGTGTGTAGGGTACAGAGTGTGCGGAACTTCCCACAGTTCCACACTGTGCGGCTCTCCAGAAGAATAGGGGTTGTCATAAGAGAAAAGACAGACCCAACAAATAGTGATCATTATAAAGTGTTGTAAGTATGTTCAGGCATTCACAGGCTTCTGTTTAGTTAAGAATCACATGCATCCTGTCAGCAGTGACACCCTTTTTTACTTTTAATGTGCACGGAGTGCCCAACTGTACTCTCAAATGCATTGAAAACATGATCATTGTGCTGCATAAAGATTTCAGCTTGAAGCTCTCTGTGGAAAAAAACAGACACTTATATCAAACACTTCTCGTGCTTGTAATACAAAAAGCCATCTTGTTTATAGTGTTCCAAGTGAGCCCTTTTATTAGAGATACTGTAATGGATTTGCTAGAACAGTTGACAGTGTTATTGTTAGCCCTATTAATCAATCTGTAGGGATTTCCAGTTGGGAGCTGTGTCCAACTATGCCTCAAGTGGAATGAATTTCTTATTTGACTTGTTCTTTCGGGGCCCAGTCCTGCTTCCATTGAAGTCAATGATGAACCTTCCATTGACTTCAGTGGGTCAAGTTCAGGCCCTAATCAATTAATGGCAGGCATCTCTTCAGAAAGGAAACTCTTGCACAACTAGATTGCAACATCTGCGAATGTTGGATTAACAGTCTCCGTTTTTCACTAGGGAGTTTTGCCTAGGCATTTGCCTTCAATTGCCATTGGCCACAATGCAGGAAAGTATATAACCATGTGCTGAGCTTTCAGCCAGGGCCAGAGGGTGGGGCAAGTGGGGCAATTTGCGCCAGGCCCCGGGCCCCGCAGGGGCTCCCATGAGAATGTCGGAGGCTCCCCCCGCCTCCGCCTTCCCCTGGCGCCTCAGCGCACCGCATCCAGGAGCGGCCCTGGACAGCGCTGCAGCCACGTGGCCTGAGCTCCTTCCGCTCGAAGCCACGTGGTAAGGGGGCGGGGCTCCAAGCTCTGGGCAGAGCGGCGGGAGCTCAGGTCCCGTGGAGCCATGCCGCTACAGCGCTGTCCAGGCTGCTCCTGGACGCGGCATGCTGAGGCTCCAGGAGAGGGGGGAGGTGGGAGTAAGCAGCATGGTAAGCCCTCTGAGCCGGACACCCCCCTGACCCCACCCCCCCACAGCCCTGACCCCCAGCTCCGAGCCCAACCCCTCTGAGCCTGGCACGCCCCCGACCCCATCCCCCCCCACAGCCCTGACCCCCAGCTCTGAGCCCAGCCCCTGTGAGCTGGGCACCCCCCGACCCAGAGCCCAGCTCCCCACCCAGCCCTGGGCAACAGTAGCACCACCCCCAGGCAGGAACAGCCCATTGGCACCAACCATCACCATCACCCAGCAACAGCCCATTATGTAATTGCAAATGTATACATACCATTAAAGCATTTAATATTTTTTAAATAATGTATTTTGTGTATTTTCAAATGATTAAAAAGTAATTTTTGAATGTATTTCACTGGTTATTTTTTACATTTCCAAATACATGTTACTAGAGTATTGCAACTTTTTTTTATGAAAGGGGCCCCCGGAATTGATTTGCCCCAGACCCCCTGAATCCTCTGGGTGGCCCTGCTTTCAGCATTAAGTTCAATGTGACTCAAGCACATGCTTAAAGTTAAATATGTGCTTAAGTGCTTTCCTGAATAGAGGGCCCATGTTTTGTCATATTATTGAAAGCTTTTATTTATAAATGTAAATAAAATATTAAATATTATGGAGCGTCAGGAGTATATACAGCTCTTTACAAAAAAAGAAAAGTACATTAAGCAATGAAATTCCTTCCCCAAAAACTAAGTCTAAAGGTACAATCCTGCCTACCTTATTCATTGGCTAGAGTGGGAATTTTGTATGGCTAAGCACTGAGTAATGACTGCAGGATTTGGCCCTAAAATATATAGAGAGAATGTATAACTTGTCAGGATTTACAATAAGATCTTGATAACATTCTTGGATCTCCAAGTCTGACATCTAGTGCTCTAATATTACAGAATTATGGTAATATATAATAAGCAACTGTTACAATTCACTTATTTCCACAAATTTTCAATATCTGAAAAACCAGCTCCAAGCTGAAGTCACATTGGGGGGGGGGGGGGGAGAGGAGAGACTTTCCTATGGATTGCTGATGTTTATGTTATCTAGGATTTGTGTTCTAAACATTCTTCTGATAGTGTGGAGATTTGGGCATTATTTTTATGAATATTATGTGTGACTCAGTTTACCTACCTACTTCAGTACTGTGGGCTACATGGACTCAAAGGCTTAACTCCCACCCAGCAGACCAGGAAGTGGATGTGGATTAACTCAGGTCACTCACAAGAAGATAAAGTACTGCTTCCAACCTAACTGGGCAGACACCCTTGGCTTGGGATAAGAGAGGGGGAATTCCTGAGTCAGGAAAGCTGAAACAAAGGGATTTGGTTCTATTAAAAAGCAGCCCTGACAAATGAGAGAGGGGAATTTGGAAGAGATGCTGGGAGGGGCTGTAAGGGGGTCAGAGTAGGAGCCTCAGGTGTTCTTTCAACCCAGATGCTGAATGCTGCCTGAGTGAAGTAGGGACAGGACTGCTTAACTAAGCAAGGAGAGGCTAAGAGGTTATGTAAGATTCATGCATATAGGCCTTCTTTGTTATTTTAAATCTGGCTGCTGTGTTCCTGTTGATAAATACTTTGCTTCTGGAGAAGTCTGAACTGCATACACTTTCTCCTTACAAAGCTCTTGAGAGAAATTTCCTGCAGGGAACCAAGGCAAATTGTCCTTGCTGGAGGAGCCACAGCATGAAACAGGGGTGCTAAAACCTAGGGACCCAGTCGGGGAGTGGCAGTGTCACAGGATTCCCCCTTGAGTGAAGGGGTGGCTTAGGGCCTAGCAGCAGGACAAGTGCACTCACAAGAGATTACGGAAAGGTCCAAGCATAGCACACTCTCTGAGCAACTATTTTTGTGTTATTACAATCTAAGGTTTGTGTTCTAAAAGTTCTAAGTTAGGCAATATTATGGAACCAATCCTGCTCCCATTGAAACCAATGAGAGTTTTGTCATTGGTTTCAATGGAAGCTGGGTCCTAACACTGCATTGATTTATCTAAAGGCAAATAGTCCTTTCTTTTAAACTCATCAGATAGCTTACTGAGAGATAAGGGAGGGCAGTCTGTTTGTTTGCACTTAAACATTCATTATTCAACAGAGTTCAATCTTTTAGCAACCCCTCATAATGTAACTGATCTGATTCTCAGCTCCTGAATAATACTAGGGACTGAAATGCAAGCCAAGTGCAGTGATTGCTACCACAAATAGTCCTACTGAAGCAAGTGGGACAGCTCATGGTAGTAAGCACTGTGTCCAGTTGTAAGTATCTGCAAGACTGGGCCCGGGGTCAGCAATCCGTACTAGATAGTAATTCTTTTTCCTTGTTCCTTACCCTACATAAGGATCAAGCAAGTCAATAATTGCTTGCGGTGGGGTAGGTCACGTGTTGTCAAAAGAAAGGGCATAGGCTGTACTACTATGAAATGTGGTAGTACAGACTAGTGGCCAGAATCAATAAAGCAGCCCTTCCACTCAGGGCAGCGTGGCCTAATGACCAGAGTCAATAAAGAAGCACGCTTTTGTGGGATTGTGTGGCCTATTGGAGAAGTGGGGTGCCACTCAGGGTTTGTGGCACCAAGGGTAGGGGTACTCAGGCCCTCTCTGCTGCTCTGAGCCCCAGCCCAGGGCCCTGGCTGTGGTGGGGTTACTCACCACTGAGTCAGCAGGAAACCTCCTGAAACACACTGACTGTTTCCCTGGTTCACCCACTGGAGCAAAGTCTAAGGCGCTGCTTCCTACCCTGTCTTCACCAGCGATGGTCCACAGTTCCCACAGGTCTCTGGGGTCCTCAGGCAGTGTAGTACTAGCGCCTGACAGCTCAGCCTCCTCTCTGGGCTTGTCAGGCTGCCTGGTATCCGCTTGGGGCCTGTAGCAGCTCCCTGGAAAGAGCCTGCAGTCTGCATCCTCTCCCTTCAGCAGCCTGGCCAGACTGAGCTGGGCCACTTCCTTTTAGGTCTTACCTCCAGGCTGAGCATGCCCTGTAGAGAAGGGACCTGGCTTCCTCAAACTGCAGTGCACAATTAACCCTTGCAGGGCCAGGGCGGGGTAGGAATACCCCCATCACATTGTTCTACAAGCAATATTGATCGATTCAAATGGAGAGAAGCAAGACTGTCTGCTATTCTAGGAAATGGAGAATAAATTAAACACAGAACACACAATCTTAAATGACGAACCCAGTCAAGCTAGCATAAAGTAGTGATTATGGGCCCTACTGTACCATTGATTTTAGCACTCTTCTGAGATGTGAGTATAACTGGCGTTCCATCCTTTAAAATAAACACTGCCACATGGATTTTAGTATGTGATGCATTCTACTGCAAAAGCTTAACAGTGTTAAGGCACAATAACTACCCTATAGAATGTGTGACAGTCAGATGTGCTGATCTGTTGTTACAAAAGCACACAAGGTCACTGGTAAGGTTTTGGGTTAGAGTGCAAGTTTGAAGCTGGGGTATGTATTGCTTTGGGAGTCTGCTGGGGACGGAAGTGAAAGCCTTATGGAGCACTGAAGCATGTTATCTTTCCCATTAACTTATTTCCATTTTTTTAAGATTTTGGATGAATGGAGTGTGTCCTGTTACAGTCACACAGGGGTGGGCAAACTATGGCCCATGGGCCACATCCGGCCCGTCAGATGTTTTAATCTGGCTCTCGAGCTCCTGCTGGGGAGTGGGGTCTGGGGCTTGCTCCACTCTGGCGCTCGAGCCGGGGAATGGGGTCAGGGGCTTGCCCCACTCCGCATGTGCCATGGCTCTGCGTGGCTCACAGAATCTATGACTTCACCCCAGCCTAAATTTTCTCCTCAGGCTTGGCTGCTCCTAAGGTTCCTTCTATCAGGATCTGCCTGTTCCAAGCCCTAGCTTTCTCTTTCCTGAGGGGTAGTCCACCACCCTTATAACTGGCTGGGTAACAAGCCAGCTGCTCCCATGAGTCAGCAAAAAAGCTCAGTACCTTCCCAGGAGACTGGGAAACAGATAGCAGCAGGAGGTATTTCAGACAGACAGTACCAGCCTGCTGCACTTTCGCACACAACTAAACAACATTTTCAGAAGTGCGTGTGCTAAACTGTGCACACGCTTTTGTGTACAAGCAAACCCCAATATGCTGCGCAAACACAAGCCCTGACAAATCCAGCAGTGTCTGCACAATCTCAAGTCAGGCACACACTTTGAAATATTTGCCCTCAATCTTTGAGCTGAGAACAAGCATGAAACATTACAAACAAATCTCTACTTTAACAGAGTTCTGAGTGCTTGAAAATGGGCCTCTAATGCAAGTGTCTTCTTAGTCACTCTAAACATGATGCTACAGTATATTTGAAATACATTTACTGATCAGCATCCCTGTGATTAAAGTGCAAGATTACACTCTTTAAAGTCTTTGCTAATGTGCTATTCCAGAGCTATGACCATGCAGTCATTCTATCAAAGAACCATAATGTTCCACAAAATAAAGAGCCAAGCATGTTTAGGACATCCAAGGAAGACCACACAAGATTACTTTATTAAGGCTGAAATGGGTTACCTTTGTGCCATTCCCACTCTCATTTACAATCATTGCCACTAGAATGGATTCATGTTGTGCCATTTTCTGCTCTGGTTACAATAAGAATGAAGTTTTTTAATCCACATACATTCTTTTACTGGTTGAGCATTCCCACTCTCCCTTTGATACAGCTTTGGCAGGTTGGAATAGTGAAATTGTCAGTGGATCAAAATACACACTTTGTAGGAAAAAGTTTTGATCTCCACCATTTTCTGTCTTTAGTCTTCACCTTTTGCCTTCACCCTACCCCCTAAAGAGGCCCAGATTGGAACCAAGACAAGGATGGAAACAAGCACTCACAGCTACCCTGGCCTAACCCTTAAAACTGCAAAAAAACATTTTTTCTCTTATTTAATTTCCAATTTAAGTTATTTACTCTCTCCACTAGATGGCACCAGTTCAAGAGAGGAAGTCTCTTCTTCAAACACAAGCTATTCCCATGAAACTACTCATCCCCAAACACTCCCAGTTGAGCAGCTCATATCTTGCCTACTCACTCCTTGTATCAGTGCCACAGCCCAGCCCTGGGTCCCTGGCCACTTCCTGGTTGTCACTCCTACATGCCTGCCAATATCTTCTGGCAAAAAAAGTCTGAATTGCAAATTTGCATACATTTCATATCTTTGCATAAAGCCAGGCATAAGCCATCTGAGGCACATGATTTCCTGTTTTAAAGCTACGGTACAACAACATGGAGAGAGAATTTAATTCACTTGTGGGGAGTTCTGAGTGTTTGACAGAGGGCATATGCACCGCACAAATCCAACAAATAAATCAAAGAAACTTCCATAGGGTGATCAGACAGCAAGTGTGAAAAATCAGGACAGGGGGTGGGGAGTAATAGGAGCCTATATAAGAAAAAGACCTAAAAATCGGGACTGCCCCTATAAAATCGGGACATCTGGTCACCCTAAACTTCCATGACATGTTTCCAATATTGATCCTACTTTTGTTCACAGTTAAAAGTTGTAAGAAAGTGGTAGGGGGAGAAATGCCTCTGAGCTAGGGTGGCCAGGTGCCCGGTTTTCAACTGGAAACTCAGGTCAAAAACGGGACTTAACTATGTCCAGTCAGATCTACTGACTGGACACCCAAAGTTCGGTTACTGCCAGTGCGGGAGGTGGGGAGATGCTGGGCATCACGCACTCCAGCCCCTACTCAGCCGGGGCCACCTCCTACCTGCATCGGGCAGCTGCAGCTCCCAGCCCCAGCTCTGCAGGCGAGTCCCTCCTGAACAAGGCGAGAGCGGGTGGGAGAGGAAAAGCAGTGAGTGATAGGCGGGAGGGGGAAGAGGAGTGGACTGGGGCAGGGCCTCAGGGGAAGAGGAGGGGTAGGGGCAGGGGCTTGAGGGAAGAAGTGGGACAGGGGTGGGGCCTCAGGGAGAAGAGGAGGGGTAGGGAAGTTTCCAGCACTCCTGCTGGAGTGTCCAGTTTTTAAATACAAAGTTGGCAGCCCTATTCTGAGCACCACCCTGATCTTATTTCTTACTCAGTGAGTCCCCAAAATGGCAAAAGTCAAATCAGTTAAACTAATTCTGTACTGATCTTCTTAGGAAGTCTGAAGGTGACATCTTAAGGTTGAATACTGGAAAGTGAAGGATCCAAAATATACATCCATTTTTTTCTCTTGCAAAAGTGTTTGTTCTCTGAGCTTGAGAGGCAGCCTGAAAAATTCCAAGGTTCCTCCAAGAAGTTCTCACCACAGATTTAAAACTTGAATAAAATTCAGTGAGAAATCTGAGATATATGGGAATGGGGGAAGGGGCATATTTGTTTAGAATTGTTTCTTGTCAGAGAATCTGGGGAATCTGGTTATGAATAATCTAAATTATGAGATGAGTCAAGAGACCAGGAGATAGCTTTGAAATATTTTAGTTTCAGGGCTGTTCCCTTTGAAATCCCTCTTGGATTTCATGTCAAATTCCCTCACATATCTTGAGTAAGTGCCCTTAGAAAAAAACTGCAGATTGCTTGAGCTTCCCTGTGGATGCATAGAAAGGACTAAACACAAAGTTAACAGGAAGAAAACAGTAGTCTAAGCATCTGTGTGCCCCAAAGTTACCTCTTACTATATAGATGAAAGCAGGAGTGATGCTAGCTATTTTGTTGGCCAAAGCAGAAAATGTTTTCCACATCCCCCTTCAATGAACAAGAGAAAACAAAAACAAGAAAACACCAACCAATCATTACCAGAGCAAGAACAGCTGGCCAATCAGAGCAGAGCACAAAAAAACACCATGTGGCACAACAATCCTGCTTCACCTGCAAGCTGGCACCCAGAGAGATACCACGCTGTTCATCTTCCCCTAGAACCAGCTCTGGTTGTATGGTCCCTCTTCATCATTGTAGGCTGAGATTCCTAGGCCATCTCCTGAACAAATTCCACATACCCCCATATGGTACATCAGTTCCTTAGCTTCTGGCACTGCATCACCCTGTTCATAGTCTCTGTGCCACAGTCCTGGCTGAAGTCTCCATCCATTGCCGTCACAGGGCATGCCTGCCCTGCAATGCCTAGTGCAGTGCTACAGGCACTCCCTGTCTCAGCTTCCTGTCTCTCAGCAGCCTTTAAGAACGCCATACAGTCCAATGGACTATAAAACAAAAATCCCCTGCTGGAGTTCCACTTAATTAAATCTAAATAACCTTGAAATAAAGTCCCTCCTCTTGGAGCCTATGGTCCCTGGGAGCTCCTCTCTCTCTTAGGAGAGCTTCTCTCTATGAGCATCCCCTTGCAACTGAGCCCTGATGGCTTCCTATCAGGCCCAGGCGTTCATTATTCAATTAACTGCTTAGATGCATGCCAGCAACTGCATGGGTGCCAGCAATCACAGAAATGCTATTTTTGACCAGCCACTGATATTTTTCTAACTGCAACATATAATCCTGCTTAAAGTGGATCTAGACTATTTAGTGGTAAAAATGCCAGTGGCCAGGAAATACTAGTGTTCCCACCTTTAGCACTGGTGGAGCTACATCATGGCTAGAGCAACCCTGGGAGAATAAAGAAGACTACTGAGAAGTATCTTCTGTTTCCATGCAACATTCAGGAAACAAGACCAAGCCAAAGGCCCAGGACCTACTAGGGTGACACATAGCTAGCCCCAAGCAGTCTGTTCTCTCCAAGATTCATTCCCACTATCTTTTCAGAACTAGTTATTTAAAAAGCTGTGCCCCCCCCCTTCCTTTGTCTTCCTTTTCACTCTTCTCAATAGGCATAACTGCAGGTTCCTCCAGCAGGTGCCCTAAAGAAATGACCAGACACAGGAGTTCATTATACCATCAGTAACCAGGCACTTTTCTATCTCTCAGCTACCAAACCTTCCACAGATTTCAGCTCCCAGGCCAGGGATCACAAGTCACTAAGAGTTTGTTGTCCATGGACTCTTCCCCTTCATCCCAGATTCAAATAGTCCTGCCCACAACTACCAGGGACATCATGAGGCTTCTTCGATTTTCCATCTCACAGAACCTTTCTAACTGATATTGACCAATTATTATCAGAAAATCTGGTCACAATTCAAGGCCAGTGTTTTTCTGTTGTTCATGAGTCTCAATGCATGTTAGAGAGACAAGGTGTGTGAGGTACTATCTTTTATTGGACTAACTTCTATTGGTGAGAGAGAAAAGCTTTTGAGCTACGCAGAGCTCTTCTTCAGGTCTGAGAAAGATACTCAAAATGTCACAGTTAAATACAAGATCCAACAGACAGGTTAGCATAAGTAGATAGCACATATTCTAAGGGACCATTCAAGGTGAAATGACCTGAGAACACCACTGTAGGACAACAAGCGGGGGAGAGGCTGAGGGCTCTAATGCATTACATACTGTTGAAATAAGCCATAAAGCCAGTGTCTTTATTGAGACCATGATTTTTAGTGTCTAGCAAAGTTATAAATTTAAGCTCCCAGGCTAGCCTTTTGAAAGTGTTATGCAGGTTTCCTTTGAGGATGAGGACTGTTGGTTCGATATAGAGCGATCACTTTTGAAAAATGTTCACCCACCGGTGATAGGGTGTTTTTGTCTTTTATCATTTTCCTGTGTGCGTTCATTCAAGAGCATAGTGATTGTCTGGTTTCACCCATGTAGTTGTTTTTGTGGCATTTAATGTACTGGATGAAATACACTACATGTTGTAGTAGGCATGCTTAGGACCCATAGATCTTGTGTTGTGGGTGCCACATTTCAGGAAAGATGTGGACAAATTGGAGAAAGTCCAGAGAAGAACAACAAAAAATGATTAAAGGTCTAGAAAACATGGCCTATGAGGGAAGATTGAAAAAATTGGGTTTGCTTAGTCTGGAAAAGAGAAGACTGAGTGGGGACATGATAACCATTTTCAAGTACATAAAAGGTTATCAGAAGGAGGAGGGAGAAGAATTGTTCTTCTTAATCTCTGTGGATAGGACAAGAAGCAATGGGCTTAAATTGCAGCAAGGGAGGTTTGGGTTGGACATTAGGAAAAACTTCCTAACTGTCAGAGTGGTTAAGATATGGAATAAATTTCCTAGGGAAGTTGTGGAATCTCCATCATTGGAGATTTTTAAGAGCAGATTAGACAAACACCAGTCAGGGATGGCCTAGATAATACTTTGTCCTGCCATGAGTGCAGGGAACTGGACTAGATGACCTCTTGAGATCCCCAGATACCCCTCCTTTTTTTCTATATTTCTGTGGTCCGTGACTTCCCCTTTACTATCTCCCAATTTCTTAAGAGGACAGTGCTTTTTTTTATGGCCAACCTCACAGCTATAAAAATAATAACTCACTGCCTTTTGCTGGCAGAAGGCCTCCCTTTGGCCTTCTCTTGTCCAGCCCCTTCCCCTGGGCTAGCCTTCCCTTCACAGCTCATACACAGGCATTCCCTGCTGACCACAAGCAAAACACACTTCTCCCTTTCCTGTTCTCTTCACAGGGTGGACTTTGGGGGCTTTCTCCTCTTCCTGCCTTCTATTTCCCCTTTCCTCTTTTTCTTTTCCATGCTCCCCTTGTGTCAGGGGTGGCCAGCTTATGCAGTCCATCACAGTCTCTTAAACTGCGTGTTACTGCATTCTCCACCAGATTGCCACCTAACAGGCTAATTGGCCCCTCTGGCCTGCTTTAACCCTTCTGGGCAAAGTGTGGTGAGGACACACCATCACAGACAGAGTTGGGGAAAGACATCAATGCATGTTGACTCTTTTTTCTATTCCTCACCACTAGCAGCATATTTTCCTTAAAGGTCTGAATTTTGTCTATAATGCAAGCTTCCCAGGCTGACATAATTAACAGGGTGCCATGTTTTAAAACAGAAAGACGTTGGCAATTTGTCATAAACTGACAAAACTTTTATAGACTAACTGCTTGGTTAGATAACCTAAAGAAACCTGCCTGCTTCAATACCCGCTGGATTTGAATTGGGAACCAGGTATTCTTAACTTTCTCTGCTACACTGCTGCGCTGTGAACCAGTTCCCTCTTTTCACCTCCGGGGCGGCTGCGTTTCAGGACTAGATTTGCTGTGGGCTGTGGATCAGGCCCCAAATGAAGTTTGGGTATCAGTTTAAATTGGCAAAGCCCTTTTAGGAGCCTTTTTGCTGGAGCGCTCTCGGGTCACGGGATCAGTATCTCTCTAAACCCTGCAGAAATCATCAGCGGTCGTTTTCTCTGCAGTGACTTGGAAGAAGAACTCAGACTAGCCCCGAGTTGAGGTTCATTCCCACCCAGAAGACACTAACTGCGGGTTTAAGGAAAAGGATCATAAATCCCCTGCCCAAGCTTGTGCTCTCCAGTGCGGGCTGCCCCTCTCTCGTGCGCTGAATAACGCCACCCATCATTTTCCCGGCATCTAGGAGCGTAGGCAGGATACTGAGCCGCTGTTGTTCTTGCGGGGCCGTGCTGGGTGATGATCTGGGCTCCAGCCCCTGCATGGACATGTGCGGAGGAGGAAATTGACAGGACGCGTGTCCCCCGGATCCCCTGCGCCCTGGCCAGGGCCCGTCCGCCCCCTCCCAGCTGGGGAAGGTCGCAGAGATCGTCCCGGCAGCTCTTGATCCGTGACAAGGGTGGCTTTAATGCGGGAAGAGGCAATACTGCTCAGGTGGCAGCGCTCCAACGCGGAGATTCGCCCCCTCCTCCTCATTAACAAAAAAAGGGGGACAAAAACTTTTGCCCACGATTAATATATTCGCGTTTCCTCCCACTTTCCCAATGGGCTACCAGCTGCAGAACTCCTGAATAGCAAGCTTAATTGTGTTTTGTCATGCAGAATGCCGCGGTTTTCTATAGAAGGTTACAAAGGGCCATTGGAAAATTGGGAGTATTTATTTCTTTGCTAAGACGGACTCATTTGCATAGATCACCTCTTCGCCTGCCAGACCCAGGTAGTAGCTCTAAGTCTCCCTGGACCTCTCCTTCTGCATTGACACACTAGCCACGGCTTCTTGTGTAACGAGTCATGTCACTTTCACCTGGGGCATACTCCAGACTGATGATGTAGGAAACACGGTACAGTTTGGCTTTAGCACTTTTCCTTTCCTGGGCCTGGGTAACACAGAGACTAGCTGGGTTTTATTTTCTATATGAGTGATCTCTTGTTATAATAAAACGGAATCGTATTAATCTTATTAAATTAATCTTCTGGCATCTCCTTGTTTTATAGCAAATCAAAGCGATGAGACACTGGGTTAATTGACAAACCCTGGACTCAAAAGCGATTTGCCATTAGAGGCTAATCATACAATCTCTATATGATATAAATAGCATATACTGTGTGGTGTAGATATTCACTGGGAATTACAGCTAATTATTATTTGGGTACCACGCTCCTACTTCTCCCAGTTGATTGACATTGCTGCCTTCAGAATATCTTTTTTCTTGTTTCTTGTTTTGACAGTTTAAATCCAGGTCTATGTGACATAGAAAGCTAATAAAATTCTCATTTCATTGTTAATCTGATTTCATTGCAGTGTAGGTTTTACCCTCACACCTGCGTGGCAGGGTGTAATTCCATTAATAAAAAAAAATCAACATATTCATTGCATGTCTTTTCCCTGATGATATATTGTGAGCAGTGTGAGTTGAAAAAGAGCCATTTATTCCCACCGTGAATGAGTCTGCATGGGTCTGAGACTTCACCTGCCTCCTCAGTCAATTAGGAATGTATCGAAAATTCTACCAGAAAACGAGTTAAATTAACCGTTAGCTAATTTCCTTGTGTCCCTCCTACATAATCCCCCCTTTTCAGTTTGCCCCAGAAATTACCACATGTTGCAAGGTTCAAATAGTGCCTAATGAAACAGTGACTAAATGGTTCTCTCAAACCCGCAGTGGAGCTCTTTAGCTGTGCCTTCAAAGCCTGTGGGTCTGCAGCAGTCGGGGGTCCCCATCTTAAAAAATACTTGTCTTTGGCAGAAAAATCTAACCCGTCAACGGCTTTGCCCGGCGAATGTAGCTTCCCTCTTCCCCACCACACACACACAACTTTAAAACAAGCCGTTACATCTCCAGCCTATTGCACTAGCACAGAAAAGATGTCCCTGACAGCAGGGGCCAGAATGTAGATGCTTCCATCAAGCAAAGTGGCACGAGGGAGATACAGAGGAGAGAGGAAACCCAACAGCAAAAGGGAACAGACAAACTTCCATGTGTTTAAAATATGGGAAATGTCATAGGGCATAAATAACACTTACAACTTTCCACCCTGGTTTCCCAGACTCTTTCGGGTTTGATCTAAGCATTTGAAATTAGATTTTAAAAATACAAGGTCTTGTTAAATGCCCTTTTATTAATCCACATAAGCCTGAAGGGAGGTGATATTTCTCTACTGGATTTTAAGAGCCCTTAGACGAAACTTTGAACATGCTCAGTTTTGAGTTTCCAGCCCACCTACAGGCAACTCAAGCTCATTCTGGTATTTACTGCTGTAACTTAATTATTTTACCAGGTTAATTTGATAAAGTCTGAATGTCTCCATGTTATGGATGTTATTTATTCGGGGAGGAAAAACGAAACCTGCCAATGAATTTCTTTATGAAAGGAAAGAAACCTTGAATTGGTATCTTTTCCCCCTAAATGTACTAGAGAAGCTGATTTTCCCCCCTGGAGTTATAGTATAGTCATGGTACTGTCTAAAGTGCCTTCACTGAAGTGTCATCCACTAAATTTCCTTGAGTTCTGTAAGGAGAGCAGAGTCACTTCTTTGAAACGGTGAGGCTAATACAAAGTCATCAAAGCACTATGGTTCTTGTCTTAAAGTGACAACCCTCTTTATTGGGCTGTTTGAAATACGCCCCCTGCTTTTCAATGTCGTTCTATCCATCTTTGTCTACTCTTCAGAAAAGCAGACAATATAAAGCAAAGCCTGGCCAGCTCCCCACGCTCAGGCTTGGGCAGTGCCAACCTCAGCCTTTAAACAGATTGAAATTGTCAGTGCTTCATTAATTTGAAACTAGTTACTTTCCAGATTACACAGTATACACTTCCGATCTAGTTTGATGCACTTGCAATAGTTGAAATCCCCTGGATAATGTCTGATGTGAAGGAAGCATGGGACCAGTTCTAAGCCCTAGAAAGTGGTCAGAGGCTAAGAATAATAAACTTAGTTTGAAAATTGGAATGTACCAAAATAGTGTGGGTTTAAAATAGAACACAGACAGGAAAGGGTTAGGAATCACATACTGTGTGAAATCAGTATTTGTATTTCAAGGACACATAATGCTCTTTATGTAATCAGCAACACACACACACACACACACACACACACAGGGGTTTTTTTTATAACCCCTTGGGACATTTTATTTATCATTTTTATCATTTCACAATCATAAGAACATTTCATTCATAAACAATGACAAGATACAAACAATGCACCTGCACTTTAAAGTCAGGAATTCATCAGGATGGTTTAGCTGCAAAGTGTGGGTGGACTACATGGGCTATTAGTGCAGCTATGGGTGAGCCTGGTTCATTCTCACCCAGAAAAAGTGGGCGTACACATGAGCTTGTTAAAAACAGCCTTTTGCCATAAGAGACTGTGTCCATTTGTTAAAGATCTATTTAAGGTATTCATGTGTAGAATGCTCTTAAGACACATGGCTGGAGTTTCTCCTCCTAAAAATAAGATAACATGAAGAAAGTATGTAATAGCTTTCACTTAGTTCAGTGCAGAGGGTATCATTATATTTAAAGAAAACAGAACAGAAATGCATTTTAAATAGCCTACTTCCCCTCACTTTCTTTAGTCATGAATATTAAAGAATGCCTAGATATTCTTGTTAAACTTTACTTTTTCTCTCTTTATTTATATCAAATGTAAATGAAAGTGAGGCACCTAAAGTCCTGGGTTCAATAATGTAATTTCTCAGTAATATACTCAGTAACTTGGTTTTGCTTTCCTCAATATGGCTAGTGTTGGGATTGTACTTTGAGGATTCACTGTACTTTGGGGAATTATGACCTTTCCTACATAGTTTTTCCCCATTGCAACAGATGTGGGAGGGGAAGGTAGCTTTATGGCACCTTTTTAGCATCCTGGATTATGGGGCTGGCTAGTGACTCATCATCGAGTTCCAGCAGCAGCTAGAGCTGCCTGAAGGCTGCACTGGGCCACAGGAGCTGTTCAGATAGCCCAAACCAAAACATATTCCTACTACACTCCCTCTCTTCCAGCCATGCCTTCAACATT
Organism: Chrysemys picta bellii; assembly: GCF_011386835.1. Lineage (NCBI taxonomy): Eukaryota > Metazoa > Chordata > Testudines > Emydidae > Chrysemys > Chrysemys picta. The sequence goes on from NC_088795.1 coordinate 91,819,424, forward strand.
CTTCTATGCTGGGTGGGACTGCAAGGAGATGCAGACATTTCAGCAGCCCTTCACCACCTGGGGAATCCCTCTACACTAGGGGAATTCCCAAGTGGCCAATTCACCTGGTTTTATATTGTTAAAGGGCTGCAGTGGAACCTAGATTTGAGCCCAGAGGAGTTTTATTTAAGTAAGGCCTGCAGGGTAGGAGGCCACTTATTCCTCTTCTGCTGTTGGAAGAGACTAGAGCCTAGCAACACAACCTAGGATCTGTGATCTGAGGGGACCATAGTTTCAGTCTTAACACTCAACTGCCCTTAGTCTCAAAGTCTCTTATTTTAGACCCTATTTTACTATACCTGTACCATGCAGACTATCTCTCTGTTATGTCATATCCTCTATATCTCAGATCCTGACTCATGAGACTGAGATTATAGAGAACGGTCAATGTGTAAATTAAATGGATTCTACATCCTTTTAAGCCTTCTGGTGAATTTTTTGTTTCCCTCATTATGGGTCTTTGTCCCATCCTGTGACCCACCTTGGCAGGTTGAAGGTTGTCATTTCTGAGTTTCTCCCCCTGCCTATAACCAGTTTGGGAAGGATCTTTCCCTCTCTTTAAAGGCATGTGCAAAGCCATCGCCTTTACAAATTCTTTTCAAGTGCTGCAATCTGTACCCCATCTTCAATGGATTTGCCATTTGAGTGCTTTGGGATCTTTAGATGCAAGACCCTAAATAAGTGAACAGTATTTCATTATCATGATGGGTTTTCTTGTGTTGCTTCTCACAGTTGTGACATTCTTTCAAGGCAAGGCTGGCACCATGCACACCCAGTTTAGTATTGCTCTCCAGGGGAAAGGTTTCAGCTTTCTGCCATGGGGTCTCCCCACTTCCATGGCAGATATTATTTTCAGAGAGGAGATGCTAATTCACAGTACTCGATTTTTCTCCTTGTAGTGCTGCAACCTGTTTCTCTCCATAACCAATTCTTCACAGTTGGTGACTTTTAATGGAGTTTTGTAGGGTTCCATCCATCTATATCTCAATTTCAGGAACTTTACAAGTGCTACAGTCCACACCTATGTTCCGATTTTACCTAATGCCTTGGAAAATACTGCTGTGTCCTCCAAGACTATAGTGCCATTGTCCCCATTGTAACATATTATTGAGGAGGAATTTCCTGCATAATTCCACACTGGATGCTATCAGTCGTTCATGTGTGTGTGTATTATAGAGAGAGACCGTTTCTCTCTTGGTTTTGGTATGTGTGATGAGGATTTCCAGTGATATCTTAACATATGGGGAACAGTAGTGAGGTGCAAAAATGAGGGATCAAAATAGATGAAAAAGGACACACAGAGGATTTTCCAGAAGCAAAATTAAATCTACTTTCATTTTGATGTGATTCAGGAGTGTTTAACCATAACCCACTGGATGCATTTCTCATCATTTGGATATTATGGTCTGTGCAGTTGCATATAGTTGAAGATTTGCTTGTGTCCAGTATATATTTCTTGCCCTCAGGTGGAGCCGGCTGAGAAGTATCTGGTATAGACTCTTCTCAAGGGGGGGGGGAAGCTTAAACCATCACCCGTTATTTTACTATCATCCCTATGTGAGGCAGATATTCTTGTGTGTAAAGGTGTCTTTATTATCATTATGAACAGAACTGGCAGCAAAACCTATGCCATGTACCATTTGCCATTATAAGTTGTTTGAAATTGCTTATAACTTTGCTAGATTTCAGCTGTTCAGGCTGAACTGTTTCATGCTGGTTGTCTGCCTTGGGCTGATTTTTTTTTCTGGAAAGTTTCAGTAAAAATGGTTTGGCCCTTTCTGAGAATGGATTTAGGGGACATCAGTTGCTTTGCCAATGTTAACACATTCTTACAACCATTTCGCTGAGAGAAGCCTGAGTGCCTCCATGCTTTGGAGCAGGGATTTGAAATTTGGCAGAAGGATTGCCCTGAGTAATGTGCTTTTGGCCCACCCTCTGAAAATCCACCTCAATTCAACTGAGCTATAAACCCCTGAAAATTGTTTGCTCACAAGATGTTTGCTCACAGCTAATTTCTCCAAATGTTCCATCTACACAGAGTATACACCAGCATAAGGCTAAGCAGGGCTTTTCCTGCAATTGCTCCTCCCAGCTGATGGAGGGGCTGCTGTGATACCAGGCACCAGAACGGACAGCTGGGGCTATATCTCCTGTGCTCTCAATGCTCCTCCTGTTAACGCCAAGACAGTGTGAAGGAGAAGGAAGAAGCAGCCAGACTCAAATTCAGAAAAGAGCAGAGATGTGATGGAGGAAGTGGCAGGGGCATGCTGGCAGGGGACAGGCACAGAAGGGAGAAAAGGACAGAAGAGGAAGGCTTGACATTAGAAGGAGCAGGAAGAGGGCAGAAGAGTCTGTAATCACAAAAAGCACATTGTACTCTAAAACCTAGAATAAATCTCAGGAGTCCTGAATCCCATCATTCTTCTGCTGTCTAGCAAATACCTACGAAACCTTAGCAATATGTACATCTCAGCCCTTTCCAGGAGATTGTCCACAGAGATGATAATAGCTTACTACTGCTACCATAGTTACTCCATCAGTTAAAGTGGTAGAAGTCTGTGCTGTAGACCTAAAAGTTGCAACTTTGCTAATGATAGTCATAGGGCTCACTATGGTTCCACAGGATGGAGTTTCCGCTTTTCCATTGCATTTTTAGAAACAGGTAATTACATTTTAAAAAACTATGTTAAAAGGAAATTGAGATTGCAAAGTCAAACACTCAAAAATTAGGAAAGGTTAGTATTATGATTGCTTGTGCAAACTTTATTCTCACCCATTGTGCATATGCATCATGATAGTCTGTAATGACATGATCACAGACCCCTACCTCATTCAGTGTGCAGAACAGACAGTGCTCAGGGAATGAATCAGGGCAGGTAAGGGAATGAGATTGTTGTTTGTAGGACTTTTGCCTCATTTGTTACAGAAGCTGGAAGGTGTGTAGTGAATGAGGCAAAAGGGAAGAGGAGGGAATGGTCTTGTGGTTAAGAAAGTTGAAAATACTACGCTGCAGAACTGGATTCTGCTCCTGCCTCTGCCACTGATTTGATGCAATATTGGGCAAGTCACCTAAATTAAATTTTTCATAGTTGGCCACTAACTATTTGTGCCTTATTTTTTCAGTGCCCAATATGAGACACCTGTGGCCTGCTTTGCAGATATGCTGAGCTGCACAAATACAATTGAAGGAAATAGGAACTGTGCTTTGAATATGTAAAGTGCTTAAAAATGCAAATCACTCTAAAAAAATCAAGCCCTTTGTGTCTCACATTGGGCACCCAAAATTAGTGGACACCTTTGACAATTTGGGCCTTAATCTCTCTCGGTGTCTTGCCTCTCTGTCTGTAAAAATACCCCCTATTCTCACAGGGGTGTTGTGAAGATACATTCATTCATGTTTTTGAAGCACTCTGTGTGATGATGAGCACCAAAGAAAAGCCCATGAGAAAAGTAATTCTTTATTCAGGGCAGAGTTTGGAGGGTGTGTAAATAAGGCCTGGGACCACACATTGACTGATGAAGATGTAAAGAAATATTGAATAGCTACCCATTCAGTGAGCACCACCCATCCTGTGCACTGAATGAGGCAGGGATTCTATGGAAAAAATAGTATGTGATCATGTAATTAAAGACTGTATCATGATACAGATGCTCTGGGGACATATATTAAGGCTGCACAGACAATCTTAATTCTGGCTTTTCCTAACATTTGAGTGCTTGACTTTGCAACTTTAAGGTACTTTTAATGCGGCGGGGGGAGGGGGGTTAAATCTAATTGTATGTATAGTTTGTGTACATTTGTAGCTAATCCACTGAATTGGGACTCAGGAGAGTTGGGTTCAATTCACAGCTCTGCCACAAATGTCCTACATGACCTGGGGCAAGCCCTTCCCGGTGCCTCTGGTCCTGTGCTATAAAATGGAGATAATACAATGTTCCAATTTCCCAGAGGTATTCTAAGGAAACAAACAATTAGGGTTGTGCCAAGGCACCTCCTCCACCTCGCCAGGCTCAGCACTTCCCCCTCTGGTGGTGGGGGGCCTGGAATAAATCAGCCCCACTCCAGCCAGTGTTTATTTTCCCACTTGGGATTTATTTCTCAAAATTTTCCAGGTAAGCCTCAGGGCAGGCCCAAGGAGTGTGCCTCTGCCAAACAAAAGAAACAAATTCACAGCACAAACTAAAGGGGAATACCTTTTCCTACCCCCTCTGGGCAGAGGGGTATCACCTTGTTATTGGCCCCAATTCTTTCCCCTAAACAGGCAGGCAGTCAGCTTCCCCTGTAGGGAGGAGAGAAGCCATGTATCTTGGAGGAGCCCCTCTCCCCCCTGCCACTAGCCCTGTGGCAGCTTGTCTCTCTCCGCTTCCTCTCTCACCAGAGGAGGGGTTTTTAAAGGTCTCAACAGAGCCAGCACTAGGCACAAGCAGACTAAGCAATTGTTTAGGACCCCAAGCTGCTCAAGGGGGGCCCCTATTTGCTTTTTATTATAAGAACTTGTCTGTTTTAGTATTGAGGAGGGGGAATATTCCTGCTTAGGGCCCCCAATGGGCTAGCACTGGCAGCCCTTTATTAGATTCAGGTATCCCTAGCTGACCTGAGGTAACCTCTTTTCAGTTTATAGGGAAAATGGCCTTTATCATTCTAATATACCTGCCTTCCACCCCTCTCTTAGAACTGTCCAGCATGAGTTTGTCATAATGTTTATAAAGCCCTTGGATACTATGGTAATGGAAACCATATAAATATCTATATATTATATTATGTTATATAATATAACAAAACACTAATAAATAATATGTAGCCATTATAGCCTGCTACATCTTCAAAGCATTGTACAATATTGACTAGTAAGTCTAACCATAACAAATCCCACGTTCCAAGAAATGATGAACAACTCTAGAGAAGACATCACTTAACATATTTCTCTTGTGATGATAAATACCAGAGGAGGAGGGCATTGAGTCGCTTCTTCCCATTCATTTATACTGAAAGAGGTCAATTCTGTCCAAGGAAATATGTTTACGTGTAAAAGAAAAAGCATCTGTGAAACTTCAGCTCTGCAAAGCAGAATAGACATGGCACAATGCCACAATTCTCTTTGGTTTCACTGTCTGAAGATATTAAGGTCCTGCTTGACTCCTCCTCTTATGTGAGTGGAAGGCACCTTGTTGGACTTAGGTGGAACTCTCCTAGTGGGTGCAAAAGGGGTGTGTGTGTCCCACATCTATGGCATCACTTCCTCCCCCCAGTACTACATGAAAATATCTGTGTAAGAAAAGTCTCTGTGGGATTTTGGGAGCAGGCCAGAGGCAGGTGGCGTGAAACAAAGGACCAGCTTCTCTCTGGTATCCTCCCTAGTCAGTCCCAGAGGTGTTGTGGTGTAAATGAATGCTTCTTGAATTTGAATTCGTCCCAGTTGGGTCCTCTCAGTTGCTACTCCATGCTGGCCAGGAAGGCAACACAGAAGGGATGGGACAGCTCACCGTGAGGAGGCATCAGCTCCACAAGACTTGCATTTCCCTACCTCATGTTGGATCCTTAGGATTCCCTGGGTTGAAGAGCCATGCCTTTGGCCCCTCATTGCCCCCAAAATGCCTCCTGTCTGTGGGGACAATTACCTGGATATTCCCTGAAGGTGCCTCTGGTGAATTACTTGTCCTCTCTGTGCCTCCCTCCAAGGAGATTCCTCTTTAAAAGGGAACGATCTAGCCCAAAGAATTTACACACAAAAAGGGCCATAGCTTGCAGGCAAAATAAACTCCCAGTCACTTCAGCTGAATCAGAATGGGACCCACAAAGCTAAAACCTTTGCCTGTACCAGAGTTGAAGAAATGTGATCATTTTTACGGAATAATAATGAGACTCATTTTGGTTTGGTTTTCTCCTTTCATGAATGTTATGACAACTACAGTTCTGTGCAAGCTGAAAGTAACATTTCCTCTAGGCATTTCATCATCTTTGAATATACATGTGTTAGACAAAGTAGGTGCCCCTGTGTTTCATTGCATACTCTGGAATGCAGTTGGAAAACATTTCTAATATACCATTGATATATATCAGTAGTTCTCTACTTCTTCCATAGCAGGCTCCCTCATCCAAAGTCCTCTTCCCACCTCACCAGGATGCTGGAACCCCTCACCTCCTGTACCAGTATAAGATAGGCACAGTATTTCTGATCTACTGATACCTGTACAGGACCCTTATCTTGAGAGCTCTCTACTATTCTTGCTTTGGCTTAACACAAAGATCAGTTAACTAACATATCAGATCTTTTTACAATCAGAGCATTATGGGAAAAATACATATTTCTTCTCCCCAAGCCTGCTCTGCCAGTGACTCCACCCTACATGCTTTGCTCAGTTTGCTTCCCCTAGCCATTCATTTTACATGCAGCTCTGTGGAGTGATTTCCCAGTCCCAGTTTGCCAAATTGAAACTCCCTGATCATTCCAATCCCACCCCAAAACCTATTTCTGATGGGATATGAAGTGAGTTTGTTGTAACTATGGAATGGGTGAATAAATAAAAGCAGCCAAACAAAATACTCTCAATAGTCTCCAACTACCAGTATATTCCTCTCTGCGTGCTGCAGATTTGCAGATTCCCAGGCCAGAAGGGACCATTGTGATCATCTAGTCTGACCTCCTATATAACACAGGCCATAGAACTTTCCCCAAAGTAATTCCTAGAGCAGAGTTTTTAGGAAAACATCCAATCTTGATTTGAAGCTGGTCAGTTGTGAAGAATCCCACACCACCCTTAGTAAATCATTCCAGTGGCTCTCACTGTTAAAAATGCATGCTTCATTCCCAGGCTGAATTTGTCTAGCTTCAACTTTCAGCCATTGGATCATGTTATATCACCTTTCTCTGGTAAACTGGGGCTATTTCTATAACCCTTTGGGGCAGACTGTCCTAATCTTTGTGTATTATACAGTGCATGCTGTCAGCATTGAGAGCCTGATTCAGTACTTCAGTGGAATTACACCAGCATGAAACTGGTGTGAGGCAGTGGTGAATCCGGCCCTATGCCCCTGACCCTGCGAGTTATTGAGCTTGCTGATCTGATTCTCCCCTCACACCAGCTTCACCCCAGTGTAACCTCATTGACTGTAATGCAGTTACTCTTGATTCTTGATGGGGTAGGGGAGAGGGGAGGGGCCAAGTGAGTTGACTCAGTGGGAGTTGGGAGTGCTAAACACCTTGCAGAATCAGGCCCTACACAAATGATAAAGCACAATATTAATAAATAGGCATAGTCAACCTATTACTTGTTTATTCCTAATTACCTTTTTATCAGAGAACATCTTCTGAGGACCACCATTTGTACTTGTGCTTTGCTTGAAGGCTATCAGAACGTCATTGTTCAGGACTGCATTTGCTTTAATGCACCAGGACATTCACTGGTACTGTACAGTGTGTTTAGGTTATTCACTTTTGCTGTGCAAACAGTAGGGAACCTTATTAGCCATCTTGTGATTAAAAGTGGCGCAGGCACTTGAAAGAAGAGACCAACATCTATGCCCAGTCTCCAGGGTTTTTTGTTAAAGAGAAAGGATGCAAAAAATAAATAAATAAAGTGTGCAGGAGACAACTATTTTTCTAATGTTTTTTGCAATCAACTGGAGGCTGTGGTTAAAAATCTCCTCTGGGAAGAGAGGGAAATGATAGCAAGAGATTGCAACAAAGAGCAAAAAAAAAAAGTTGTTAGAAAAGAATTCAGCAGGTAAAATGGGCACATCTAATTCTAGGCAACATGCTAGTACCGAATAACGGTAGGTGTCTCTGGGTGAGGCTTTATCCCAAAGCTGCCCCAGGAAAGAGAGGTAGGTTCATAGATGGCAATCCTGGTATGAGGAATATTCGCCAAGGAGTGACTTGGCGCTTCATCCCATTGAAATCAGCGGCAAAATACCCAGGACCAGCCCTCCGGCCTTTACGCTCTTCAGTCAGGCTGTACAAATGGGCTATAAATAAACTATAGGGCCCTATCCTCCAACCCTTGAGTAGGTCTCACTCGGAGAGAGTTGTCCGTGGGTCAGGATTACTCACCTGAGTAAGGGCTGGCAGGATCGGCCCGTAGGCACCATACCTAGCTGCCCTTGCAAGCAGCTCAGAAGGTCACACTGCGCCCAGTCTGACAGTGGCTGCTATCGCCTGCGCTTACTGTTAGCGGGCCAACTCCCACTCGCTTTGCCCAGCAGAGGCCTGAGCTCAATGGGACTGGCCCGGGCAATGCCAGCAGGCGTCTCCCGCTGCGCAGGGGGGACTGTTGGTCACACCGGGGCTTGCACTTCTGGCCTAAACGTTCCTTCGTCCTTTCTGCCAAACTTCAGGATTTTAAACTCCAACGATTCGAGTCACCCAGCCCTGCACGGGCACAAAGATTTCTTAAACCAACGAGGGGCAAAACCTGGCGTACCGTACCTTGCGCGCCCCACACTCCTATTGAAAGGCCCACAGCGATCGGCATGCTCAAGTTCAGTTCTGCCACTGATTACAGTGCCTGCAGGATCGGGCCCTCAGTGGGGTCGCCACACTCCCCTAGGCAATCCCAGAGAGTGTGTCTTTATTTTGGCGAGCTATTTTCTTTGCTGACGGGGCTGGGATTTTGTAGCTGCACTTTCAGTAACACCAATTAATAGTAACCAGCTTCAAGAAATGTCGCTATGCTGGATGATGTGTATAAAACAGACAAATACAAGCTGTCAGGAGCTCTAAGAACTCCCATTGTCCACGGCTATAAAGTAACCAGAAGCTATTTATAGTGCCATGCTTAGAAACTTTGCTTCATTGGCCCTCTCTCATGCTGAAATAGGGTTATTTGTTTAAAACCAAGAGCACGGTGTAGTAGGAAACATAGTTATTCAGGTTAGTAGCGGATGGCATTTATTTGTATTGGTTTATATATTTCTGAAACATACTAATTCAATTAGTGTACAAAGGATTAAAAAAACATGTTTGCCCCATTAATTACACCATCATTGTTTGAACTAAGCTGGCACTTTAAAAAAAATTAAAATTCTTGTCTGACCTGACCTCATTTAAATAAATATAAATATAAATCTTATATAAAACTATTCACATACGAACGAACCTCCGAACGATTGTAATTTTTTTAACTCTGTACAGAAGATTCTCATGCAGTTAGACCTATTTTTCCTTTTAATTCTCTAAATTCTTCTCGACGTCGGAACTTTCAGTAAAGTCATGAAATGGGATTTTCTTAAACTGTATTGAGGGGAGGGAAGGGAGGAAAACTGCCATGCCCATAGGAAATCCAGGACCACGTTAACTTTTTTTTAAAAGAGCAACATTGCTCCTTGTGTTATATAAATAGTGTTTTAGTTGAACGCTCAACCCTAAAACCTGTACATTCAAAATATCTAACCTGTGAATCGATTAAAATAAACCTTATTGGCGGACAGAGCCATCGAGAACTATTTCCTTTGTCTGTGTGTTCCTTAGCATGGTCCCAGCTCGGTCAGGTGTATGCAGTTGGTCACTCATGCTTCCCCGTTTAGCTCAGGCTTGCAACCCTAGGGTGGAAGCAGCTAGTTCAGAGGATCGAAGGCGCCCCACCTTGGGAAGGAAGTCGGCGGGTTTGTTAGCACTTTATAAAGGGGAGATCTCTTTGTCCTCGTTCGCAGATGATGGGGATAAAGACTCTTCGTCTTCTGACCTGGGGTAATGCCCCGGGTTGCCAGTGCACTTGCAGCCCCCGTGAGTGTTTCTCTGAGTTCCCTTGCCTTCTTTCTTGTGTTTCACCCTTCGATTCTGGAACCAGATTTTCACTTGCTTCTCGGACAGGTTCAGGTAGGTAGCGATCTCGATTCTCCTCAGGCGGGACAGGTACATGTTGGACGAAAACTCCCTCTCTAGCTCCAAAAGCTGCGTGCTGGTGAAAGCGGTCCGCATCCTCTTGCCGTTTGGGATGTGGCTAGTATCGGATCCTCCTGGACGGGAGAGACACAAGGGCTAAGTGGCGTGAAAAGCATTCAGACTAATCTGTCCCTATCGCCCTTTCCCAAACACGTATTTCCCCCCTCCCCGGCGTATTACAGGAGCAACAAGACGCAACCCCTCGGTGAGCGTCTCTTTAGGTGTGTGTGGATAGAGAGTCTGACATTACCTGCTCGCTAACGCCCTGGAAACCCGCCTCCTCTTTGCCTGCGACATCAGAACCGCTCGACAAACACTAGTGGAAGCCAACACACACCTGCTCTTTCCCGCCGGGAATGAACGATCCCTCTCTAGTCTATCCCCACCTGTAGGGCTTGGGCATCCGCCCTCCCTCCAAAATCCCCGCTCACCCGCTTGCCCGCCCGCTCCGGAGTGAAGTGCACCCCAGCGAGGTGGGATGACACCCCCGGGCCAGTGACTCCTACCCATGCTGAGGCAATGGAATCTCCTGGGGTCGCTAACGCTGTAGGTGGTGGCGGTGCAGACAGGTGCGTGATGCGCCGGGTGGCCCAGGGCGGCGGCGGCGGCGGCTGGTACCGAGCTCTGCTGCTGCTGGTGCTGGGCATGGCTCATCCTGGGGCAGTACTGGGCATCTCCGCCGGGAGGGAACTGGCTCTTGAGCAGGGGGATGGCCCCGCTGCCACCCCCCCGGGACGAGTGCAAGTGCGAAGTGACACACAGCGGGCACACGCAGAAGGTGCCGCTCTTGCGGGACGGGCAGCCGGGGCCCGATACCGACATGACCAGGGGGGAAGGCATGCTGAGGGGGATGAGGAAATCCTGTCCATGGGGGTGCTCAGGCAGGGAAGGAGCTGGCCTCGAGGAGTCTTTGATGATTAAAGAGTCGACATAGAAGGATCGGGACATTTCGAAGGGCTGCTGCAGGCCGGGGCTGGCTCTCCCGGGTCTTTCTCCTTTGCCAAGGCGGGGAAGTTGCACTGAAGCACTTGGCTAGCGAGAAGGTGCTTATGTCTGAGAGCTGAACAAAAGGGTCCCTGGAGAGGGCTGGTCTTCAAGTCCCCCGCCTGGATCCCCTGCTCCGGGGTTTTATATCAACTATTTAACACGTGATTCCTGAAAGAGATGCAGATCTAAACCCCCTTGGCTTCTCCTCCAAACCCTCGGGATAGGCTGCCCGAGCTAGAACAAAACAAGGGGGGCGGAGGGGGAGAGACTTTCCAAAGTGTGTGTGTTTTGTTAATTTCACCATGACTTCAGTTCTCCTCCTCTCCAGATAAATTATAGGAACAGGGGAGCAACGGAGGGGGCAGCTGCCCTGTTTGTGATTCAGGCACATCCCACGTTGCACTTTCTAACACATTACCCGGTAAACAAATGCACGTCTTTGACTAGGTTTAAAAATAAACCTCAAGGGATTCTCCCGTCACATCGTTTATACTAATAATACACTATTTCCTGAGTCAGGGGGAACCAGTGGCACGTGATGAAATAAGCAGGATCGGGTTGATTTTCTTTTAATTTACTATGTAGCACCTAAGTAGTTATAACTTCTGGGTGATCGTCTCTCTCACTATGTCGAGTTACACCTAGCAAATCCCATTTGCTTTTCCAAGAGTGTAGTCGCCTTTATATTTTCTGTGAAGTACGTGACAGAGCTACTCTAGGGGTAAGGGGCTGTTTTTTATGAGTGAATCTTGTCAAATTGGCAATTAGTTCAACAGACAAAGCCTTCAAATATCTGGACACTTCTCAGCCAAGACGTTGTCAAAACGGAAGACTTTCAAGTTAACTTCCATGATCATTTCAAAGCTTTAGTTCAAAATCCTAATGAAAAGAGAAAATGTCAGAGAGGGATTCTTTGATCTCCACCAAGTTTGCCGAAGCAGTCAGTCAAAGTAAAATTGGATCAACAGCGAAATATGGTCGGTGACTCCTGAGCATTTCAGATTTCATTAAAGAGCCAAGGTATTTGCAGCATACTACACGATTTTCCAATTACTTGTTCTATGGGAGTTTAAAAGGGGACTTATAGTTAACAGAACTAATATTGCATTCTTGGTTAGCTGACCCGAAGCATCACTTAAATATGACTGTATCAAATGCTACTTGACTTTGGACTCAGCAGTGACAATTGCGTTTTACAGCAGAAAACTCTGGCCCCAATAAGCCAGGCTAGCACAGAAATTTGTATCCTAATTGTGTTGAAAGGATATCATAGGGGGGGGGGGGGAGAAACACAATGATCCTACAAGTCCCTGGGCAATGGATATAGTCAAACAGCGATCACGGTTTAAATTTATCTTAAAGTCAAGCATAAGTGGTTTTCAAAGCTTGCTCATCTGTTTGCATTTCTATCAAAGGGGTATTCCTCGCCGCTGAGTTTAGAAATGTAACGTATCTCAGCCTCAGTTAAAAGGCCCTTTCCCCTATTACCAAACAGAGAGAAGCTCAGGCTTTATTTTCACTGCAGTCGTGCAGAGGGTGCTGTCACTAACACACGACAAGAAGTAGAACTAGATCTCAGTTCACAATCAATATCTCTCTAAGGAGTGTGAAAGGAGGGATTGTCAATTCGTCTTCTTGAAGACATCCAGTGAAATTCTGGCAAGCAAGGTATAATTGAGTTGTAGGGACACTCCACACTCGGGGAGCTCAGGATTTATGGATGGCAATTAAAGTTTTATGAATTGCAGCTGAGACTGGTTATTGAGCTATTTGAATGTGATTAGAATTCAATTAGAAAGTGTTTACTGGACTGTGGGTCTCTGGAGTGTAAACAGACAGCTATTCCAGAAATGTGCTAATCCAACATCTTGTGACAACAATTAGGGAGTTGCAGAGTTTAAGGCAGGCCAGCTTCAACTTTAACCATTGCTAGCAAAGCACCTTTACAAACTAATCATTTACTACTTCAAAACCTTGGCACAATAGTTTTTAACCATACTAACATGGCGTTTTGCGTCAGAGCATTTTCCTTTAATTAATCGCTCTTTAATAATTTTTCACTCTCGATTGCTATCTCTTGCCTTCCGGGATTTTTGATTCTTTGATCCTGTCTATTGCTCTGATACTGATTAAAGACAAGCTAACAGATACGATCCACAGGCTACGTAGGCCTAATAATGTCTTTGGTAGCTAAAAAGTAGTAAACCTGTTATACATTATCTGAGATAAACAGAGAGCACGTATGCTTCGCAAATTCTTTGCATTTGGACTTTACACCATATGTATGTAGTACACACATATGATTATTATAAGAATGACCAATTATGTGATTCTTTCCAGATCTCCCTGTGTGATATAGCTTTTACTGCAATGGGCAGAGAGGTTTAGAGTCATCTGTGTTTACAAGAAGCTGCTCTGAAGGAAATAACCCTCTCTCTGAAGTGGGACAAGCTGTATCTGCTGAGATAGAGCGGATCTGGGGGGAAATGGCCTTATTTAAGAAAAGTCAGACAGAGTAAGAATCAGATCACGGTTTTAATCTGTAATTGTTATAATAAACCAAGTGCAGTGATAAGAAGAGGAAGAAAACCGCGATGCGAAGGCGAAGATATTCCAATCCAGGCGGAATGATGGAAGGCGTGCGCCCACATCACATCGACCTCGTTACAATTTTATTTTTCAATAATTCTGTCCGATAAAATTTCATTGTCTATTAAGTAATCCCCAAAATGAGAGCTCTTATGAGCCTATAATGAGCTCTAATTGCCACGACTAGTCGAGCCACGTGGAAGGATTTAGACGGTATTAAGCAGTTGGGTACAGAGCACAGGCTGTTACCTAGCCATTACTTTCATAATTCAAGGAGAAAATTAGTCCTTTTAAGGGAAAATCCTTTGATTCCCTTCATTCTGCTCGGGGTGACAGAGTATAGCTTTGTCTGCCTTTAGTTCAAGACAGTGTAACAAATGAGAATGTAACGAAATTGCCCCCCTTTTAAATTAGAGCAGTTCAAAAAGAACAGCAGTTCTGCTCCCCCCAGACTGCAACTTGTAGGACTAGCTGCCCTCATTTTCCCTTTCCTACAGATGCCTCTGACACCTTTATTTATAAGAGATTCACGGCATAAATGACAAAAGTGAAGTCTCCCCCACCCCAAAAATTCATGCTAGGGAAATAGTTTGCTTTCGTTCCCCATGGCACACTTCCCCACTCATTTCACTGGCGGATTTGGCTGTGCAAGGAAGGCGGCATCCAGACATAACTATATAAATAAAACTGCAGAATAGCCAGTTTACAAACAGCCAGTGACCAAATTGCTCTCCAGTGAATGGGGTGTTGTGGGAAGAACAAACACCCGTTTTGATCATTTTAATGGCAAAAGAAGCCCTTGCAAACCAAATGGAACATAGTGACTCGTGCGTTATAATCACATTTATCTGCTAATCTAACATTGGTTTCATATTAGTTTGCAAATGATCTCAAAGCTGGGTTTTGTTACGTGAACATAAGCAGAAGACAGGACTTGCCCCCAGCTCCCATTAATGAGGTCATTATAAAAGCGTGAACAAGTCTATTAATGTTTTATTGAAAGCGCATCGTTAACTTGTATCCATCCTTTTCTGAAAGTGGCATTGTGATATTGCTGTCTGTGGCACATCTTACCCAATATAGCCCGAGATTTCTCCATTATCTGTAACCAAGCAACACTTTCTGAATACCAAAAATTGAAAAGAACCGCTTAGTCTTCAAGAAAGTCCTCAATAATAGTGGAAAAGAACAAAGATCCAGGAGACAACAAAATGCCACAGGGGTGACTTTTCATGAGCAATTATCTCTCATTAATCAGAAGAACAGCTGCAATATTAATTTTCTCTCTTTCTTCCTCTCTTTTCACAGTCCCCAACATTTGAATAATCATAAATTTTGATTTCATGGAGTAGCAACATAGCCAGGGACTTGAAGATACAAGCTACCTATACTCTTCCCAAATAGCTCTTATTTTAAGGCTGACAAAAAGTAAAAGGGGAAATAAAAGAGAAAAATGTTCCTTCCCCGCCCCCCAGCCTCCTTCACTCCACCATGTCTGTTTCATTTATGGAAACTAACAGGAAAATGTAGCAAGTGTCTGCAGTGGCTAAAGCGTGGGAGTTTCAACATCCTTGTTGTCCATTTAACTTCCAAACATTAAGCCAAGCGTTGTAGATCTGTCCAAAGAGACAATCTTTGGGCGTAACGCGCATTGTAGCACATCAAAAGGCCCTAGCATTATATGCACTAAGAAGTGCATTCAGCAGAAATTGTGCAGTAGGTCTCTTTTCAGGGTCTTGGGCTCTGATTGTTAACAGGATATGTAGCAGTGGTGGAAAACTAGGTTTCCCCCAAAGATAAAGATGTAACATTAAAACGTGTCTTTTGAATTTCAAAGGATCTCATTATGGCAGAGACTGGCAATTACAAAAATTGAAAAGATGTGTATTAGGATGAAAGAGGGAATTTCATTTCTGATTCCCCATCCTTCCACTGCCCATGAAGAACTTAGACGCTGCTTCTAGACTCTAGCAGCCTTTAGCTGCTAGAATAAAACTCGTAGCGGGGGAAACCAAGCGGTTTCATTTTGTGAAACCGTGATTGTGCGGGATCAAGTTTGTCACATGATTTTCCACGTCGTTTGTTTGCTCAATACCTACCAAACCCGGGTTCCCCCCCCCCCGCCCCCCAAAAGGCAATCAAACTTCTAGTGCGTTTCCAAAAGAGAGCGCCCAGAGAATCAAGAACAGAGTAGACTGACAAGGTGACTTTTACTTTTAAATCCAATTTTATCCGCACTTTTGCCTTCAAGAAAAAGCGAAATACAAAACGATCCACCAGTGAGTACTTTGGATGAATTCAGACTCTTGCTTTAAGCATTCATTATTATTCAGGTTCTTTTAAGTAAATAAGCACCTGTAATATTCAGGCGCTTTCCAAACACAGGGAGAGACAGTCCCTGCCCCGAAGATAAAGCTTAGCTAAAGAATGCAAGGGTTAGGCTAGCCGCTTGACGAAGCCACTACTGGTAAGGACTTGTCTGAAAAGAATCAGGCTTTGGCTAAAGTATCTTTTCTCTGTTAGTAATACACAGCGCAATGACAAGTACCACGCCGACTAAATGGATTTAGCTTATGATTCGACTTAACACCTAAGAAGCGAGAGATCTCAAATCCTACGTAGATGTCCCTCCTGCCTGTGTTTTCACTATACTGCGTTTATTTGTGCCCTCATTACTGGTCTGACTGAAGCCTATTTGTAAGTGGTGAACGCTGAGCTGCCCTCCCCGGTATTTCTCGACGTGAGCTCCCTTTAGAAAGTCGCACCAGTTAAAACAGGCTTTTAAAATGCTAGCGTCCTCCTCTGCAGAAAACTCCTTCTGCAGAGCCTGCTCTCACCTGTTCAATTTTCAGAATCACAGGACAGATTCCCTTCCCCTCTCCTAGCAAAATATAGTTGGATCTGAATGGCAAAGTGTAATCCTTATTTGCAATGTAGCAAATAAGAGTCTGATTTGCAAACCCTTAAGAGTTTGGGGGTGGCTACGCCAACTCCACTAAACTACAGACCACACAATCTCCCCACTCGCGAAACAAAACTACGTAGCAGCAATGTGACTTGGCTCAGAGTAGGACAGTAGGTGTTAAAAGAGTGCCTCGGGGAGATTAATAATACAGCACGAAGACTGAACACCTCTCCCTGGGGAGGTTGGATTCGACCAATGAGATCTGAGGCTACTGGTGAAGTTTGCAATATCTTTGGCCCCATCTGACTTTCGCTAATAGCACCCACAAAATGTAGCCAATTTGTTTTGTTTAACACTTAGTAATATTTTAAAAACACAGAGAGATGGGATACATATGGTTTGAGAAGCTGGCTGCTAATTGATTAGCACCGAAGAGAACTAAATATATAAATATTTTGTATTCAGATAAAATGTGTTGTTTGAAGGGTAAACTTGTTTTACATGGGAAAAATTATAGCCTCCTCAATGAGGAAAATCATTTTTCACTAAATTGATTTATTCTTTTATGCAAGCCTTTGCATCTGGCTGGAATAAGCATAAGCAAGTGTTTTAGGCTAATTAAATCATATATGGGTGAAAAGTTGAAAACAACCTCAGTACAAGCCATTCACAATATTAATTTCCCAAGGGCCACATCCTGTATTCTCTGTACACCATAAATTTCCACTGAAGCTGATGTAAGTGTTAGGTGCAGGTGGATTAGATGATAAGGCTCTTTTATGACAGCAATTTAGATTAATTTTGCTTTAATGCTATCACAAAGAAACAGGAGGTCAATATGCATCCATCACTTTTTAAGCAAAAATCCCCATTTTACTATTTGGTGTGCAGTTTCTCATGATTAATTTTACAAGTTTCTTACTTAATTTAGTTAGATTTTCATTTAAATTAATGGGATCCTAAGCCCCCATGGCCTGTGGACTAAAAAGAGTAAGAACTGAGGCCCAGATCTACAAAAATATTTAGGCTTCTAACTTTCACTGAAATCCATGGAAGTTAGGAGCCTAAATACCTTTGTGGATCTGGCCCTTATTCTAAAAACTGCCTCTAAATCCTATGTGCAAGGACAAACCTCCTTATTCAGTTCACTCTCATATCAGTGTACAAATCTAAAACAGTTCCATAGGAAGGTTTATAAACTCCACCCAAAGAAGAAATAGTGGGAGGAGTCAGGGCAAAGCCAATGTATAGTGGAGGAAAATTGAGTAGGTCACCTCAGAATCTGCAGCATTCCCTAGTACTTCTCTGTATGTCACTTTTCTGTGTCCCTCAAATGCTTCCATATGAGGCAACATCATGCCAGCCACTGCAGCTATGCTGCTGTAGCACTTGGAGAGGAGATATACCCTATAGTTGAAATCAGCCTTGAAACTAATACAGTTAAACCACTGCAAAAGGCTGTGTGGACATTTATTTCTGTATAATTAGCTGTTTTGTTTTGTTGGGGTTTTTTTTTGAGTACCACCACTATCTCTGGGCCTGATCCAAAGCTCATTGAAATCAAATGTAGCAAAACTACAATTGATTTCAGCAGGCTTTCACACATGCCCATTGCTAATAAAGAAATGCTTTGCACTTATATTGCACTTTTCACATATGAACAGAAAGAAATACACTTTGAAATACGTTTTAGTAATATAGGCTCTGATCCACCAAAATTTTTAAGCACATCCAGAACTTAAAGCATAGGAATAGTCTCATTAAAGTTAATGAAACTACTTATCCATTTAAAGTTATACAGGTGCTTAAGAGCTTTGCTGGATTGGGGCCATAACCCAGCCTTTTGAATCTGATGCCAGCAGAAGCGTTGCTTTTCTAGCCAGTTGAGTATGCATGGTATTAGCAGGGAGCGCCATCTCTGTCATTTAAAGTATATGAACCAGATTATTGTAGGAATTTTGCATGATGCTACATTTAACCTACTTTAATTAGCATAGTTAGTTTACTTAAATAAACCACCTATACTATTTTTTTCTTTCATAAAGTGAGTGGCTGGATTTTCCCTGCATATTGTGGCTCACTTATTAGCTACTGTATTGCTAGGTAATTGAATAAGAGTTGATAGTGCCTCCCTGTAAGTAAAAAATAATCAATATTAATATTTGGACTGCTTTGAAATATCAACTGACTTAGATGTAAATGATTATTTAAGTGAATATATTACTTCAGGAAACAAGT
This sequence comes from Chrysemys picta bellii, assembly GCF_011386835.1. NCBI lineage: Eukaryota > Metazoa > Chordata > Testudines > Emydidae > Chrysemys > Chrysemys picta. The sequence continues at coordinate 91,838,063 of NC_088795.1, forward strand.
TGGTCTAATATTCTTGGAGCTAAAGTCCACTACCATATTTATCCATAGAGCATGTAAAGTATGGGCAGAAAGAGGGCCCTCGCCCTGTGCATCTCCTCTGTAAAGGAAAACCATCTTAGAGACTGAGGAGGCTGTTCATTTTCCTTATCTATTTAACCCTTAGTCTCTCTGCAGAGACTACCAACAAGGATGGCAAATCTGGTGGTGTTCTGTGATAGTGACACTTATCTGCTAAGGACTGCACTGAGACTATTAACTTATTTCACATTGGCCATTAGGATACTAAAAGAAAGAGGTTACATGACTTGCCCAAGGCCCCCCAATCATTGGAGTTTCAGACCACACATTGAATTTCCTCTGAAAGTTTAAAAACAAAACACCATCTCATTTTGAGTTAATCTGGATGTCTCAGGGAAATATGGAAACACACCAGGTCCTTTCTATAGGCACCTTTTTCACAGGACAGTCACATTTAAAGCAGCTATCTCCAAACCTGGAGGATCCTGAACAGGATCCCTTAATACATATCAATGAAAACCCTTCTACAGTGTACATCCTTGAATGGATATATTTGTACCCTTGGTTCAAAACATGGGGGCACAGATACCAGTGATGAGGCACAGATTATATTATTATTTAAAAATGAAACACATTTAAAGATATTTAAATGATGTAACAGTGGAGGGTTTTTTTATGTTCTATCACTCATTTATACATTTTCCAAACTCTCACAAAAACTCCTATCCCAAGTGCTTTGAAGAAACACAGAAGCTAAGAAGTTTAAGTTGAATATGTTCAAGTATTTTGAGGTTCTGGATATAAGCATATTGGTTCAAAGTTTATTTAATCTGTTAGTTTTGAACCCTACACTAAACTCTAATGGGAACAGAATGAAAGGCCAGCCACATTGTGTATAGTGATCAGAATGCTATTTTTATTGGTTAGAAAATAGATTCAAATGGAAAAAATAAAATGGGCAGTAATCCAGAGATCAGAATCTGAACTACTAGAAGACATAACAGAGAGTATTTCAATCATAAATTGTATAAAAACCAAAATACTCGTGTCATTATAGATCGATCAGACTAAAACCAGAGAGCTGAACACACAAGAGCACTGAAGAAGTTCCCCAAACTTTAGGAAATTTCAGAATCAAATAACCCCAGCCTTGCAGCTCAGGCCCATCTTTGACATACTATAGCTTAGAAAAAGGACTAAATATTCAGGCACAAATAGATAGATAGATAGATGGATGTAGTGTATAATTAAATTAATACTGCAATGTGTAAGTCATAATCCTATCAGGATTTATCTGGTCCTGAATGGGTCACAAGTTAGATGATACTCTCAGATACATGAAGGTAAGTTATAGTTAGTCTGGAGTTATTCAGACTGATGCAACTGAGAGGAGAATTTGGAGTCTCTAAAGTTTAGTTTTAAAAAATGACCTGTTTCAGGGTAAGGAAACAAAACAATTCAGTTCATTCTATAGAATTATATACTTTCAGGGTGTAACAGGGAGCTTTGAGGTCCAGGCAGCCTAGTGATTGGAACTCTTAACTTCCAGCTCCTGGCTTCCCTGCTTAAGATTCCTCAGTCTTTAAGGCAGTAGGGTAAGGGGACCTGGGCCCTCCCACTCCACCAGGTTCCAGCCCAGAACTCTGTGCAAGTCAACCCTTGAATAGGGGATCTCCCAGCAGGGAGTCTACATCCACTGCCCCAGGCTACTTCCTACTTGTGATAAATGAAGTGAGGGGTAGCTCCCTTTGTTGGATAGCCAGCCAACTGTAAAATCCATCTTGGTGGCTGTTCTCTACTTGCTTTACCTGTAAATGACAGGTTTCAGAGTAGCAGCCGTGTTAGTCTGTATCCGCAAAAAGAACAGGAGTACTTGTGGCACCTTAGAGACTAACAAATTTATTAGAGCATAAGCTTTCGTGGACTACAGCCCACTTCTTCGGATGCATACAGAGCGGAATAAATATTGAGGAGATATATATACACACATACAGAGCGCATAAACAGGTGGGAGTTGTCTTACCAACTCTGAGAGGCCAATTAAGTAAGAGAAAAAAAACTTTTGAAGTGATAATCAAGATAGCCCAGTACAGACAGTTTGATAAGAAGTGTGAGAATACTTACAAGGGGAGATAGATTCAATGTTTGTAATGGCTCAGCCATTCCCAGTCCTTATTCAATCCTGAGTTGATTGTGTCTAGTTTGCATATCAATTCCAGCTCAGCAGTCTCTCGTTGGAGTCTGTTTTTGAAGTTTTTCTGTTGTAAACCTATCCTGAAAGATGATCCTTTACTCTCACAGATCTTGGGAGACAGACCTGTCCTCGCTTACAGACAACCCCGCAACCTAAAGCAAATACTCACCAGCAACCACACATCACTGAACAAAACCACTAACCCAGGAACCTATCCTTGTAACAAAGCCCGATGCCAACTCTGTCCACATATCTATTCAAGTGACATCATCATAGGACCTAATCACATCAGCCATACCATCAGGGGCTCGTTCACCTGCACATCTACCAATGTGATATATGCCATCATGTGCCAGAAATGCCCCTCTGCCATGTACATTGGCCAAACCGGACAGTCTCTCCTCAAAAGAATTAATGGACACAAATCTGACATCAGGAATCATAATACTCAAAAACCAGTGGGAGAACACTTTAACCTGTCTGGTCATTCAATGACAGACCTAAGGGTGGCTATATTACAACAGAAAAACTTCAAAAACAGACTCCAACGAGACACTGCTGAGCTGGAATTGATATGCAAACTAGACACAATCAACTCAGGATTGAATAAGGACTGGGAATGGCTGAGCCATTACAAACATTGAATCTATCTCCCCTTGTAAGTATTCTCACACTTCTTATCCAACTGTCTGTACTGGGCTATCTTGATTATCACTTCAAAAGTTTTTTTTCTCTTACTTAATTGGCCTCTCAGAGTTGGTAAGACAACTCCCACCTGTTTATGCGCTCTGTATGTGTGTATATATATATCCTCAATATTTATTCTACTCTGTATGCATCCGAAGAAGTGGGCTGTAGTCCACGAAAGCTTATGCTCTAATAAATTTGTTAGTCTCTAAGGGTATGTCTACACTACGGGATTAATCCGAATTTATATAATTCGAATTTGGAAAACAGGTTGTATAAAGTCGAAATGTATGTGGCCACACTAAGCACATTAATTCGGCGGTGTCCGTCCAAGTACCGGGGCTAGCGTCGATTTCTGCAGCGTTGCACTGTGGGTAGCTATCCCATAGTTCCCGCAGTCTCCCGCGCCCATTGGAATTCTGGGTTGAGATCCCAGTGCCTGATGGGACAAAAAACATCGTCGCAGGTGGTTCTGGGTACAGCCTCACCTCCTCCCTCCTTCCCTCCCTCCCTGCATGAAAGCAACGGACGGCAGACAACCATTTCGCACCTTTTTTCCTGGGTGGGTGAACACTGCAGACTCCATACCACGGCAAGCATGGAGCCCGCTCAGCTCAAGACAGCAGTCATGAACATTGTAAACACCTCGCGCGTTCTCGTGGAGTTTATGCTGAGCCAGGACCAGAAAAACGAGGCGAGGAGGCAGCGGCGGCGGCAGCGCAGCGACAAGCATGATGAGGACATGGACATGGACACGGACACGGATACAGAATTCTGTGAAACCACGGGCCCCGGTGCTTTGGAGATCATGTTGTTAATGGGGCAGATTCTATCCATGGAACGCAGATTCTGGGCAAGGGAAACAAGCACGGACTGGTGGGACCACATAGTGTTGCAGGTGTGGGATGATTCCCAGTGGCTGCGGAACTTTCGCATGCGTAAGGGCACTTTCATGGAACTTTGTGACTTGCTGTCCCCTGCCCTGAAACGCCAGAATACCAAGATGAGAGCAGCCCTCACAGTTGAGAAGCGCGTGGCGATAGCCCTGTGGAAGCTTGCAACGCCAGACAGCTACCGGTCAGTCGGGAATCAATTTGGAGTGGGCAAATCTATTGTGGGGGCTGCTGTGATGCAAGTAGCCAAAGCAATCACTCAGGTGCTGCTACGAAAGTTAGTGACTCTGGGAAATGTGCAGGCCATAGTGGATGGTTTTGCTGCAATGGGATTCCCTAACTGTGGTGGGGCGATAGACGGAACCCATATCCCTATCTTGGCACCGGAGCACCAAGCCACCGAGTACATAAACCGCAAGGGGTACTTTTCAATGGTGCTGCAAGCACTTGTGGATCACAAGGGACGTTTCACGAACATCAACGCGGGCTGGGCGGGAAGGGTTCATGACGCTCGCGTCTTCAGGAACACTACTCTGTTTAAAGGGCTGCAGCAAGGGACTTACTTTCCGGACCAGAAAATAACCGTTGGGGATGTTGAAATGCCAATAGTTATTCTTGGGGACCCAGCCTACCCCTTAATGCCGTGGCTCATGAAGCCATACACAGGCAGCCTGGACAGGAGTCAGGAGCTGTTTAACTACAGGCTAAGCAAGTGCAGAATAGTGGTAGAATGTGCATTTGGCCGTTTAAAAGGTCGCTGGCGATCATTATTGACTCGCTCTGACCTCAGCCAAAGAAATCTCCCCATTGTTATTTCTGCTTGCTGCGTGCTCCACAATCTCTGTGAAAGTAAGGGGGAGACCTTTATGGCGGGGTGGGAGGCTGAGGCAAATTGCCTGGCTGCTGATTACGCGCAGGCAGACACCAGGGCGATTAGAAGAGCACACCAGGAAGCGCTGTGCATCAGAGAAGCTTTGAAAACCAGTTTCATGACTGGCCAGGCTACAGTGTGAAATATCTGTTTGTTTCTCCTTCATGAAAACCTGCCCCCTTTATTGACTCATTTTCTGTAAGGAACCCACCCTCCCCCTTCCCCCAGCTTTCTTTCAAACCAAATAAAGTCACTAGCATTTAAAAATCATTTATTCTTTATTAATAGATTAGAAAAAGAGGGAGGGAACCCGGGTGGGATTTGGGAGGAGGATCGGTGGGAAGGAAAAGGCCACTAAAAAAAGGTTAAAAAAATGACAGCCTTTTGCTTGGGCTGTCTACTGGGGTGGAATGGGAAGGTGTACGGAGCCTCCCCCCCCGCGTTCTTACACGTCTGGGTGAGGAGGATACGGAACAGGGGGAGGGGGGAGGGTGGAACAGGGGCTGTAGCGGCAGTCTGTTTTCCTGCAGCCATTCCTGAAGCTCCACCAGACGCCGGAGCATGTCTGTTTGCTCACGCAGCAGCCCCAGCGTTGCATCCTGCCTCCTCTGATCTTCCTGCCGCCACCTCTCATCTCGAGCGTCCCTCCTGTCCTCACGTTGGTCCCTCCTGTCCTCACGTTGGTCCCTCCTGTCCTCACGTTCACTGGCTTCTTTCCTATACTTTGCAACCGTTTCCTTCCACTCATTCAGATGAGCTCTGTCACTGCGGCTGGATTCCATAATTTCAGAAAACATCTCGTCTCGCGTTCTCTTCTTACGATGCCTTATCTGTGATAGCCTTCGGGATGGAGGAGGGAGGCTTGAGGAATTTGCAGCTGCTGTAGGGAGGGGAAAAAAGAGAGAATTGTTTAAAAAGATACATTTTGCAGAACAATGCTTATACTCTTTCACGGTGACCAACACTATTCACATTACATGGCACATGTGATTTCTGTGCAAGGTCGCATTTTGCCTGTTAATGCTGAGTGCCTGTGGCTTTGCTGCTAGAGATCACAGGTCCGGGCAACAGAATTCGGCTTGCATGCAGCCATGGTAAGCCATTGTCTTACAGCTTCTGCGCCCTCCTTTCCCACATACCAAGCATAGCCTGTAGAGTGCTGCGGTTTTTCTGTTAACATTCAGCAGCAGCAGAAAACAAACTAACCACCCCACCCCCCCCTCCCGCCATGAATTCTCTGGGATGATCGCTGTACCCCTCCCCCCACCGCGTGGCTGGTATCAGGGAAGATCCCTGCAGGAACCAAACTAACCACCCCCCCCGCCGCCGCCCCCCTCCCGCCATAACTTCTCTGGGATGATCACGGTACCCCTCCCCCCACCGCATGGCTGGTAACAGGGAAGATCCCTGCTAGCCAAATGCGAAAAGCTCAGGGCCAATTTCCCATCTGCGCTTGGCTAACTGCAGGGAAGGATTTATTTTCCGCCACAGGCAAACAGCCCAGTAGGAACGGCCACCTCTGCCCCCTTAATTAAGTTCCCGTATTTCAACCAGGTTACCATGAGTGATATCACTCTCCTGAGGATTACACAACAAGATAAAGAACGGATGTTGCTTGAATGCCAGCAAACACCGGGACCATACGCTGCCAGGCTTTGTCATGCAATGATACCAGATTACTTGCTGCAAGCATGGCATGGTCAAGTGTCTTACCATGGAGGACGGAATAAGGATGCACTGCCCAGAAACCTTGTGGCAAGGCTTTTGGAGTACCTCCAGGAGAGCTTCATGGAGATGTCCCTGGAGGATTTCCGCTCCATCCCCAGACACGTTAACAGACTTTTCCAGTAGCTGAACTGACCGCGAATGCATCCCAAGTCCTCAGGGCAAAGTAATCATTAAAAACCGTTTGCTTTTAAAACAAGTTTTATATTTTAAAAGGTAAACTCACCTGAGGTTCCTTCCATGGGGTCAGGGTCTTGGGTACTGGCTTGGGAGGGTTGGGAGGGTACTTCAGTCAGGGTGAGAAAAAGATCCTGGCTGTTGGGGAGAACGGAGTGCTGTGTGCTCTCTGCAAGCTCATCCTCCTCCTCCTCCTCCTCCTCCTCCTCCTCTCCCCCATCGGCAGAATCCTCAGGTGTAGCTGATGAGACTATCCCCGACCCGGAATCCACGATCACAGGTGGGGTAGTGGTGGCAGCCCCCCCTAGAATTGCATGCAGCTCGGCGTAGAAGCGGCATGTCCGCGGCTCTGACCCGGAGCGACCGTTTGCCTCCTTTGTTTTTTGATAGGCTTGTCTGAGCTCCTTGACTTTCACGCGGCACTGATCTGAGTCCCTATTGTGGCCTCTCTCCATCATGCCCTTGGAGATTTTTTCAAAAGTTTTGGCATTTCGTCTTTTAGAACGAAGTTCTGCAAGCACTGAATCCTCTCCCCATACAGCGATCAGATCCAGTACCTCCCGTACGGTCCATGCTGGTGCTCTTTTTCGATTATGAGCGTGCATGGTTACCTGTGCTGATGAGCTATCTGTGGTCACCTGTGCTCTCCACGCTGGGCAAACAGGAAATGAAATTCAAATGTTCTCGGGGCTTTTCCTGTCTACCTGGCCAGTGCATCCGAGTTTAGATTGCTGTCCAGAGCGGTCACAATGATGCACTGTGGGATAGCTCCCGGAGGCCAATACCATCGAATTGCGGCCACACTATCCCTAATTCGAAATGTTAAAATCGATTTTGGCGCTACTCCGCTCGTCGGGGTGGAGTACAGAAATCGATTTAAAGGGCCCTTTACATCGAAATAAATAGCGTCGTTATGTGGACGGTTGCAGGGTAAATTCGAATTAAAGCTGATAAATCCGAATTAAAGTCGTAGTGTAGACCAGGCCTAAGGTGCCACAAGTACTCCTGTTCTTTTTACCTGTAAAGGTTTAAAAAGTCCCCCAGGTAAGAGAAAAAAAAGTGGGCACCTGACCAAAAGAGCCAATGGGAAGGCTAGAACTTTTTAAAATGGGGAAAGAAACTTTCCCTTTGTCTGTTGTTCTCTGGGCTGCAGGGACATGGAGCAACAATACTATAAGCAGAAATGCTGTGTAAGATTTGAACTAGGTATGAAAAAGTATCTTCCATACCTAGAAGAAATAATTTGGATACAAAATGTTTAGTTAGAAACAATCAGGTTTATTTCTTATTTTGGCTTGTGGATCTCAACTGTGCTAACCCCTGATGCTTTTGTTTGCTTGTAACCTTTAAGCTGAAACCCCAAGAAAGCTATTTTAGGTGCTTAATTTTTATAATTATTTCTTTTAAGATCTAGCAAAAAGCCTACATTTCAGCTGTAATTGTTTCCTTTTTGTTTGTAATAAGATTTACCTTTTTTTAAGAACAGGATTGGATTTTTGGTGTCCTAGGAGGTTTGTGCACATGTTGTTTGATTAGCGGGTAGCCACAGCTAATTTTCTTTGTTTTTCTTTCTCTGCTCTTCCCCGGAGGTGGGGGGTGAAAGGGCTTGAGGGTATCCCACAAGGAGGAATTCCCAAGTGCTCCTTCCTGGGTTCAAAGGGTTTTTTTTGCATTTGGGTGGTGGCAGCATTAACCAAGCCAAGGTCAGAGAAAAGCTGTAACCTGGGGAGTATAATACAAGCATGGAGTGGCCAGTATTAATTTTTAAAATCCTTGCAGACCCCCCACTTCCTGCACTTGAAGTGACAGAGTGGGGATTCAGCCTTGACACTATCACCATCCCTTCAGTTGGGGGTGGGGCCCCTCTAATCTAAGTCACTGTGCTGGTTTGTCTTTGGTAGCACTCCCCCATGGACCTTAGACAGCATCCTACTGTGGTTCTATGTTCCTCCAGGTGGGGCAGCCATAAATTTGGTCGGGCCAGACTCCATGAGGTCTCTGTGCTTCAGTCATCCAGTTATCTCTTAGGCCAGGTGCTCCCAAGTCTTCTTTAGCCAGGGAGGTGATGCTTATTTCCTGGTGGCTGCTTTGGCTGGCAGGGTCATAATCCTTCCCTTCAGATGGGGAAGTAGCTAGCTCCTAGGTCTTCACCCGTCAGCCCCAAATGAGCCAGGTTCTCTCCTTTTCTTCCCATTCCAGGCCTGGTATTGGCTGCAGGAAAATGGGTCAGGGCTAACTGGGCCCAAAGGCTCTCTTTAACCCCTTCCGTGCCAGCGGTTGGTTTCTTCACACAGGGCTACAAAATACGCAATAGCACAAATCATCCTTCCTAGATTCATGCATGGAAAAAATATTTGCATATTAAGATGCTACTAACTGAGTGAAATCCTGGCCCCATTCAAGCCAATAAGAGTTTTGTCATTGACTTAAAGGAGGCTGGGGTTTCACTCATTGTAAAGACAGCAGAAGCAGAATGTAAGTAATTTTTTCAAGATCATACAGCAAAGTCAGTGACAGGCTCAGGATTAGAACCAAAGACTCTCAGTACCCTGCACTAACCACTAGACAAGGCTGCTTCCTGAAAGGCCTCTTAGGGTTACAAACAAGTCTTTTGAATCAGGGGAAACAAACATACTTTAATAATTCTTAAGGCAAGGAAACATTTGCAGCTGGGTCACCTTTTACCAGCAGCCAGAGTTCCTCTGGTGGATAAGGACTTCTACAGTCCAGGTTTTTCTCCTGCTCCCAGGGTGATTCTAGTACATGTTTCCTGATGTGTTCCCACAAACAGTGGTGAGCTTCCTGAAACCTGTTTTTATCCTCTTAATGAGAAAATTAACCCAAATTGGAATGTGCCTTATTGTCTCACTTCATCTCTGCATTTAGTGAAAACAACTTGGGTAGAAAGATCTACTCCTATGTCGTCCCAAGGTGGGGTGGGATACAAAACCCATGAATTATATGTGTGGCCTCTTCGGCAGGTATGAGGAGGTCCACTTATACACTGATGGACGAATATTATAGCTACGTGCAGTGATGGAATAAAGAATAGCCAAACAGCTCTGCCACTTCAGGCCTGATGCTTTGGACAGAACTGCCAGCATTTCAGATAGGCCCCCAATATTTTTCTAGCTGCACCTCTTCTCCTTGCTACCACATCCAGTTAGGACTTCTGGAGAAAATTTCATTTCTCCCCCTTCCAAGATTTCACCTAGAACAACTGATTCCATCCATACTCTCACCTTCTGAAGGTGGTTTTGAAGGCACATATTTTTGTTGATTTATATTTATTATCCTAAATGCATCCCTGAATATACCTATTTTTCTGGATTCCCAATAGAAACATTTAAAAAAAAATAACACCACAAAAAATGGGGTTGCAGCACCCTTAATTCTGCACAGGCCTTTTATGGGTGTGTGTTAACACTGGGAGACATTACATGCTATAGATAAAGAGTTTGTTTCATCAGTATGAGGATGCATATAGGTTATGGGCTAGACTGAGCCATTACATTCAGCCCAGATTAAAGATTGGCATTCAAAGGTGCCACCACAAAATAAGCCCCAGGAAGGAATTGTGTCCTAGATACAATTCTTTCCTGTTTTCCCCTTGCTCTGAGGAGGGAGTAAGTTACTTCACCTCTTGTCAAAATACAGCTTACTTACCACATCAATCCTGGTCAGATCTCCTGGAACCCATTAACCATTCCTTCGTCCTACCTAGTCCATCATATGTCCTGGTTCCACATTCATTATAGCATTAAAAACTATTGTAAATGTCTTCCCAGGATAGGAATGCAGAATTTTTCAAACTATATCAGACCAATGGTCTATCAAGTTTGGTATCCTGCCTCCAGTACTGGCCAACTCTATATGGGGGGCTGGTGGTGGTGGAAAGGAATTCCTCCAGGTCCCTGTGAGGATCAGCTGATACCCTGAAGCATGAGACCAGCAACCCTTTTCTAAGCAGGTGTGATTATAAATAATATTGTTCAGACCCTTTTAAAATCCACATATGAAGTTTGACCCAAATTATGCTCAGAGTAGTTTTGGATTTACACTGGCATAAATGAGAGCAGAATTTGATCCTTTGGTTCTGACCTCCAGTAGCGAGGAATTCCATAGATTTTCTGAATGCTATCTGAAGAAGTACATACTCTCACCTACTGAGGTATTCTGGGATTTTATGTTTCCAATAACCAGTATCACAGTAAGTTCTACATTTGCATTAGTCTCCATGAAGCTTTACATTGTGAGATGCTGTCTTATAACACACCACTAGGGTTTCTTATTAAATGTTCAAATATTCTATAAACTTGTTAATGTCTCACTAGATCAGACCCTGTTTGATCAGAAAGAAAATGAATTTCCTTAGAATCATAGGGGAAAAGTTCTGAATTTAGAGATGCGCAGAAAAAAATGAACTGTCATCTCTGGCATAAACAGTTATTAGAGATTTAAGACTGCTTGCAAATAATAGGTACAAATACATTAGTATACTCAAATATTAATGAACGAAAAGGAAGTCCAGAGGAAATCTTAACTGTGCATATTTTGACAATTTTGAACAAAGTCATCTTTTGCTATTCCCTCTAGATCAAAACTTGTCATAGTAATTAATAGGAAAGTAATTATAATGTAATTTGTCATAGTAATCTGACAGGGAAATAATTATGCTCTCAATCCTGAAGGAATATGTAGTTCGTTTTTTAACAGATTGGACAGATGTGGGTGGTATAGTACAATGCATTTGTCTATAAAAAGGCTGTATTAAGAATTAAAACATTGACACGTTATATTTTCAAGGAAAGATGGATCCAAGTATATAATTTTCCTAAAGTGTTTTACTATACATTGAAGTTTCTTGCCATATAAAAGCAGACAACCCAGTTTTGTTTCCTTCTTCTTAGAAGAGATTAAAAAGTTTATTTTCTTCATATTAAAAAAATCTTATATTATTAATTTTAAGAATCAGCCCATTTGCAGCCCAGTGATAAGGATTAAGTAGTTAATATTCATTCCAGTTTCTTGCTATCTATGGGAGATGGGAGTAACCATTTTAGAGATTCAATCATATTTGCTAGGACAAAAACGGTGTCTTCCAGAAAAATATGAACTATCCAGTGAGATATCAAAGGATGTGAAAACAAGGAGGGAAAATAAAGGATGGAGGTGAAAACCTGGCCCTATTAAGTAAAGAGGTGTTTTGCCATAGAATTCAATTGCATCAGGATTTCACCCTGGGGTTTTTGCTAATCATATTGAAGTTCCACTTAAATGTGTCTATACATTAAATTTACATTCACTTTAAGGTCCCTTTACACTGCCAGAGTGATGTGAGAATCAGGCCCAAAGTGTCCATTGACAACTGTTTTCAGCAATTCCAAAATATGTTGTTCTTAAAGATGATCTTCAGGAGGCTTCATGAGGTAATGATTTGGCATTGTACATTTGCCATTTTTAAAGGACTTCTTCAAATCTTGAACTTGCATTAGGACTGTCGCATGTTTGCTTTTAAAAATATATTTTATACTTTGCAGACCTAACATGAACAAAAATATACAAAAAATGTCAAGGTGATGAACATTTTTGCAAGAACACCTAACATTTCATAGGTGCCTTTTTGTGTGTGTGCATAATATGGTGTGATCACAAAGTAAGCAAGGACTGTCATATTATAGCTCTCTCTTATGAAATAAGTGACCACACACATTCCCTACTTCAGTGATTCTTACTACTAAGAACTGGGAAAAAAATCAGTGGAATGCTTAAAAGCATCTGAGAGTTTATCTTGGCAGCATATAACGTGGAACACAAGTAGTTCTTTAAGTCGGGCATATTACACATTCTTTCTGGATTAGGGGATTCTACCCTCAATAATGTGTTGTGTCATGTGGTCCTTAAGAGCGGCAGCATCCAACTGCACCAGTCCACAGATCTGAAGTTACAAGCGATCTATTCTTCACTATACTTTACTATATTTTAAGGCAGGGGTCAGCAACCTTTCAGAAGTGGTGTGCCGAGTCTTCATTTATTCACTCTCTAATTTAAGGTTTTGCATGCCAGTAATATATTTTAACATTTTTAGAAGGTCTCTTTCTATAAGTCTATAATATATAACTAAACTAATGTTGTATGTTTAAGAAGCTTCATTTAAAATTGAATTAAAATGCAGAGCCCCCTGGACCGGTGGCCAGGACCTGGGCTGTGTGAGTGCCATTGAAAATCAGCTCGCGTGCCGCCTTCGGCACACATGCCATAGGTTGCCTACCCCTGTTTTAAGGGCATTGAAAAGGAGGATATCATCTGCTTTTTTTCTTTGTAAGGGATCTTTTCTTTACTGTATTTTACATGGGGCTTATAAAGAGTCTCTTTCAAGAAGAGACGACACCGCTACATAAATACCTTTTGAACCCTCTTCTCATTAGCATGACATATAAGGTCTAGCTTCTTATATTATAAAGGAAAAACAGAATAAATGACTTCACCGGAGCAAAAAGGACAGAGAAAAATATGAAGAAAATTGAATCTACTCTCATATCTCTTTGCTGTAAGGGTCCAGTTCCGCACCATTAAAGTGAGTGACAAAACACCTGTAAACTTCACTGGTTCAAAATCAAGCCTCAGTTGAGAGCATCTCTTCCCTTTTTTGTTTACAAAGAGCATTTTTATACACATAACTGTAGATTCATAAGGAGATTGCAAACTAAAGGATGCATCAACATAAACAGATCAGCAAACCTAAACAGGGAAATTACATCAATTCTCTGATTACATGACATGGATTCTTTTTACTGGGCTAATAGTGAATTGTATCTATTTTTCCTTTCTTGACTGTGCCCCTCCATGTCTTTATTAATACCTTAAACTCAACCCTTTTTACTTTTCTGCTCATGGTTTGGATTTTTTGTTTGTTTAATGTTATATAATTAAACTACATTGACCTTTAGCTCCTTTTCCTGTTTTCCCTATTTTGCATTGTTTTTGTTGGTACCTTGAGAAGAAAACCGTCAGACCCCTTTGATGATCAATTTCTTTCTCCAATTTCTTACACATTAAGTTTTCTTATTTTTTATTAGTCTGCCTTTTTCAAGTCTATTCTTCTTTCCTGCTGCTTTCATCCTTCCCCACGCTTAGTGTTATCACTCTGACATTTTGTGAGCACTGATGCCCAGCTATTACCTACACTTTCCAAGATCACAACCAGTTAATTCATGTTCATTTGCATTTGATCTAAAGTAGTGTCTACTTTCTCCTTCTATCCTTTCAAACAAAATGATGTTGATACCATTTGAGATGTATTGCAGGCCTTGAATTTTGCTATCCTACTTTTCAATTCAGATAGCTAGGTAAGTAAAGTCTCTCTTCCAACATCACTATCATTTCTTGGGTTGTGGGCACTGTTTATCTTTCTCCCTAGACATACTTTGTCCACCTCTTTTTTCTGATTTGTTGACTTTTATAGCTTACCCCCTTAGTGAATTCCCTTCCATTCCTTATCTTAACTCAGGCCTGGTCTACACTATGAGTTTAATTTGAATTTAGCAGCGTTAAATCGAACTAACCCTGCACACGTCCACACAACAAAGCCATTTATTTTGAAGTAAAGGGCTCTTAAAATCGATTTCTGTACTCCTCTCTGACGAGCGGAGTAGTGCCGAAATCGATATTGTCATTTTGAATTAGGGTTAGTGTGGCTGCAATTTGATGGTATTGGCCTCTGGGAGCTATCCCACAGTGCACCATTGTGACCGCTCTGGACAGCAATCTGAACTCGGATGCACTGGCCAGGTAGACAGGAAAAGCCCCGCGAACATTTGAATTTCATTTCCTGTTTGCCCAGCACAGGAGAGCACTGGTGACCACAGAGAGCTCATCAGCCCAGGTAACCATGCAGGCCAATAATCGAAAAAGAGCACCAGCATGGACTGTACGGGAGGTACTGGATCTGATCGCTATATGGGGAGAGGATTCAGTGCTAGCAGAACTTGGTTCAAAATGACGAAATGCCAAAACTTTTGAAAAAATCTCCAAGGGCATGATGGAGAGAGGCCACAATAGGGACTCAGAGCAGTGCCGCGTGAAAGTCAAGGAGCTCAGACAAGCCTATCAGAAAACAAAGGAGGCAAACGGTCGCTCTGGGTCAGAGCCACAGACATGCCGCTTCTAAGCTGAGCTGCATACAATTCTAGGGGAGGCCGCCACCACTACCCCACCTCTGACCGTGGATTCTGAGGCGGGGGTAATCTCATCAGCCACACCTGAGGATTCTGCGGACGGGGAAGAGGAGGAGGAGGAGGAGGAGGAGGAGCAGCTTGCGGAGAGCACACAGCACTCCGTTCTCCCCAACAGCCAGGATCATCTTCTCAGCCTGACTGAAGTACCCTCCCAACCCTCCCAAGCCAGTACCCAAGACCATGACCCCATGGAAGGGACCTCAGGTGAGTTTACCTTTTAAAATATAAGACATGGTTTAAAAGCAAGTGTTTTTTTAATGATTAATTTGCCCTGAGGACTTGGGATGCATTCGCGGCCAGTACAGCTACTGGAAAAGTCTGTTAACATGTCTGAGGATGGAGTGGAAATCCTCCAGGGACATCTCCATGAAGCTCTCCTGGAGGTACTCCAAAAGCCTTTGCAGAAGGTTTCCGGGCAGTGCAGCCTTATTCTGTCCTCCATGGTAGGACACTTGACCACGCCATGCTAGTAGCAAGTAATCTGGTATCATTGCATGACAAAGCCTGGCAGTGTATGGTCCCGGTGTTTGCTGGCATTCAAGCAACATCCATTCTTTATCTCGCTGTGTAATCCTCAGGAGAGTGATATCGCTCATGGTAACCTGGTTGAAATACGGGAATTTAATTAAGGGGACAGAGGTGGCCCTTCCTACTGGGCTGTTTGCCTGTGGCTGAAAAGAAATCCTTCCCTGTAGTAAGCCAAGCGCGGGGTGGGGGGGGATTGGCGCTAAGCTTTTCACGTGTGGCTAGCAGGGATCTTCCCTGATACCAGCCAAGCGGTGGGGGGAGGGATAAAGCGATCATCCCAAAGAATTGGATGGGGGGGGTTAGTTTGTTTTCTGCTGCTGAAGGTTAACAGGAAAACCGCAGCACTCAACAGGCTTTGGTTGGTATGGGAAAGGAGGATGCAGAAGCTGAAAGACAATGGCTTACCATGGCCGCAAGCAAATTCTGTTGCCCGGATCTGCGTCTGTGATCTCTAGCAGCAAAGCCACAGGCACTCAATATTAAGAGGCAAAATACGACCTTGTACTGAAATCACATGTAATGTAATGTGAATAGTGGTGTTCACCGTGAAAGAGTATAAGCATTGTTCTGTAAAATGTATCTTTTAAAAAAATTCTCTCCTTTTTTCCTTCCCTCCAGCAGCTGCAAATTTTTCAAGCCTCCCTCCTCCGTCCCGAAGGCTATCTCAGATAAGGCGTCGGAAAAAGAGGACACGAGACGAGATGTTCGTGGAAATCATGGAATCCACCTGCAATGAAAGAGCTCATCTGAATGAGTGGAAGGACACGGTTTCAAAGTATAGGAAAGATGCCAGTGAACGTGAGGACATGAGGGACCAACATGAGGACATGAGGGACCAACATGAGGAGAGACGCTCGAGATGAGAGGTGGCGGCAGGAAGATCAGAGGAGGCAGGATGCAACGCTGGGGCTGCTGCATGAGCAAACAGACATGCTCCGGCGTCTGGTGGAGCTTCAGGAACGGCAGCAGGATCACAGACTGGCGCTACAGCCCCTGTTCCACCCTCCCCCCTCCCCATGTTCCGTATCCTCCTCACCCAGACATGTAAGAACGCGGGGGGGGGGGGGGGGGAAGGCTCTGTGCACCCTCCCATTCCACCCCAGTGGACAGCCCAAGCGAAAGGCTGTCATTATTTTAACCTTTTTTTAGTGGACTTTTCCTTCCCTCCGATCCTCCTCCCAAACCCCACCCAGGCTATCTTGTCAGTTCTCTCCCTCTTTTTATAATCAATTAATAAAGAATACATGATTTTTAAACGATAGTGACTTTATTTCCTTTGAAAGCAAACTGTGATCGAAGGGGGAGGGTGGGTTGCCTACAGAGAATGAGTCAATAAAGGGGGTGGGTTTTCATCAAGGAGAAACAAACAGAACTTTCACACTGTAGCCTGGCCAGTCATTAAACTGATTTTCAAAGCTTCTCTGATGCGCTGCGCTTCCTGGTGTGCTCTTCTAATCGCCCTGCTGTCTGGCTGCACGTAATCAGCAGCCAGGAGATTTGCCTCAGCCTCCCACCCTGCCATAAAGGTCTCCCCCTTACTCTCACAGATTGTGGAGCACACAGCAAGCAGCAATAACAATGGGGATATTGGTTTGGCTGAGGTCTGAGCGAGTCAGTAAAGTGCGCCAGCAACCTTTCAAACGGCCAAATGCACATTCCACCACCATTCTGCACTTGCTCAGCCTGTAGTTGAACAGCTCCTGACTCCTGTCCAGGCTGCCTGTGTATGGCTTCATGAGCCATGGCATTAAGGGGTAGGCAGGGTCCCCAAGGATAACTATAGGCATTTCAACATCCCCAACGGTTATTTTCTGGTCCGGGAAGTAAGTCCCTTGCTGCAGCCATTTAAACAGAGTAGCGTTCCTGAAGACACGAGCGTCATGAACCCTTCCCGGCCAGCCCACATTGATGTTGATGAAATGTCCCCTGTGATCCACCAGTGCTTGCAGCACCATTGAAAAGTAACCCTTGCGGTTTATGTACTGGGTACCCTGGTGCTCCGGTGCCAAAATAGGGATATGGGTTCCATCTATCGCCCCACCACAGTTAGGGAATCCCATTGCAGCAAAGCCTCCACTATGGCCTGCACATTTCCCAGAGTCACTACCTTTCGTAGCAGCAGCTCAATGATTGCTTTGGCTACTTGCATGACAGCAACCCCCACAGTAGATTTGCCCACTCCAGATTGATTCCCGACTGACTGGTAGCTGTCCGGCGTTGCAAGCTTCCACAGGGCTATTGCCACTCGCTTCTCAACTGTGAGGGCTGCTGTCATCCTGGTATTCTGGCACTTCAGGGCAGGGGAAAGCAAGTCACAAAGTTCCATGAAAGTGCCCTTACGCATGCGAAAGTTTCGCAGCCACTGGGAATCGTCCCACAACTGCAACACTATGCACCCACCAGTCTGTGCTTTTTTCCCGGGCCCAGGATTGGCGTTCCATGGATAAAACCTGCCCCATCAACAACATGATCTCCAAAGCGCCGGGACCCACGGTTTGAGAGAATTCTGTGTCCATGTCCATATCACTCTCGTCGCCGCGCTACCGTCACCACCTCCTCCTTTCCTCGTTTTTCTGGTCCTGGTTCAGCATACACTGCACGATAATGCGCGAGGTGTTTACAATGTTCATGACTGCTGTCTTGAGCTGAGCGGGATCCATGCTTGCTGTGGTATGGCGTCTGCTGTGTTCACCCAGGAAAAAGGCGAGAAACGGTTGTCTGCCATTGCTTTCATGGAGGGAGGGGTGAGGCTGTACCCAGAACCACCTGCGACAATGTTTTTTGCCCCATCAGGCACTGGGATCTCAACCCAGAATTCCAATGGGCGGGGGAGACTGCGGGAACTATGGGATAGCTATGGGATAACTACCCACAGTGCAACGCTCCGGAAATCGACACTAACTCTGGTACATGGATGCACACCGCCGAATTAATGTGCTTAGTATGGCCGCATACATTCGACTTTATACAATCTATTTCCAAAATTCGAATTCTGTAAATTCGGATTAATCCCGTAGTGTAGACATACCCTCAGATACTTGCTATATTTTGACTAGGCAACAGAAGCCGTCTTTTCTTTCTCTGCCTCTGTGACACAAACTTTTCTTCTTGTAGATTTTCTAGCTCCTATCCCCCACACTTCTGTCCTCTAGTGTCCGTGCCTTGTTGTGGTGGGACAGCTTGCGTGCTCTAACGATCCCCAGACTCTGTATCGGCGGGGACTTTTTGCTCCTGGTAGGTTCAACCATGCCGGATTGGTCTGTGCGGGAGAGGCCAGACAAAACAGACACCCTGGTCCTCCAGGTTGGGTGTTAGGCAGAGGGCTAACAACCCTGTCCCGTAAAAAAACAAAGTATGTTACGGAAACAGTGACGGAGAAATCGACCATTATTGTGTGTGATGGCCTTCAGGAGTCAATGACCTGTATAACTGCCAGTAGTGAAAGCCGAAAAGAAGCCACTGGCATGAAAACTGAAGTTCTCAACACCAAGACAAAAACCAAACCTGTTTTTTGGAACGTATGGACAATGAATGAAGCAGGGAAGCTAGCTCAGGTCACAGCAGAGATGAGACGCTACAGCTTACACATCCTGGGTGTCGGCAAGAGCAGATGGATGGGATCATGAGGGTGTTGCCATCCTTTTGAAGAAGGGAGTGGAGCATTCCCTGCTTGAATGGAAATCCATCAGCAGCAGACTTATGAGAGCCAGACGGAAAGGGAAACATAATAATATCACCCTGATTCAGGGTTATGCGCTGACAAATGACAGTGATGAAGAAGTAAAGGACAAATTCTACCTTACACTACAGGCGGCGTTAGAGAG
Organism: Chrysemys picta bellii; assembly: GCF_011386835.1. Classification (NCBI taxonomy): domain Eukaryota; kingdom Metazoa; phylum Chordata; order Testudines; family Emydidae; genus Chrysemys; species Chrysemys picta. The sequence goes on from NC_088795.1 coordinate 91,857,217, forward strand.
AGTACCAAACCATGACCTAACTATTGTCATGGGAGACCTGAATGCTAAGGTCGGTAAGGACAACACAAAACAACGAAAGAGCAATGGGAAGACATGGGTGTGGCACCATGAATGAAAACAGAGAAAGGCTTGTTGATTTCGGTAATATGAATGACCCAGTCATTGGCGGAACCCTATTTGAACATCATGAAATTCACAAGCTGACATGGTGTTCTCCAAATGGCAGAGATAAGAACCAGATTGACCATATCACGATCAATGGCAAATGACGATGCTCATTGACAGATGTGAAAGTGAGAAGGGGTGCAGATGTTGGCAGCGAACACCACCTTGTGACTGCCTCCATCAAGCTAAAACTGAGAAGTGTGGGTCCACCAAACAAGGGACATAGACGTTATGATATTGACAAGCTAAAGTCCCTTGAAATACAGAAAGCCTTCATTCTGCAGTTAAAGAACAGGATTCAAGCACTTGCAGACCTTGATGCAGAGGAGGGGAATGCAGATGAGGAGATCAACAAGAAGTGGGACAAAGTAACAGCAATTTATAAACAGAGCAGTGAAGCCTGTCTAGGCTACAGGCAGAAGAGAAGGAAGGAGTGGATTACACCCAGTACATGGATCGCCATAGAAACCAGACGAGCCCTGAAGAAAAAAGTTTTAGACACAAAATCCCAGAAGCTAAAGGACGAATACCACAAGCAGTATAGCAAGGCACACCGGGAAGTCAAACGCCTTGTGAGAGCAGACAAACAGCATTATATTGATAATCTGGCAACACAAGCAGAGGATGCAGCTGCTCGTAGTGAACAAGGAACCATCTACAAAATGACGCGGCTTATCAGTGGTAAACGGCAGACACCAACAAACACGCTCATCAGGAACAAACAAGGACATCTACTAACAACCGAAAAAGAACAAGAAATGCTCTGGACAGAGCATTTCAAAGAATTGCTGAACAGGAAGCCACCTAAGGAGGAAGCAAACATCCAGGAGGCAGAAGATCTTGATATCACCACAGGCACCCCAACTAAGGAAGAGATCATTCAAGCCATCAAATCCTTAAAAAATGGGAACGCTCCTGGCAAGGATAACTCAAATACAGAATTGTTCAAGGTAAATCCTAAACTAGCAGTATCTATCCTGGCCCCTCTATTTACAGCAGTCTGGGAAAGGGAAAAAGTGCCAGATGAGTGGACCAATGGGGTTATAGTGAAGATACCAAAGAAAGGAACTCTCAGTGACTGTAATAACTGGTGAGGTATCCCACTTTTATCTGTGCCAAGCTAAGTACTATATAAGATCATAGTCCAGTGTATATCAGAGGCAGCTGATAGCATTCTCAGAAAAGAGCAAGCTGGTTTTCAGAAAGGGTGTGGATGCACAGACCAGATCTTCGCTCTACGAAACATAATAGAACAGTACTTAGAATGGCAACGGCAACTCTACATACATTTCACAGACTTTGAGAAGGCTTTTGATAGCATTCACAGGACCAGCCTATGGCGCATTATGCGGGCATATGGAATTCCTTTCTGTATAATCAACGTAATCAAAAGCTTCTATTTCAACTTTACATGCAGTGTTGATCACAGTGAGCTCAGTTTGGAAGTCAAAACAGGAGTATGTCAGGGGTGTGTCATGTCTGCAATCCTCTTCAACATTGCCAATGACAGGGTAATGTGGCGTACAACAGAAGACAAGCCAAGAGACATTAAATGGACACTCTTCTCATTCCTTGAAGACCTAAACTTCGCAGATGATGTCGCTTTCCTATCACATACCCAACACCATATACAAGAAAAAACAATTTGACTCAACGCATTCAGCCAGTAAATTGGACAGAAAATCATGCGCGATAAGATAGATATCATGACCTTTAATATTGCCTCACTATCATTAGTACAGATAGAGGATTATGTTCTCACCAATGTAGAAACATTCACATACTTGGGCAGCACCATCAGCCAGGATGGTGGAACAAGCCAGGACATCCGGAACAAAATCAGTAAAGCCAGGAACACCTTCAGGAACTTAAATACAGTCTGGAAATCATCAAAATACAACACCAAACCCAAACTCAAGATTTATCAGAGCTATGTACTTTCAACACTACTTTATAGTGCAGAATGCTGGGGAATGAGAAAGTATGACATGTCCAAATTGTCTTCATTCCATACAACCTGCCTCAGAAAAATCGTCCTTATCTTTTGGCCCAGAACAATCTCAAACCAAGATCTATTGACACAGTGCAGCCAAGAGGATCTGAGTACCATCATTGCCAGGAGGCGTTGGAGATGGATTGGTCATGTGCTTCGGATGGAAACTGATTTCATCACCAGAGTAGGAATAAGCTGGACACCTGAAGGCAAGCGAAAATGAGGCTGCCCCAAAACAACATGGTGAAGAGCTGTGGAAGCCGAGCTGAAAAAAATGGGGAACAGCTGGGGAACCATTGAAAGACTTGCCTCATTTGCTCCAGAAGTTGAAAGGTGCTTCCATAACCCACTAGTGCAGATGCAGCCTACGGCAAGAAAAGCATTTTTTCTGTCAGTGGAAGACCACCACCGCCCCAAATTAAGTTAGCTACATAGACAAACATTCTTCATTGACACAGCTGCATCTATACTCTGGGTTAGGTCGGCATAACTGTGTCAGTCAGGGGTGGGTTTTTTCACACCCCTGACCAACATACCTATGTCAACCTAACTTATAAGTGTAGACCAAGCCTTAGATTCCTAGCTGGTTTTGCATGTGGCCTGTGTTTTGAGCAGTACCTCCTACTATCAAAGCTATCTATCTAAAGAAGCTTAATCACTTTTTATATTTATCCTGAATGAAACGCAGCTGTGTTACACCTACCATTTTACCAAGGTTTCATGCAACCCCCAGAACAACAATATGATCAGGTTTTACAATGGAACTTATGTCACACCCCAGTGTAGCCTTTGGACAGCAGCCAACACATAAAGAACATTTCTATCAGTGACTATCATAAATGCCTGTTGAAAATAGTAGGTGAAATCCATTTCTGTGAGATACAGGCAGCAAATTGGCAATCAATATTCTCAATCAATTCATGGCAGCCTATTACACAAAGGCTATAGACTCATCACCTAAGCACAGGATCTAAACATTTCTGCACACTTCATAGTTTATTAGTTTACTCTGTCCAAACCAAAGATAATTCTCCCTTTCTAAAATGTCATCCTGTTACCACTAAATCCCACACCAGCACAACAGCCAACATTCTGTTACTAAAAGCCTTATTATATTGCTAGAATTTTGCACCCTTTACATTAACTTCCAGTTTTGACAAGTGTTAATGGTGCAAAGGAAAAACCAAAAGCTTTTTTTAAAAACAAAAAACCAACAAATGTATCGAGTCCTAAGTGTTGTGGGGAGTGGGGAAGGTCTTCTAATTGTTTTGGGGCTTTTTTAAGCACATTATAAATGCAAGTCTTGTCACTAGTGTTCTTCCTGGAAGACACTATGTATTATTGAAGAACTAGTAAGATTATGACATCACCAGTACCAAGAAAGTGAAATCTAAATAACTGAGCGTGGAAGAGATTTTCTGTCAAATTGTATTTTGTTTGCTTTTTTTAAGGCAACTATTTAATCCAAAACCTGATTAAAAAGTTGGGAGAAAAGTTCTCATTGTTTAGAGTCGAAGCAGAAGGGTGCTGAACGAGGACTAACTAAGCTCCCGTTCCATTTCTCTGCTCCTCCAACAAGAAATCCAGCAAAACCAGCAAAGGCAAAAAACTTGATATTTTAAGGTAAAAAACAAACAGGAAAACCCCTGCCCTGCTTCATAAAGAAGAAAAAGAAGGGTGCAAACTGGGCCATTCACCTTTAAAAGAAAAAATTGTGCCTAAAAAAGGCCCTCTCATCAACGTTGCCATGTGGGTGATGAAATGGTCCAAAGGTTGCTATAGATAGCTAAAGGGCACAGGCAGAGGCAGATTAAGATTTATTGGGGCCCTGGGCACAAAACACCTGGGATCCCTCCACCCCATTAAAAACACAAATGTATCAAAATGCATTAATACAAAGACTCCATGCATGCCCTTAAAATTTCACATTTCTTTTAAAGAGATTACATGTTGGTGTCATTTTGATTCTGTGACATCTACTGAACTGAGAGTAGTTTAGGAAACTAATTACAGCCAGATTTTGCATATCATTCCCAGTAACATCAGTACATAGTAATGGAAAAAATGTGCTACAAGTAATATACTATAAATGTCTCTCTTTAATGTACCCATTACACTTACATTTTAATAATACCATCTATCACATTGTGTACCCAAAAATAAAAATACAAAACATGTCATAAGAATGTACATCTTTCCTCTTAAATGACTGTTCGCTTCTGGGTTTTGAGGGAGGAAAAAAATCATGTATAATATCATCAAAGTCCATTTGTCGAGCCGGTTCTGACTCAACTGCCATTAGAGACAAGGCATTCAGATGCCTTTGATGCACTGTTGATCTCAGTTCATTTTTTATCCTTGCCAGCTTGGAAACCGTACGTTCTCCTTCACAATTTGTAACTGGTAGGGTCATGAAAATTCTGAGAGCAATGTACGTATTAGGGAATGTTGATTGAAGGCCACTTTGCTTTAAAACTTGCAGCAAAGGGGCTGGAGATTTGTCAGGCTCATCCTGTACAAAGAATTTGAATTGTATGAGTCCATCAGGAAAATTTTGTTCCAAGTCATCAGGGTAAACTGCAGCAAGTTCAGCAGCATGCTTGTGAATGTCAGAAATGTCCAGCAAGTTGTTTTCAAATAGTACTCCAAAGTGGTCATTCAGCAACTTATAGGCATCCTGTCAGTGATGAAGAGAAGCTACGTAAAAAGTCTCAGTGCGAAACTTTTGACTTTCCTCAAGTAAAACCTCAGGTCCTCCTAATTCATCTGCTAACTGTTTTCATTTTCAGTAACAATTCAGATCAGTTTGATAATTCTGTGAAAGAGTCTTGCATGGGTTTGTAGCAGCATTTTCAAAAAACTTGAATTAATCTCATAGAGAAGTCACAAATAATTGTAGTGATTGCAGTAAGTGAACTGCTGTATTCAGGTTGATGTCACTTTTCTGTAACTGCAAGCTGGTCATTTTAAACTGTTGAAGAACGATGTCCCAAAATTGTGCCATAAAGGCTGTTTCCAAATGTTCCATTTTTCTCTGAAGGGAAGCCGCTTCCAGTTGGGTGTCAAGTTACTGGTTCATATCTTTTGACATGCTTTCTAGGGCATGCTGAATTGTATTATAGTTCTGACACGGGGCCCTTGTAGAATCTGTCCAACTGCTCTATCATGTGTCAGGACTTTTGACTGTCAAGAATGAGTGGCTCCTATCATCATGGAAAAACCTGTTTCCATTGATATGTAGAGGTTGAACAGAAAATATAAAGTGACTGCAGAAACCAGAAAAAATTAACTACATTTGAACAATGGTTGTTAATACTGTTGACTCCCACTAAATTTAAAGAATGAGCAGCACAAGGAATGTAGACAATAAGAGGGTTTAGTGGATTTAAATATGCCTGCAGATCATTATATCATCCCAACATATTGCTGACATTGTCATGTTTGTCCATGGCAATTAGGTGTGTCCAAACCCAAGCTGTTTGTCATTGCAAGTACACAATCAGCAAGGCTTGTACCTGTATAAGTCTCTAGCGGCTCAAATCCAATGAATCATTCTACAATTTGTCCCTCTGACTTGACAAATCTGCATACAAAAGTGAGCTGATCAACATGCAACATCAACTGTGTTGAATCCACAATAACTGAAAAATATTTGCTTGTTGAAGTTCTGCCACTATTTTGTGTTAACTTTCTGGCCCACCAAATCAATGAATTCTTCACAAGTAGTCAATGACAGATAAGAGGTACTGCCTTTTCCCTTCTATCCCAATTTAGCGATCCAATTTGATCCAAAAATGGATCAAATTGAGCAACTAACACCAAAATCCCCAAATAATTACCATTATGTGGTGAACCTAACAGCCTAAGGCTCTGGAAGGGAGTTTGGGTGGGGGGGAGGAGGTCTGGGGTACAGGCCTTGGGCTGGGGCTGGGGGTTTGGGGAGTAAGGCTCTGGGAGGGAATTTGGATGCAGAAGGGGTGAGAGGTTGGGCTCTGGGAGAGAGTTTGGGTGGGGCAGGAGGTCTGGGGTGCAGGCTCCAGGCTGGGGCAGAGGGTGAGGGGTGCAGGCTCTGGGAAGGAATTTGGGTGCTGGGTGAAGGCTCCGGACTGGGGCAGAGGGTGGGGGTGTAGGAGGAGGTGAGGGGTGCAGGCTCTGGGATGGAGTTTGGTTGTAAGCTCTGGGCTGGGGCAAGGGGTGGGGGTGAAGGGTGCAGGCTCTGGGAGGGAGTTTGGGATGGGAGGAGGTGCCGAGGGAGTGCAGGCTCTGGGAGGGAGTTTGGGGATGGGAGGAGGTGCCGAGGGAGTGCAGGCTCTGGGATGGAGTTTGGAGATGGGAGGAGGTGCAGAGGGAGGGAGTTTGGGGGCAGGAGGGGGTGTGGGAAAGGGGCAGGGGTGCAGGCTCTGGGAGGGGTGCAGTGCTTACCTGGGGTTCCCAGGCAGGGCAGACTGGAGGGCCTCCGTGCACTGCTACCCCCAGGCACTGCCCCCACAGCTTCCTATTGGCCACAGGGGTGCTTGGGGCAGGAGCAGCACACGTAGACACAGACCCACGCTGCCCTGGGGCCGCAGGGAGGGGCCAGCAGCCACGTGGAGCGAGCAGGCAGAAAGCCGCTCCGCTGCACTGCCGGTGGGGGCCCTGGGCTGTTTTAAATCTCCCAGGGTATGCACAGGGGGGTGAGCCTGGGGGCGGAAGGCAGAGCCGAGGGAGAGACCCGGCCTCAAACATTGCTGGAGCCAGGCCCTGGGCCAGAAATACTGTTTGAAAAGACACATTTCTGTTAAATGTTTCTGATATAATTAGTGAAAGAAAGGGATGGTGGGGGGTTTTCTTGGATTTTTTATTTTCTTAGGTTTATTGATGTAATGACATCCTCAATTGCATCTTCAAAGCATGCTCCACTCTCCTGCATCATGTGGGGACCTGGCCATGTTGGAGATGAGAGACAATTTTACCCTATTCTTCTTGGTGCAGTGCCAAAAATCTGTACATTTCTGAGAGCCTGGTGGATGGAATATCTAAAAAGCTATGAACCTTCATGGTTTGGGGCACGAGTCAACCTCCAACTGTTGCCCCCACTTGGGAACCCCATAATTGCACCTTCCTCAAATCAGGGCACAGCAGGGCAGCGGTCTGTGGAGCGAGGGGCTTGGGATGGGAAATCAGGCGACAGCAGGGTGGACAGTATTCCTCCCACCTTCCCTCGGCACTGTTACCCACCTCCAGAGATGGATTATGAGAGCACCCTTGACCCTCCACCTGCCCTGGGGCAGGGGCACGGGCTGCTCTTGGGCTCCCCAGTCCCTCACCCAGGGCAGGTGGAGGGCCTGGCTCCCCAGTTGCCCAGGCTCCCTAGGTGGCTCTTACCACAGCCAATGGCAGTGGTCCCCAAAGTGTGGGGTGTGCCCCCTAGGGGGGCAGAGAGGAATGTTCAGGTGTGTGTGGCAGGGCCCGAGTCAGCCCCCACAAGGGGGCTGAGGGAGCACTAGCCAGTCCTGCTCTGCCCCCAGCCCCACCCCCAGCCATGGTTTTACTCCTGGACACACTCCAGCCGCACCTCTGGCCCCGCTCCCGGCCACAACCCCACTCCCAGCTCCACTGCAGCCCCTGGCTTCCAGGAGGATGGGGGGAAAGGGCACAGACCAGGTAAGGGGGACACACAACCAAAAGTTTGGGGATCCCTGGCTGAGGGTTAATCATACCTTCCATTTTGGCTCTAGATATCCCAACTGTTTTGGCAAAACTGGGCATTTGTCTCATTTGCTCTTGCCAACGGATCACCAGTTTGCAAGGGCAAATTATACAAATGCCCATTTTTACCAAAAAGGGGTAGGGGAGGGGTGAGAGGCGGGGCTCAGTTCAGCCCTGTGTGTGGGACAACGGGGCTTGGGCGAGTGGCTCAGGCCAGCTCCAGGGGGTGGCAGTGAAAGGGAGAAGAGGCTTGTTCCAGCTCCATACGGGGGACGGGAGACGCAAACCTACCCACTCTACCACAGGCTCCATCACCTTCCAACTGGCTGGGGGCGGGGCCGCAGGCGGAAGGAGCAGCGGGGGCGTGGCCAGAGTGACAACGCTCCTGAGGGGGGCCCAAATTGGCCGGGCCCGGGCATTAACCCACCACTGGGCAAAGGCAACATTGGCCCATCTCCCCTAATTACCGCCCCGGCCTCCTCCCAGCCCTAGTGCCCCCTCCACACCCCTTTGGCCCCGACCCTGCCCGAACTATCCCAGCCAGGAGTCACGCCCGCGCCGCTCTTCCCTCTCTCCACCCAGCCACCCCCCCGCCCCCAGCCGCGCGCTCGCAGCCCCCGAGAGAGCCAGGGCCGCGCGCAGCAGCCCGCACCCACAAGCTCTCGCGAGGCCGCGGCGGCGCTGTTGCTGTGGTTCCCTCGGCTGGGGCGGCGCTAGCGTTGGCGCCGCGGCCCGGCCCGGATGTTGTTGTTTCTCCCCCTCCCCGGATAATGAAGGGCGCTTCCTGCCCCTGAGCCGCAACGACGCCGGCTCAGCCTCGCCGGTGGACCCCGGCCGCCTGCCCGCTCCTTATCCGGACACACAGCGCGGCCCGGCTATGGCGGATTTCGACGAGATCTACGAGGAGGAGGAGGACGAGGAGCGGGCGCTGGAGGAGCAGCTGCTGAAATACTCGCCCGACCCGGTGGTGGTGCGCGGCTCTGGCCATGTCACCGTGTAAGGGCCGCGCCGGGGGGAAGGGAGGGCGGTAGGCCGCGGGCACGCGATGGGGCCGGGGCGCGGGGGGGGAATGTGCGAGCCTGGGCTCCATGGGGGAGGGGGCAGAGTTGTGCCCCGTCCATCCCCTGCTCTGGGAGCTGGATCGGCCCTGGCGGTGCCCCGTGGGGTGTGATGCGATTGGCGGTGCCTGCTGTCTGCCAGCTCGTTGGAAAGGGCCTGGGGGAAAGCTCCGCTGCTGCAAGGAGCCAGGCTGCGAGTCTGGCTTTGAACTTCCAGCCCAGGTCGGGGGAGTGTAGCTCCTCCCTCCCTGTTGCCTCTTCGTAGCGAACCGTGGGGGCACCTGTGGCGTTTCCCCTGTGCCGCATCTTGCATTTTGTCACGTTGTAAAGCCCTCAGTACTGTTGGCTAGAAACCTTCACAGGCAGATCGTTTATTGAGACATTAAGGAAACAAAGCTGACCTGGGTTGTGATTAACAGAGGTATGTAAAGTATGAGATCCGCTGATGAGCTGTCAGGAAGTGGGACATTTGGTTGCTATTTTTTTTTACAAGTACATGACCTGTAGTTGTTTATGCTGCTGTTAGTCACTGTCTCAGCCTCCTCCTTTATCAAGCGTCAACGTTCTCTTGTGGTCTGAAAAGTCTTAGTAAATACAGTAAGAGCAGCCAACCAGTCTGACAAGCACACGCAAAACAATGTCATTAGCTTTTTGGCATGTGATGAGGGTGACCGACCCACTGTTGCTGTGGCTTCCTTTTTTTTTTTTTGGCCAGGTATCAGTGGGGATCTGGTGGTGACTAAAATAAAAGTGTATTTAAGTTTTCAATAATTTCACAGGCTAGGTTGTTTTCTGTGATCTATTCTATTAGGAACTCTATTTAAAACAAATCGCTTAGTGCTTATGAATGGTACTGCATATCCTTTAAAACTTAAAAAAAATCTGCAAAAGATAGAATAGGGGAAGCACAAGCTTCTTCATGTTGTATTCACTACTGAACTGGACTGGATTTGAGGCAGCAGCATAGAAGTTAAAGGCCCTGTATCCTATTAGCAGATGTGATGCAAAGCTATTCAAGATATTGGGGTTAACTTTTCATTAATATTGTTGTTAATGTCAGGGAAAGTATCAATGCAGAAATACATTGATTTGCTGGTGAGAAATCAGAAAGCATACATAAGGCCTAGGTGTTCTTTGGGAGAGATGTTAGGGGTGAGAAGATGTTGAAAGGAAGGGAATGATTTGTTTGTAGGTCAGTTTGAATACAGCTCTGGTTTGTACTTGTTACCATCCAATAGCATATGTGAAATAGTCCATTTCTAGTGGACAGCTGATCATATACTATATTAAAATCATAACTGTCATTGCTCACTAGTTGGCAACCTTTTCACTGTTCTTATTAAAAAGGCAAAGAACTAAAGGAAATTAAGACACTTCTCTTTTCAGTTCCTTGATTGTGGGTCCTGTGGTCCAAGATCAAGGCACATTGGTGGGAAAGCATGGAAAAGCCTTCACACTTGTGGCTCATAGAAGGGATTTGGCTCTGGGCTGCCAGTCCTGCCAACTATTCATGTGAATTGTTTTAATAAAAAAAAATCTCCTAATCTCTAATACACCTCTACCTCGATATAACGCTGTCCTCGGGAGCCAAAAAATCTTACCGCATTATAGGTGAAACCGCGTTATATTGAACTTGCTTTGATCCACCAGAGTGCGCAGCCCCGCCCCCCCGGAGCACTGCTTTATCGCGTTATATCCGAATATGTGTTATATCGGGTCGCGTTATATTGGGGTAGAGTGTACTTGATCTTTTGGGTGGCCAAAAGAGTGCCTATTTTGAGTGGTCTTCATCTGGTTTGTATATCCCACCCAGTATTAAATATGCTCTGAATGTCCTCAGCTGCCCATTTTCCCTCTCTTCACCCTAAATGACATCTATTTAATGTAATTCCGTGACATCAGAGAAGACTGAAAATTCTTATTGGAGTCTTTCACCTCTTTCCTTCTAATGAAATTGCAACCCGTTTGTAATTCCTACTTCTGTATCATTGTGTTTCCTTAAATGAGGACTTTGACACTAGAGAGACATTTCAAACGTATTTGGGATAAGATATAAAAGCTATTTTTCATTTAGATTTTTGTTATGCAAAGCATTCTTCTTCCTTGATTTACAGAAACATGCATTTTAGAGATCTGGAAAATTTTATCACAGATCTAGCAAGCAAAAGGAATATTTATGGTGGTCTCACTGATTCTGCAGTTTAAAACAGTTGCTGATTGTGTTTGTATTTAAATAAAGGCTTCCTCCTTCATAGTCTATTGTCTTATCCTTTCTGATCTTGCATTGGAGTCATAATGTTGAATTTGTATTATCAGTCATTTTCATGACTACAGATTAATGTCACAAAGACAGAATTATTACTTGACCATCATGCACCAGGAGGAGAAAATGGGTTATGTGTGAGAGAGTCCTTAGTTAAAACTGTTTTAAAAAATAACAAAGGGAATGCAGGTGAATACCCCTGCATTAAACTTTTTATTTGCACAGTAATCAATTTAGTTTTTGTCAAGGTCCAAATTTCTTGGTCAAAATATAGTCAAGGTCCAGACTCCAGAGGAAATGTTGTTGTTATTTTTGTATTAAATCAATAAAAAGATTTTGTCATCAAAAGTGTGTCTGGTGGTCCAGATTTGGCCCGCGGTTCACCTATTGACTATCCCTGGTTTAATGTCTAAAGACCATTTTCCAAGTTTGCTTTCTGAACAGAGTTCTCCTTTAAAACAAACTAGAACTATATGCAGAATGGCCCAAATAGAGTAAGAGGTTAAAGTCTCTTGTTATTTAAAAACTTCTCTCCCCTCCCGCCCCCATTTATTTCAGATCTACAACTTTCAGACCACCAGATTCTAGTTGGTATGGTACCATAGTAAGTGCGCTGCTGGTAACACTCCTACTATTTCATCCTACTACTAAGCATCCCTCATTTTTAAATATTACACGTTTCTCTAAAGTTCTAATATCTTTAAACTTGACAAACCATAAAAAGTGATTTAAATCAGGGAGTCAACTATTAAAGTACTTACTTTTATATCTGTAGGTCAGCTCCAGTTTTTAGTGGGTGATAGGGATGACATTGCTAGCAAAATATGCATGCTAGAGTGTCTCACCAACTAACAGCTGGTGTTCTCTGTTGGGTATGAAAACTATGTACCTGGGGAAAAAAAGGAGAAAAAGTTATGTATTCATTGACAAATTTGCTCAGTGTTCCTATTCTTTGATAATTTGAGGCATTTATAAAGCTCAAAGCTTATACGGTATAAAATTGTTTGATTTTTTGTAAAATATGTGTTTTCAGGTTGTCTTTAAATTAATGGATTTCAGATTATTTGCCTATTATACAGTGTATTTGAAATTGATGTATATATCAGTAACAACGTATAGAAGGTCAGATGTATTAATTAAAAATGTGATTTAAATCAGTGAAAAAGCTTGATTTTTAAACTTACTTTTGTGTTTCCAAAAGAGAGGTTGGTTTTCATCTGTTGACAAGAGTCAAAACATTTTCATTATCTATTTCATAGAATCATAGAACTGGAAGGGACCTTGAGAGGTCATCCAGTTCAGTCCCCTGCACTCAAGGCAGGACTAAGTATTATCTAGACCATCCCTGACAGATATTTGTCCAACCTGCTCTTAAAAATCCCCAGTGATGGAGGTTCCACAACCTCCCTAGGTACTTTATTCCAGTGCTTAACCACTCTGACAGGAAATTTTTCCTAATGTCCAACCTAAACCGCCCTTGCTGCAATTTAAGCCCATTGCTTCTTGGCCTATCCTCAGAGGTTAAGAACAACCATTTTTCTCCCTCCTCCTTGTAACAACCTTTTATGTACTTTAAAACTGTTATCATTTCCCCTCTCAGTCTTCTCTTCTCCAGACTAAACAAACCCAATTTTTTCAATCTTCCCTCATCGGTCATGTTTTCTAGACCTTTAATCGTTTTTGTTGTTCTTCTCTGGACTTCCTCCAATTTGTCCACATCTTTCCTGAAATGTGACGCCCAGAACTGGACACAGTACTCCAGCTGAGGCCCAATCAACACGGAGTAGAGCCGAAGAATTATTTCTCGTGTCTTGCTTACAATACTCCTGCTAATATATCCCAGAATGATGTTTGCTTTTTTTGCAACGGTGTTATACAGTTGACACACATTTAGCTTGTGATCCACTATGACCCCCCAAATCCCTTTCCGCAGTATTCCTACCTAGGCAGTCATTTCCCATTTTGTATGTGTGCAACTGATTGTTCCGACCTAAGTGGAGTACTTCGCATTTGTCCTTATTGAATTTCATTCTGTTTACTTCAGACCATTTCTCCAGTTTGTCCAGATCATTTTGAATTTTAATCTATCCTTCAAAGCACTTGCCACCCCTCCCAGCTTGGTATCGTCTGCCAACTTTATAAATGTACTCTCTATGCCATTATCTAAATCATTGATGAAGATATTGAACATAACTGGACCCAGAACTGATCCCTGTGGGACCCCACTCGTTATGCCCTTCCAGCATGACTGTGAACCACTGATAACTACTCTCTGGGAACGATTTTCCAACCATTTATGCACCCACCTTATAGTAGCTCCATCTAGGTTGTATTTCCCTATTTTGTTTATGAGACGGTCATGGGAGACAGTGTCAAAAGCCTTACTAAAGTCAAGATATACCACATCTATCGCTTTCCCCCCCCCATCTACAAGGCTTGTTACCCTGTCAAAGAAGGCTCTCAGGTTGCTTTGACGTGATTTGTTCTTGACAAATCCATGCTGACTGTTATTCATAACCTTATTATCTTCTAGGTGTTTGCAAATTGCTTAATTATTTGTTCCCTTATCTTTTCGGGCACAGAAGTTAAGATGACTGGTCTGTAATTCCCCGGGTTGCCCTTATTTCCCTTTTTATAGATGGGCACTATATTTGCCCTTTTCCAGTCTTCTGGAATGTCTTGCGTCTTCCATGGCTTTTCAGAGATAATTGCTAATGGCTCAGATATCTCCGCAGTCAGCTCCCTGAGTATTCTAGGATGCATTTCATCAGGCCCTGGTGATTTGAAGATGTATTGGAAGTGTAGGCTTATTTCCCCCAAGGCCTCAATCCTGCCAAAAAAAATTGCAGAACCTAATTTATTTTCTGTGAGTCTCTACATTGGTCTCAGGGGTCACCTGCATGCTTCTCTTGGCAAGACTGGGACCTAAAAGGTGAGAGTTTGTCTGATAATGCATACATGCCTTGTACAAGCAGTGTCTTGTTTTAATCAATAAATTATATTTCTTCATAGACTGTTAGTAAAAAAAGGGGAATTATATACTCCTCTACCCTGATATAATGCGACCCGATATAACACGAATTCGGATATAACGCGGTAAAGCAGCGCTCCGGGGGGGGGCTGAGCACTCCGGCGGATCAAAGCAAATTCGATATAACGCAGTTTCACCTATAACGCAGTAACATTTTTTGGCTCCCGAGGACATCGTTATTTCTGGGTAGAGGTGTATTTCTCATTTTCTTGAGAGTAACTTATTCATCAAACTATTGCATATTTCCATCCCATAACATATTTGGGAATACACCCAAACAACCTTAACTCTGCCCTATGATGCCAGGCAATAACCATTTAGCAATAATTAATGCAGTTTAATGATGTGGTCCCAGATTAACTGGAATTTATTTAAAAAGACACCTTAAGATTGTTGCAGAAGTGGGGGTTCATATTTCCCCCCACCATATCACTACAGGGTACTGTTAAGACTACTTAAGTTCCTTATTTTCATATTTCCATACCCTAATATGTTTGGGTTTCTTTTAAGTTTAACTTTAATTCTGAATTTCTTGGGTATTTAATGCTTGTTTTTTAGATAAATATAATATCCTTGTTGCATTTAACCTTAAGTTACTGATACACATGCTCCACTTCAACTCAGTTTTAAAGTAGGTTTATTTTTCCCTCTGGAAATGTTTTATGATTTTTTTTAATTAAAATTTTTACACATGAACATGAACCAAAAAAACCCTTAAAATTTTGCTACAAGGTGATATTTCTAACAATTTGAAAGATGTGTAGTTTTCACCTTCAATAAAAGTTGAAATATTTTTTTTAATGAGGGCCAGATTCAGCAGTACATTCAGTCAGCTTTGCACGCAACAACATTCAAAGTTTACTAGCCAGTTAAATTGGGTTTACAGCTGCTTTGCAAAGCAACTGGTGTGTACAGGTGAATGTGCTCCTTATTCTATTGTCTTCTTGGTTTATCTTCTGGGATTCAGGGTAACTTTAAAAAAAAAAAGTGAGAATTTAACAGGTAAATTTCCAGGATATGAAACTGTTGAATGTGACTGTAGGGGTTGAAAAGAAATAAATATTTACTTGAAAAAAATTAAGCAGTGAAAACATGGAAGCACACTGGGTAGCAAGGAGGCATGAGGTGGGAAGAGAGCAAGACTGTGTGTGAATTATAGAGGGATTGTGATGGGGGATTATGAGGAAATTGAAGGGAGGAAACATTCAGTGAGGGATTTCAGCAGAGGAGCAGGACACAGGGATTCAGGGGCAACGTTGAGAGTAGTGAGGACTAGCCAGGTATGTACATGCTCATGGTGGGGCCTCTTCCCCACCGCATCCCAGGCAGATTCTTCCTCATTACTGTGAGTAACCAGCACTGACCCTAGGGTAATGTGAGTCTTGTGCTGAGGCAGGGCTAGGGCCCCATCACTGGACCAGCCCCTTGGGCCACCTCCCGGTGCGCTGTCGTTTCATGCTCTTTGTATTTATTTTTTGTTTTATTTCATCCTGTGATTACACTAGAGTTTAGTATGGGGCACCCATTGAATCGGGAGGGTACTTCCACCATTATCAGAATGTGAGGTGGTTAGGGGAACAGAGCATGGGTGGGAGCAGAGGGGGAAGCAGGGATGTGTGTGGACCTGCAGGGATGTAGGCTGTGTCTATTTAGGCAGGACGGAGCACCACCTGTTGATAAGGTTACCAGGCATGTCTCATTTTAAGACCCTGTTCTCAGTTGCTCATAAGTTTTCCAGGCTTTAAGCGTTTGGGATGATTTTTTCCATACTGGATGTTTGCCTTAGGTCAATTTTTTTTTTTTTTTTTTTTTTGAAAAGTTCAGCCAAAATGCTTCTGCCTTTCCAAGAATGAGGGCTGGGGGGAAATACACTGTTTTGCCAATGTTAAAATTCTGCCAACCTTTTCTTTTAAAAGCTCTAGTCCCCCTGCTGTAATTTGGAGCAGGGGCTTGAAATTTGGAAGGCAGGTGACCTTTGTGTCAGGGATGTGCTTTGTACCATCCCTGTAAAAAATTGGCCAGTGTATAAATTTTTAATAAATCTTAATTCACATAGTCACAGTAGAGACTTGTTATAGATCACAGCTAAATTCTCCTGAAGATTACATTTTCACGGGGCTGAGCAGGACTTCACTGCATTTGCAGTTCTGAGCTGCTCTGGGCCATGGTGCATTTGGGCACCTGAACTGAGAGCAGGGAAACTGTCCCTCCTGTGCTCTCAATGCTCTCCCTGCTGGAACCAGACAGTGCACGTGAGGAAGTTGCCTTATTTGAATGTCAAGAGGACAAGAACTGTACCTGGGTGGAGGAGTATATTGGGACAAGGAACCTGGAGGTGGGACTGGAGACTGGAAAACAAGGGAAGGGAAACAGGGACATGAAATTGGGGGATGGGAGAATGGGACTGGCTCGGCAAGGAGACGGACAGGGAGTCAAGGAGGGAAATAGGGAGTGGGGACTGGCAGCAAGTAAGGAGGAGGAGACTGAGATTGATTGAAGATCAGAGTAGAAGACTGAAACTGGCCTGGCAAGGATATTGGAACTAGGACTCAGTGGGGTGGGGTGAGGGGATGCTGATCTGAGCTACAGTGCTGGGGGAGAAATGAGATTGCTGCACAAGGAAACAGGGACAATGAGCCTGGAGGTGGGGGAACACTGAGATTGGACGAGGAGCCTGGGGAGGGAGATTGAGACTGGAGCCAGTTGGGATGGAGAATATGGAGGCTGAACATACAATTTGGACAAGGAAAATTGGGGTTGGGTGGGAAAGGAGTCTGGGGATAAGGAGTGGCAGGCGGAGGGGATGTGGAATAGCTGGGCAAGGAGACTGCGACTGAGATGAAGAGTCAGGATTGAGACTGGCGCAGAGAATTAGACTGGGACAAAGAAATAAAGGTGGAAAAGAGACAGGACTGGGACAGGAACAGGTTGGAGAGGATGGAGTCGAAAGGATCAAGCTTAGGAGAAATTGGCCAAAGAGTATGCGACCACTAGAGCCTGGAATGGAATGCAAGATTCCCGAGTTTCACCATTCCTCTGCTGTCAACAACTGTTTGTAAATCCCACTAGCAAAGTGGGTGTCTTATCCACCTTTAGTGTTGGGAATTTAGAGGATAACTTATTACTGCTATCATTTACTCAGTTTGCTCACGTAGCAGAGAGCTGTACAGTGGAGTAAAGGTTCCAAACCTGTTGAAGGCAATATGATGCCACATGATGGAATTTCTGGTCTTACAGTTTGCTTTTTAAAAACTTAGGAAATTACACAGAAAAATAACTACATTTAAAGAACATTAAGGTTGCAATGTCGAGTGCTCAGAAGTTAGGAAATGCAGAATTAGTGTTGCCCTTCTAATGTTAATTCCCTCCCCCTTGTGCATATGCACTATGATACGGTCTCTAATTACATGATCACATACCATTTTTTCCACAGAACCCAGCCTCACTCAGTGCAGATGATGGAAGGTGCTCATCAAATGAGCTGCTATTCCATATTTTGTTTTCCCATTGTTCAGTGTGTGGCCATTGTTGTATTGAGGTCAATGTAGGAACACAACCTAACAGTTTTACTACCAGTGGTTCTAAGGCTACAAGCTAAGATCCCTACTCCTAGGGGAGCATATCATACAGGAGGCTTTGGATTTCATTATGTAGTTAGATTATGGTAGGGGAGAGAATCAAGATTACATCTGAGATTCAGAAAGTTCTTCCTTCTTGTAGAATGTCAAGTATTTCAGTGCTTAGTAATGATAGGTACCATCTTGTTGTTTTGTGTTTGTACAGCACCTTGCACAGTAAGGTCTTGATCCATGACTAGGGCTCCTACGTACTATAGTAATACAAATAATAAATAAATTGAGAACAGATTGATGGAATTCAGAATACTGTTTCAGAGTTTTATTTTTAATCTTTGAGACTGAAAACGTAGTTTAGAGGATCTTTTCCTTTTATATGTTTCTTAACATAGGTGCTAAAAAGGAATCACTATGCAGCCCCTTTCAGGATGGATTATTTAAAAAAAGAAGAAGTCAGTTTAAATGGGATATTTTAATTTTTAAAAATACATTAAATTTGTTGTAAAATTAACTTTAAGGTTAAACTCACTAATTTATAATTACTTAAATAAATTGAGAATGATAGCTTAGCGAGTTGAAGTGGATTGATATTTTGTAGTATCTACGGTAGATGTAAAAAGACCATTTTCAAAATTTGTATGATGTTTATTTTAATTGAGAAACTGATCAGTATGGAGAAAGCAGGAAAACTAGTTTTTCCTTGCCAATCAATACACAAAAACAGATCTCTCAATGCCAGTTTCTCTGTTGTTTATATAATCAGTTTACCGAAACTTGGTTTTTCTTTTGTTTTGTTTGGTTTTTATGATCTACTACATCAGAAAGTTTGAGTACAATGAAGTGTTTTGTTTTCAACTGCAGCTAATGAAAACAATATTCTGAGGAAGGCAAAGTCAACTAGTAATCTGTACTGACATGAATGCAGTTTAGTTATAGTTATTTTGTTATAGATGAAAAGTATTAACCAGTTAAAAACAAAAACAAAAAAACCACAGGCATGTGACAATGCAAGAGTGTGGAGTATCTTGTTCAATAATTTAACTCTAATCAAAGCAAGAAATTTTTAATGATAGTTGTACCTTTCTTGTTTAATTATGATAATAAAGCTTATGTTACAGAGCACCAGTCGTGGCTCTAGTTAAGGTTGAATTTAGTTTTGCACTTAAAGGATGTATTCATAGCTTTCGGATGAATACACGATATCCTCCCTAAAATCACAGCACTTACTCTTCAGATACCAAATACATTTTCAAGTACATCAATTTATTTGAGTTAAAATTAATTAAAAATGGATCCTTTAGGAAATTTAACATTCTGTATTAAATTGTTTTTGTCCCAAATACTTTAACAGAAGAAAGACTCTTCAAACTTATATAGTTAAAACTCAACAAACACTTGTGCATAGACTACAATTGATTAAATTAGATACCAATCAAAGTAGATTAAAGAAAAATCAATTAAAAATAAAAATCCAATTTTGAAATCAGATTTTTAAAATTAAATTTAAAAAAAAATAAACCTATTTAATTTAAATATGAAGTTATGACAATCTAAGGCATCAGTTCACTATAATCTACTGTAATCACTTAAATTAAATTTAAAAAATATTCAAACAGTACATTTTCTGCCAATGTTTTAAACAAAGTCAAACCACTGAACTAAAGAAAGTCAAAGTCAGTGGCTAAGAACTTGAAACCAGAGTTTGTTGAAGGGCTAACCCATTTCTGTTTCTGCAGCTAGTTCAGTTCAATGACTAGTTCATTCAAACTTGAAAAACTGATTGGGAATGAAAAAGGAAAGGTTGATTTCTTCTACCAATCTATGAATAAAAATGATGTGTGAGAGGATGGGGTCTACTAGATCTATAATCTTGTAGGTCATGGTGACCAGAAACAATCAGTTCAATACACTAACTACAGCTAATGCTACCTTTGTTTGATAAATCAGTTGTTTTAAGTGCAAAACCTGTTCTGATAAATTTACTTTTTTTCTTGTTCAGCACATTTAAAGGAGCTTTATTTCATTAACAAAAAGCAGTTTTAAAATGTTGTTTTGTGAATTTAACTGAATTCAAATTTCCATCCAAATGCAGCTTGACACATCACAAGTAAAAAAATTTTTAGTAAATAAGAAATGTGTAATTCATCATTTTCTAACACAAAAGTGTAAAAATCAAGAATTTGAATAAATGTTTGTTATATACAGTAAAAGCTGTGTTATCTGGCCATGTGCCAACCGGAAAGCTCTATAAACCAGCATTTCTAATCTTCATAGAAAATCCGGTTTATAGTCCGATTGGTGTGAGGCCGGCAGGCTCCCTACCTGGCTCCGCGGGGCTCCCCGGAAGTTGCGACATGTCCCTGCTGCTCCTAGGTGGAGGAGTTCGGAGTGCGGGAGGGGGTGCGGGACTCAGGGTTGGGGCACAGGTTGCGGGCTCTGGGAGGGAGTTTGGGTGCAGGAGGGGACTCGGGGCAGGGGGTTGGGTTGTGGGAGGGGTTTTGGGGTGCTGGATCCGGGCAGTGCTTACCTCGGGCGGCTTCCCAGAAGCAGCGACATGTCCCTGCTGCTCCTAGGCGGAGGCGTGGCAGGCGGCTCTGCGCACTGCTTCCAACCACAGGTGCCGCCCCCTCAGCTCCCACGGGCCGCAATTCCCAGCCAATGGGAGCTGTGGAGCCAGCGCTTGGGGCAGGGCAGGGGCAGCACGCAGAGCCGCCTGCCATGCCTCTGCCTAGGAGCAGAAGGGACAGGTTGCCACTTGCAGGGAGCGGCCCGAGGTGAGCGCCCCCCATATCCGGCACCCCAAAACCCCTCCCACATCCAAACTCCCTCCCAAACCCACGCCCCGCATCCCTCCCGCGCCCAACTCCCTCCCTCTTAGTTAACTGGAATTTTTTTACTTACTGGCACCCCCCCACTCCCCAAACATGCCAGATAACAAAGCTTTTACTGTAATTACTCAAATGTGTATATGGTGTATCCTCCTGGTTAGCAAAATACCAAATGTAGTGTAAAGGCTATGTTTAATGGCAATTCAACATGTTTTGATGGTTACCAGCCAAGGGAACCAACCTTTCTTTAGGAAAATAACTAAAAAAATAAAAAATGCAAAACGAGATAAAAATAGGTGATTTAAATCACTCTGATTTAAATCAATCCAGTCTGTTAGCTACTATGGTAAATTACTAATGGTTGTTGTATCTAATTGTTATGATTATATCTATTTAGATATAATAATTACACACACAAAATGCTCTACATTAAAAGAGCAATAAGGTTGCAAAGTCAATGCTCAAAAGTTATGAAAAGCCAAAATTAAGGTTGCTTGTGCAACCTTGATTCAGCCCCCTTGTGTGTATGCATTATGAGAGTCTTTAATTACATGATCAAATAGTACTTTTTCCACAGGACTCCTATTTAGTTCTGTGTACATAATGGACCTGCTTTTAGGATGAATCAGGGTTATGTAGATTAAGAGACTTATTTGCCTCCTTTGTTGCAGAAGTTGGAAAGTGTTTAGTGAATGAGCTGGGACTGCAGGAAGAGAGAGGATGAACTCATGATTAAAACAGTTGAATGCTTCCCTGGATAACTGGATTCCATCCTTGCCTCGGTCACAGAGTCCCTATGGGTATGTCTACACTACCCCTGGGAGTAAGTCTCCATGCTCAGGTAGATAGAGTTGCGATAGTGGGGGTTGAGCACACTTAAAAATAGCAGTGTGGATGTTGCTACTCCAGCAGAGTCTCAGGTTAGTCATCCAGCTGCAGTGTAGACATACCCTATGGGGTAGGCAACCTATGGCATGCATGGCAAAGGCGGCACACGAGCTGATTTTCAGTGGCACTCACTGTTCAGGTCCTGGCCACCGGTCCGGGGGGGCTCTGCATTTTAATTTAATTTTAAATGAAGCTTCTTAAACATTTTAAAAACCTTATTTACTTTACATACAACAATAGTTTAGTTAAATATTATAGACTTATTGAAAGAGACCTTCTAAAAATGTTAAAATGTATTACTGGCACACGCAACCTTAAATTAGAGTGAATAAATGAAGACTTGGCATACCACTTCTGAAAGTGCCCTATATGATGCTAGGAAAGTCACTGAAACCAAACTTTTTACAGGTGGTCACTAATTGTGGGAGAGAGAGAGATGGCAATTTCTGCAAGATCTTTGAAAAACCTTATTGAATTATGTTGAAGTATCTTTGGAGACCATTCTATTAAATGTGCAAAGCAGGGTGGATTTGATTTAAATCATGATTTAAATCACTAGTCAGGAAGACTTTATTTAATCATTGATTTCTACATAAAAGTGCATTCTTGTTGGTTGTTATAACCTTAATACATATTCGTCACAACTCAGATAGATGTAGGTTTCATTTTTCGAAGGTACACATTATACATTTTTAAAGTAATTTATTTTGAAAACTTTTCAGATTAGTTTTACAGCTATATCAGAAAATGAATGATTGTTTGGTTTTTCATTTACCAAAGGTAATTGAAGCAGATATTTATGAAGGCATTGGGAGGTGAACTATCTCCAGTTCAACAGGTTAATGATTAACATTTGGAAGATTTTCTTGCCATGCTGTATTAGGAGGAGAACATCACCAGACAGACATTTAAATTGTTTTATTTAACTAAAACAACAACGTTATGTATTCTGAATTTTTTTCTTCAACAGCAAACATAATATTTTAACAAAACAAGCATATGAATTTTTTAATTTAGTTAAACATCCAAGTTTTTTAACATCAGGTTTTTTTTGTTTAAATTGTTTTTAACTACAAAAGTTAAATGAAATATTAAAAAACAAACAAAAATTAAATCGACTATGTCAGCCAGGTCAACTTAAAATATTGGCTTCTGCAGCTAACTCAGTCGTCTTCATCTTCATTTTCCTGTTTGTTCATAATCTGGAAAAGAAAAACAAGCTTTCCTGCTTTTTCAGGTCCCAAACGATTTCTCAATTTGGAATGAATTAGTCCAAAGGAACAAAATATTCTTTCTACACTGGCAGAAGGAGTTACTGCTGTTAAAAGTGAGATTATTACTTCAGCAGTCTCTGAATCCAAGTGCTTAAGTGACTTCCACCAGCTCACTGGTGTGACTTTCTTTAAAAGATCATCAGCAAACATATTTCTTGAATGGTTCACCTTTAGCTCTGCAGTTTATTATAGTTTGCATTATGGAGGGATGATTGCTGGATGTCCATGTCATAGCCAACTCTTCTTCAGCAGTTAAGGTTTGACCCTAGTACTGAGTATTGAGAATATTTGCAAGAAAATGAGCTGGAGATAGTGCTCGTCCCATCTATTTTTTCACAATTTTGTTCACAAACTGTCATCAGATTAGGCCAGTTCTTGCTAGAGGGCTCAAAACAGTCCACCTCTGAGTTCCATTGCACATCTTGTGGGAGAGTTGGTTCCTTCCTCTTTTTTCAGAGCAGCTGCTGCAAAGTGGTTGTTACGGAAGTATTTTGCAATTTCAACAACATTAACCTTTATTTCTGGAACACTGAAGTCTTTGGCTAGGGGGAGCATCAAATGAGCACTGCAACCATATGTTTGTTTGGGACTCTTCACTCTCATCTAAATAATTTCTTCTCATCTTGGATACATTTGCAGCATTGTCTGTGACCAACCTGCATACTAGACATTTGAACTTTTTTCAGTTTGTTATAGCTTTTACTGCTACTTCTTGTAAGTATTCTGCTGTGTGTGAGCATTTCCTGATGTATCAATTGTTTCTGTAAGGAAGACATTCCCTTCTTCTGTTGTCACACAAGCACATACAACAGGATCATTGTGGACTTTGCTCCACCCATCAAGACTCAGGTTAATAATTTTACCCTCTAGACCTTTTGCACACTGCTCGATTTCTCTTTCATACACTTTATCCAGCAGTTTGCCTGCGACATCTGCTCTGTTGGGTGGACTGTATCCTGGTCTTAATGACTGAACCATGTTAATGAAGTGTGGGTTCTCAATCATATGGAAAGGAGAGTTTGTTGCATAAACAAACCAGGCAATTTTTTCATCAGTTACCTCTTTTTGTAATCTGCTGGTTCTTATCACAAACTTATCTATGGTTGTTTCTGGATGATGGCAATTTTTTTTTTCTTTTTGCTACAGGTGATCTACTGCGGCTATGTGACATACATGATGTGACTGAAACACTATCATTGGCAGATAACTCTGAAACTATAGAAAATGATGGTGATCTTGAAGCTGGATAGTCTTGAGAATCCTGTATGTTGAGGATGGATTCTCCTAAACAAAATAAGTCAATGCAGTTATTTAATTTTTATTACCATACTGCTCATTTAGTATTACTCATTGCATTCACTGACACTCAGTACTACTTTAAATGTGAAATTGTAAAAGGAAGATCTGCCTATTTCAGCTATTTATTTCTTATCACAACTGCATCTAAAATGCTAGTACCATAGAGTAACAACTATATTTTTTGCTCAAGCATGAGAATTCAAGAATAGTCCAGAAGGAAGACAGGCAGTCCTTAAGAAAGAAGTATGAAATAAAAAAAGTTTACCAACTTGAAGATCCTGCATGTTCGGACATGTTCCTTTCATCATCTTCAACACAACTTCCTCCTTAGAAGAAACACGTCTCATGATGTTTCATTCGGGCAACCAGGCCTTGCATTTCTTTGTTGCGCTGTTTGCATTTTGCACGCATGCCTGTCTTTCCCACAGGTAGAGGAACTTCGTTAAAATATTCCCAAATTGGGTCTTTCTTACAGCCTGCTGCCATTATAGGTTTTCCCTTCTAGTGAGAGAATGGTATCAATGAAGGCTACACTCAGAAAGATCAAGACTTCTGGAATATGCTGCTCAAACAGTTTCACTTTTGTTTCTACTACTGACTGTCCCTCCCTTCTCACATTTCTCTCCAGACTTCTTCTCCTTGTCCAGATCTATTCTGCCCCCAACAATCTTCTATTCATTAAACTTTTTGAAACTTTGCACTTTTAGAGAGAGGTAAGGTATTGACTATGTACACAAATTTGCAGAGGGACAATAGGGTTGTGGTCCGTTATTTCTCACCTCTGTGTATTATTTATTCATTTAAAACCATTTTTGCAGTTAACAAGCATGTTATCTCTGGAGACACAAATCCACAGTTTGAGAACTGCAAACTAAGCATCTCTGATGGTATCTTCTAGAACAGTGGTCCACAACCTTTTTCATCTGGCAGGCAAAAGAAAGATTAACCTAAATAATCTATACAGAAGTCCCTGGAACCCCCTAAGATTGGGTCCCTGTAGACGAGCGGACTCACCCCTGCAGCGCCTCCTGCTGGTGACTTCCGGGAATTAGCTCGTTCCAGCTTAGGTACCCTGTCTCTAGCTCCCTGCAGCCAGGCCCTTCTCTCTCTGAACACAAAGAGAGACTGTGTCCTGGCTCCCAGCCTTTATAGGACCAGCTGGGCCCTGATTGGGGCGTGGCCCAGCTGTGGCTGCTTCCCCAATCAGCCCAGGTCTTTCTTTCACAGCCTGCCAGCCCTCTTCCAGGGCTGGTTCCAACCCTATCCCAGGGCTGAAGCAGGTCACCATCCTGCCACAGTCCATAATCCATGAACTATTGGAACTCATTTACAAAACTTTCCGTAAACATTATAAGAATATATTGTCTCATTCTATAGAATTAGAATTTATAATCCCTATTCCACAATGAGATATCTTTGAGCTATAATGTATCTTAATTAAAACTATCTTTAGATAGGTTTTTTCCTCAAAAAGCATTTTAAAATCCAATTTAAAGAAATCATTGATTTTTATCCACCCTGATCCCAACCAATACCACTGTAGAACAAGAGCCTAGGTTACAGAACAGCAGACCAAAGGAGTTTTTGACTATGGATTTCCAGTTGGGTTATGTATAGTAAGACTTCTGGATCAAGATACAGACCTATTTTTAAGCACCTTGTTCTATTCTGTATCTCTTCATAACATTTATTTTTTCCATATTATTTGTGTAATCCTCTGGCCATTTCAGCCCACTTAGTAGGGATGTTAATCATGTGAAGTAGCAGCCATTGAGCAGATGTACTGTCACAAAGTGACCTGCACGGGGGAATGATTTCTTTAACACCTTTCCTTACTCTCAAACCTCAGGGGAACTTTTCTGCACACAGTCCAACTGCTTAAGCTTTTCTTTGGGGTCAATATTTGTGTGCTGGACAATTTAACCTCTGTTTCAGGCTGTCTGTAGATTCAGTTCAATAATACTATGTAGTTTGGAAGGCTATCATAATTATAAGGGCTAGAAATGTAACTTTATAAAAAATAAAAGCTTAAATGCTACACAGGCTTCTGGGAAAGGCCACCATTTGCCAAGTAAAGTTTCCTACAGGATATTGGTGAGTGGATTTGTCAGGTTTTGTATATTATATTCTGGAATTTCTTCTACAAGATTACAGTATGTACAGTCTTCAGATTTGCCTCAAATTTACAGGAAATCTGTTTAGTAGTTTAAAGCTGGCAAGTTGAAACTTTTCTCATCTAGTTCTTAAGATCTGTTCATAGCTAGAATAGTTTACAGTGTTAGACCACCTCACCTCAAGCGTTAAACATTAATAACTTAAAAACTATTCAGTCAGATTTCTTTGGAGTTGGTTGGCTTTGTAGAACTCAATGAGGATTAATAATCAAGTCAAGAGGGAAGGCTCTTAGGCCTCAGTCCTGCAACTTGTCCATGTGGGTGAACACTTCAAAGAGCCAAATGAAATCTGTAGGGCTCCATATGGCACAGGGCTTCCCCCCCCATGAAATAAGTTGCCAAACTTGAACTTTATGTACTATAGCTATGTGGTTTTTTTTTTTTCATTTCTAGAATGACAGAGCTTTCTAAGAAACACCAATGCAATATATTTTCCTAAAATATAGCACAGCAGTGCATACCCAGTAGGACAAATTGAATTAATATGTAATTGGCATATTTATGTATTGCTGTGTAATCTAATTCTGTTGCCATTGCATAGTTGCTCATAAGATGTATTACTGACGTGATTCATGCAGCTTTGGCTGTAATATTTGTGGACTTAGCTTGACTTTACATATTTTGTGGGGGGGTTTTAAATTTAAATGTTGACCGTTAAATGGGTGCTGTCAACTTTAATTTCTTTCAAATTGACTTAAAAAAAAAAGTTTCTGATAGTGTCCTTTAATTATGACCTAAAATAATTCTTTGAAAAATTAACTCTGGTTTTGCTCCCTTGCTTATGCATAGAACAGTGATGTGGCTGGGCCTGAATGTAAAAACCCTGAACATGCTCCCATTCCTTTCTTTTCAAGGTGCATCCACACTAGGGAAAAAAGGTGTTTTTACCACTTGGTATGAAAATACATCTTTTTTCCTAGTGAAGACAAAGCTTCAGTGCATACAACAGCCTGTTCAGCATCAGCTTTGCCATCACTTTCACTGGTAATCACCCTCTTGCAGGGTTTGGGGAAGGGCTGGCACCATCAACAAACAGTAAGGCCTTGTCTGCATTTAAAACCTATACCAGCAAATCTGTCGGTCGGGAGTGTGAAAAATCCCACACCCCTGACATAACATAGCTGTGCAACAAAACCCTAGTGTAGATGCAGCTGTGCCGACGTAAGAGTGCACAGGCACTGACTTTCAGTTTTCCCCGAGGGTGCTCCACACCACTCCGCCCTGAGGCCCCACTCCCACTCCGCCACTCCCCCCAGGCTCCACCCCACCCTCCTCTTCCCAACCCTGCCCCACCACTCCCCAAGGCTCCGCTCTGTCCTGCCTCTTTCTGCCTCCACTCCTCCTCTCCCCCCCACTGCTTCCCACCCACCACCAAACAGCTAATTGGTGTCAGGCGGGAGGCGCTGGGGTGGGGGCTGCTGAACAACTGATCGGCAGGGGACTGGTGGGTGCTGAGCACCGACTATTTTTTCCATGAGTACTCCAGCCCTGGAGCACCCACGGAGTCGATGACTATGTAAGAGTGCTTCTGTTGGCATAACTAATATGGTTCAGGAAGGTAGTGTTTCTACACCAGCAGAAAAACTCCTGTAGGTGTATGCTGTGTCTACACTGAAAGGTTATGCTGATATAGGCTCTTTAGTGTAGACATAGCCAAAAGTACATTACATTAAGCAGTGGTTCTCAAACTTTTTTTTTGCGGACCACTTGAAAATTGCTGAGGATCTCGGCAGACCACTTAATGATCTTTCCAAATGTTGTTTGTACTGTTAGCTAACTATTGTAAAGCTCTTTGGATAAAAGCACTATATAAAAAAACCCCTTAATAATAATTAATGCTTTTTTGTTCTACAAATAAAAACACACAACTTGTATTTTAATATCAGTAGTCTTATCTTTCTAATGCAGTGTGCCCTCTCTTCTCTGCCGCAGCAGCCCCCAAGCTAGGGCTGGGATGGAGGGCCGTCTCTCATCGGCAGCCACAGCCCTGGAGCTGGGGAAAGTCGCCTCTTTCTCTGGCCACCGGAGCCCTGCATGTCCCAAATTCCCCCCACCCCCTCTTCCCACCCCACTGCCCCCTCCCACCTAACCCTTCAGATGGAAATGTGATTTTTTTTTTTAAGTTTTTGTTTGCTTTTGCAAAAGAACCTTCGTGATGAGGTATTCATTAATCTCTTCATTGAATGATTGTGTTTCTGATATGATCTACCTTTTTTCCCCCTCCCCTCCCCCCAGATTTGGACTGAGCAACAAATTTGAAGCAGAATTCCCTTCTTCTTTAACGGGAAAGGTGAGTATCTATGGATAAGTCTCAATTAGAAATTTACTATAATCCCCAAATTCTAAGTTTTAGAGGCTAACAAGATTTTGCTACTAGAAAAGCATGGTATTTGGGTTTCTACATATAGTTGAGCTTTGCAGGAATACTCATCATTTAAATTACAGGTCTGTCTCATCTTATGCGGGGGTTCCGTTCCGCGGTTAGCGCATAAAGCGAAAACCGCGTATGGCCAAAACCCCATTGAGTTCAATGGCGGGCTACAGGTATAGCATTAAAACTGTTTGTTGTTTTTCTCTTTTTTTTGTTTTTGCTTTTTGTTTTTGCCGACCGCGTAAAGTTGAAATCGCGCATGTTAAATGCGCGTAAGATGCGACAGACCTGTATATTGCAGTAGTACTGGATTATTTTTCTTTCTTCACAGGTCGCACCTGAGGAATTTAAAGCCAGCATCAGCAGAGTTAACAGTTGTCTTAAGAAGAACCTTCCAGTTAATGTTCGATGGCTACTTTGTGGTTGCCTTTGTTGCTGCTGTACATTAGGTTGTAGTATGTGGCCAGTTATTTGCCTCAGTAAAAGAGTAAGTTGGACTATATTCTCATTTGGCATTATCTGTTGTAAATCTGGAAATTGTGATTGGGTTCATTTGTGTATTAGTTTTTTGTTCATTTTCAAAACTCTGTACGTTAGGTCTGGTCCACGCAGCAGCAAAATGACAAAAGGTGTGAATTAAGCTTATTTAGTTATTCAGTGCAAGTTGTGACCAGTCCTTAATATTACAGTGGAAACTGTACAGAACCAGTTTAGTGTACTTAAGCAAGTATATGTTATTTTGAATGTTTTTCAGGTAGCACGGCTATATGTATACATTTTTATTAGGGCTGTCAATTGCAGTTAACTCATGTGATTAACTAAAAAAAAAAATCGCTATTCATCGCACTTATAACAATAGAATACCAGTTGAAATTTATTAAATATTTTTGGATGTTTTTCTACATTTTCAATATTGATTTCAATTACAACACAGAATACAGAGTGCACAGTACTCACTTTATATTATTATTTTTTATTATAAATATATGCACTGTAAAATGATAAACAAAAGAAATAGTATTTTTCAATTCATCTCATACAAGTACTGAAGTACAATCTCTTTATTGTGAAAGTGTAACTTACAAATGCAGATTTTTTTGGTTGCATAACTGCACTCAAAAACAAAACAGTGTAACACTTTAGAGCCTACAAGTCCACTCAGTCCTACTTCTTATTCTGACAATCACTAAGACAAACAAGTTTGTTTACATTGATGGGAGATAATGCTGCCAGCTTCTTATTTACAATGTCCCCTGAAAGTGAGAACAGATGTTTGCATGGCACTTTTGTAGCTGGATATGCTAATCATTCGTATGACCCCTTCCAGAGGACATGCTTCCATGCTGATGATGCTCGTTAAAAAAATAATTGGTCAATTAAATTTGTGACTGTATTCCTTGGGGGGAGAATTGTATATCTCCAGCTCTGTTTTACCCGCATTCTGCATATATTTCATGTTATAGCAGTCTTGGATGATGACTCAGCACAAGTTTGTTTTAAGAACACTTTCACAGCAGATTTGACAAAATGCAAAGACGGTACCGATGTGAGATTTCTAAAAATAGCTACAGCACTCGACCCAAGGTTTAAAAATCTGAAGTGCCTTCCAAAATCTGAGAGGGACGAGGTGTGTAGTGTGCTTTTAGAAGTCTTAAAAGAGCAACACTCCCATGCGGAAACTACAGAACCACCAAAAAAAAAATCAACCTTCTACTGGTGGCATCCGACTCTGATGATGAAAATGAACATGCGTCAGTCCACACTGCTTTGGATCGTTATCAAGCAGAACCCATCATCAGCAGGGAAGCATGTCCTCTGGAATGGTGGTTGAAGCATGAAGGGACATATGAATCTTTAGCGCATCTGGCATGTAAATATCTTGCAACGCCAGCTACAACAGTGCCATGAGAATGCCTGTTCTCACTTTCAGGTGATATTGTAAACAAGAAGCAGGCAGCATTATCTCCTGCAAATTGTAACCAGCCTTGTTTGTCTGAGTGATTGGCTGACCAAGAAGTAGGACTGAGTGGACTTGTAGGCTCTAAAGTTTTACATTGTTTTATTTTTGAATGCAGGTTTTTTTTGTACATAATTCTACATTTGTAAGTTCAACTTTCATGATAAAGAGATTGCACTACAGTACTTGTATGAGGTGAATTGAAAAACACAATTTTTTTGTTTTTTTACAGTGCAAATATTTGTAATAAAAAATAAATATAAAGTGAGCACTTTACACTTTGTATTCTGTGTTGTAATTGAAATTAAATTATGTGAAAATGTAGTAAACATCCAAAAATATTTAAAATAAATGGCATTCTATTGTTGTTTAACAGCGTGATTAATCGCGATTAATTTTTTTAATTGCTTGACGGCCCTAATTTTTATACATACATGAATAACAATTTTACATCAGAAAATAACTTTCAACAATTAAAAAAAAATACAAGAACTTCTCTTACTTCAGCTTTTCCATAATATCCTGTTTGTACTTGTCAGAATATTAGTTATTTAGAGATATTGGTTGAAATGAGTTTTAAGTTTTGAAGAGCTATTGATTATGCTGACAAACTGATTACACTCCTAATGATTACAGATTTTTTAATCTCATTTCAAAAGACCTTTTTAAAATATATAAGTCAAATGAAGTCATCTGTGATCAGAATATTGGATCTTCTTTCCAGATTCTAAATGACGAAAATACTTTAGTGTGTTAATATCTAGACTTTGTGCTGGGGTCCACGCTTCATTGCTTCTGTAGGCTGTGTACATTGCATACCTCAGGGGCTCCTTGTATTCCTTCCCAACTAGCACTCTGTGTGTCACCCTCCCATCCCCTTCTATTTCAGGGACTCCATGCAAACCCCCTTTCCCATGCCAGGGACTCTGCATAGCCCCCATGTCCCTTTGCCCCCATTCTACTCCCCCATGCCAGTTGCTCTGTCCCCCCCGCCCAGGTCCTTTGGACCTCCATACCTGGGTCCCCTAATACCCACAGCGTGCAAAGGTTTTAATATTACAGACAGACAAATGGAAAAATGCCTTTGAGCTGAGTGTAAGACGTCACTTCTCTCAGTTGGTAAATCAAGACTGAGCTCTTAAATTACAGTACGCCTGTTTTTTGTTTGTGATTTAAGATTAAAACCAAAATAATTTTAAATTAGTTCTTCCACTTATCTCTTAAAATAGTTCAGGGTTCTGAGGTTCTGTTTTTTTCTGTGCTATGGTTGATGACATCACTAAAACCTAAAACAGTTAAAGGAGCTTGCTTGGGATTAGATGTTAGTGATATCCTCAAATATTGCAGAAGCTATGCAGGCACTTAAAACCCACATGTATTGGTAGGTAAAAAACATTTTTAAAACAGCTTCTCTTACCAGTATTCTTAGAATACATGTTGGTGTATGTAATGAAGCCTGGAGAAGAGACTCTCTGTATTAGGCAACTTTCTGTCTTAAGAAGTGTCTCCATTTTTGCTCTTTTATTAGTTAAGCAGTGACTTTTTGTCAGTCCCCCTGAGTGATTGCTTAGGACCAGTTTTACTATATGCAAAATAAAATTAAGATACATTAACCATCATTAGAGCTGATCCTGCTTCTGTTGGAGTCAATTGAAAACTCCAGTTGACTTCAGTGGGAAAAGGGTCAAACCTTTGGCTTTTGTCAGGGCTTGAAACTGTCACCAGCTCCCATGGCTCCTTTCTGTTAGACTAGTTCAAGATGGTCATATGTCCAAGCCCCAAAACACTATTACAGTTGACAGCAATTAACCACTTGGATGGCAGTCTCAGTAGAGATGCCATGGACTGAATGTGCTTGATCTATCGTCTCAGCCCAAAATGTCCTTTTACAGTCAGGCCTGTGGTGCAATGGAAGGGAAACTTGCACTGCTACTACTGAGGCTGAACTTGTTCTGTGGATAAACATATGCATGGCATGCTGATCCTACAGTCTTGCTCTGACCCATTTCTTCTCCATACTGGATCAACCTTAGTGTGCTGTTGCAGCAGGAAGTCATTAGCAACATGTAATAGGGTGGTAGGCTCTAAGATTCTGAATAAGGATGCAGGTTTCCTTGTAATTATCCTAATGTGAAGTGCTTCCGCCCTGCATAAAGAGGCAGAAAATTATAGCTGAGTTACACTGACAGATGCATCTTATCTCTAATCAGGATATAAGAGGTTGGAGTATATGAGACTGAGGGAAGTAGGGTTTGGGAGGAAAAGGAGTCCTGCAGGGAAATCCTAGAAACTAACAAGTTTGAGGAAAGTTGCACCTCTGGTTTGTTGTGTTTGTTGTTGTTTGAGTTACCAATAAAGGCAAGGCATACCAAGGGGCTAAGTTTGGGGTGTGTGTATCTCTCTCTCTCTTTAATATATTCTGTTCAGAGCAGGATGGAAGCTATGCATTTAATGATGGTGTCAGTCGTAGGATAAATTTGCACAAGGAGGGAAAATGAGCAGCTTTGTTACATGGATATTTAATAGAAACAATGACAGCAAACCTGGGTTGCAGCGCCCACAGGCATGGCAACTGCAGTTCCAGGGTTGGCCCACATGCACCACTCATGCTGCCAGGAAATCCAGTCTCTTTCTTAGCAAAACTGGAACCAGAAGATAACCCAGAAACATATCTGGTTACATGAAGAGGGTTCAGCCAGGTATCTCTGTCTTACACCTGACAAGCTAAGTGACTCATTAGCTCAGGGTTGAACCCCAGAAAATAGGGACATAGATGGATCTAATAATGGATGTTTACTTACAAAGTCTGTCTGCAAGAGTGCAGATGTGGCAGAACAATGTGTTCACACTGGCAGAGGCTGTGCAGTAAACGGAGAGCATCTTGGAGGCTGATCCATCAGAGAGACCGCAGCCGCAATGTAGAACTGAGAGAGCTTCATTGTTTGTCCAGATGACTGTCATGGGGAAGAATAAAATGGCTTAGGACCTCTGAGAGAAACTGGAAAGAACAAGGATGCTCCTCCAAACTGAGATCCTTAATCCCAGATCTGGCTGGGGGAGAATTCAGGAATTGAGGAAGACAACCACAGGCTGTCCTCCCACAACTGCCTTGCAAACCCTGGTGTAAGTTGCGTGAAAGAAAGGTGATGGGTGGGGCATGTTGGGGGCGTGAGGGGTTGGAGCCACAGTGTGTAGAGATTCTGGGCAGTGCTGCTTCCCATAGATGTCTGGTAACAGACTATTATAGCTTAGGCAGCCCTCCAAGATGAAGATGTGCTGGGCCACTCTGACCCCCTGAGCACCCCTGAATCTGGAAGGTGCACTTTGGGTTCCCCCTTTTCCCCTAGGTTGTGAGTGTTGCACCTTTTAGCAGTTCAACACAGTATCTTGTCCCCAGACTCTAGAAGAAAACCACCAAGTCCCTCCTTTTCTGTTTCACTTGCGATCAACAGAGACACGTATAAGTATATATTCTGAGCATTGATGGAGGATGAGTATGAGGAAATGTAATCTTGCTGTGGTAATAGCTTTTAGCTTGTATGTAATGTAGCTATGCAGCTAGGTGTGAGGGATGTTCTCCTAGTAGATGTGGACTGTGTCCAAACATTAGTGAGGGAGGGTTTGGTCAGAACTGAGCAGCACAACCCATTCAGGTCATCTTTGTCCATCGGAACTTGTATATCCATTTCTCATTGTGTAATCCCCCTACAAAGAGTAAAATAAATGGGCTTCAGAGTGAGGTATCCTGCTCATTACCCTAGCTGGTTGTTTTGGGTGGTCCCACTGGTCCATTAGATGCTAAAATAGTTACCAATTAATGCTGTTAAAATTTGGAGGAAGTTTGGCAGGGAAAATTTGAGGGAAAGGGATAGAAGATGGGAGCATTGCAAGAGGGAGGTGGTCGTAAGAAGGAAGGCACTAAGATGCACAGTAAAAGATAGCAGAGGAAAAACAGAAGATAAATGTATCCTTTGCCAGAGATAGCACCTCTCTTGTCAGTCGACAAAAAAATCCAGCTTTAAGAAAAGCCAGTTCAACTACCAAGAAATAGCAGGAACAATAGGGGTTTGCTAATTCACCTGTTGGAAGGCAAGCTTGTTAGCTTTTTGTTTTTGTTTGTTTGTTAAATATGACCTTTATTTCTAAAATGTGTTCACTACTTTTCACATTTTGTCTTTGGAGGCGTATGTTTCCACTTACACAAACTTAGGAATTAAACCTGCAGAGGACTTCAATTTTCAGGGCTCTCAATCCCCCAGAATTCTGGAGTACTAAATTTACCTTAAAACATGTTAAAAATGGGAGTATGGACTGGATTCCACTAGCCCTTCTGTGCTGGGGACTGGTTGTAGACTAGCCTTGCTAGTTCAACTGCTCATCATAGTAGTAGTAATCAAGATGCGTTAGATTGTAAATTCTTTGGAGCACGGACTTTCTACTTATGTATTTGTACAGCACCTAGCACAAAGGGATCTCACAAAAGTGGGCGACTGGGCAACAAAATGGCGATGAAATTCAGTGTTGATAAATGCAAAGTAATGCACGTTGGAAAACATAATCTCAACTATGCATGCAAAATGATGGAGTCAAGTGACTGCACATGTCCATTCCTCTGTAGGTGTGTGTGCAGTGGCGTGAGGCACCAGAGGGTGCTTGCACTGCCCTGACTGGTACTGCTGAGGGAAAAATCTCCAACCACTGTGCATAAGGTGCACACATACACCTACAGTGGAATGGTATGTGCTACGTATCTCGAAGAACAACAGTTACGGAAAGGTAAGTAATCATTTTTTACCACTCAAGAAAGAGATCGAGTCCTCGTGGACAGTTCTCTGAAAACATCTATTCACTGTGGCAGTCAAAAAAACTAACAGAATATTAGGAACCATTATAAAATGGATAGATAATAAAATAATATAATGCCACTGTATAAATACATGGTACACCCCACCTTTTTACTGCATGCAGTTCTGGTCACCCCATCTCAAAAAAGATGTATGAGAATTGGAAAAAGTACAGAGAAGGGCAACAAAAATGATTAGGGGTATGGAACAGCTTCCATATTAGGAGAAATTTAAAAGAATGGGAGTGTTCAGCTTAGAAAAGAGATGACTAAAGGGGGGTTATGATAGAGGTCTGTAAAGTCAGGAATGGTGTGGAGAAAGTGAATAAGGGTTCAAAAAAGAATTATATAAGTTCATGGAGGATAGGTCCATCAACGGCCATTAGCCAAGATGGTCAGGGACTCAATCCCATGCTCCAGGTGTCCCTAAACCTCTGACTGCCAGAAGCTGGGACTGGACGACAGGAGCTGGATCATTTGATAATTGCCCTGTTTTGTTGATTCTCCCTGAAGCATCTAGCACTGGCCACTGGTGAAAAGCAGGATATTGGGCTAGATAGACAATTGGTCTGACCCAGTATGGCCGTTCTTATTGTGTCTCTCTCCATGAATGTTAAAATATTATGTGGGCACCTTCTGGAGATTACTGACACATTTCACTTGTCAAAAGTTAATGAAGGAAGGTGTATTTTCAATTGTCCATATGTACCTAAAGTTTACAATTGGAGATGCATTGATATTTGCATGAATCATTTGGAAAAATGATGCAATATGCCAGTATGTATGATCTATAAACTAATGTGATTCGTGTCAACTTCTAGTGACTTTGTTTCGGTATTTTATCTTGATCTGTTTTTTCATAATTCCCCAGAGGTAAAACAGTAAGAATAGTGGAAGAAGCTTGGAAAACAGTGTTTTGGATTTCTCCAGCTTTATCTCAGCCAGATAAACACACTTGTATGGTTTTACTGGTTTTTCATTGTCTTACAATACAGCTGATATTTATCAGAATATAGATTCATCACTATCTGCTTGGTCTGTCTACAACTATCTTAAAGCATCTCTAGGTTTTTCCATATTCTCAATTGTATATTGTATTTTTCTTTAATGTCCTATAAAGCCCTGAATGTTTTTGGGTCTTACTGAGTCTCTGTTCTTTTGATTTCATGGTAGCTGCCATCAACAGTGACTTGAACTGACAATCCTCTGACTTTTAAAAATAATGTAAAGCTGGCAGTGCATTTTTAGTAGTGGGTCCTTGGCTCAGGAAATCACTACTCCACTTCTGTAGTATCAAAGCCCAGTTTTGATAAACTGCAGGGCACTCTGCGAAGACCTGTCAGTTTTTTACCAGACTTTTTTGGGAAGTAGAAAAGTGAGTGAGGTTTTGGAGTAAATGGCTGAGGGACTGTCTTTTTATTTTGCAACCTTTTTTTGTTAAATATTATTTTTGGCATGAGAGAACATCTATACGAATATGAAGTAAATTGCAAGATATTCAGTGATATATAACTTTTTGTGTATTAAAGTTCATTTTTTCTCATATTTCAAAAATAATCTTCTAAAGTTGATTCAAAATTCAACATAATAGAAAGTCTATAAGGAATGCTACTTATGTGAATATTAGATCATTCATGTATTCTGAATAAAGTTTAGATTTATGATTCTATTTAGGTGCAGGATATGCCTTTTAAATGTAAGAGCAATCATTTTTTGAAAATGTTATAGTGAATACTTTGAATGCCGACTTACTGATCTTTCTGAATTAATTGCATTTGGATGTTGGAATTATGCCTTTGAACACTTTTAACAGTAATTCATAAAGGATATATATGTCTACATACCATGGCAATATTTGAAATGTTTTAGATATAAACAAACTACAATATGTAGTACATAAAAAAATAAACCAAACAAGTTTTATTGATTCTAACATTAGCTTAAAAAAATAAAATCAATAAATGTTTAAATAGTGATGTGGACCTAGTAGTTTATAGTCACTAATTATGGTGATGGCTATAATCCCAGCAAAGTGCAATTAACCAATCTGAAAGTACAGAAAAGAAAGGGAGAGCAAATATACGGTAATACAGAGAAGCAGAGATTGTAAAAACATAAGACTAATAAATTTCACTGGAATGATTTATGTTTGAATGATATAAGTCTGGCATGAAAGGAAATGTCCTCTTTTGGCCCTAATGACAAGGAAGCAAAAAAGAATATATTGGTGAAAGCAGAAAAGAAAAAAACTTGACCCATCCTAGAGACACTGTAGCTAGAGCTGTGAAAATAACCTGATTTGTTTTTTTGGTTTATTATCAGTTCTGAAAAATTGGGCAGGAAGGGTAAAATTAGTTTGGCCCGAACTGAAAATGACAGTTCTTAGCATTTTTGGCAAATTGAAAAAGTTGGGAACAATTTGTTTCTGGTTGAATTAAATGTTTTGTTTTGGGAGCACTTTTAACTTTATTTTCTTTACAGAAAAAAAAAAAAAAAAAGACTAGATTGACAAAACCTGTGGTGCTGGTACAGCCCCTGTTCCCCTCCTTTATAATGGCACTCACCTGGGATGTGTGGCATCCTTGGGAGCAGGGACTTGAACCCAAATTTCCCCCCTCTCAGATGAGTACCCAACTATAGGGTATTCATTGGTAGGTCTCGCTTAATCTCCGCTGTGGAAATTGTTCCACTTTGTATGAAATTGTTAAATAGTCATTGGCGCAGGGACTGGAACCCTGCCAGCTCAGTGTCCTAGCCACCAGGCTATAGAGTCATTCAGTCTCACTCTGGCCCAGTGACTGTGGTTCACCAGAGGGGAGTTGTGGTCTAACAGGCCAGAGTTGCAGAGGATTAAAACCTTTCATGTTGCTTAGGGAGAGGAAGATCATAAATGGCTTTTTTGTCCCCATCTTTGCATGTACATCCCAAATGTCTCCCACCTGTGCACCTTCCATGGGACAGCACAACTGCCTTGGTAGGCAGCAGGCTCCCTTCCATACTAGCCACGTCCCATGGTCCCATATGCATCCCTGCTTCTTCTCCCTAACTCCACACAACCCATCTCACTCCTACCAGGGCACCAGGCTGTAGCCCCTGGGACGTTTGGATTGGTGGAGCAGGGATGTGAAGTCGTAGGGAAACCACAGTTTTGTAAAGAGTGCATGGAGTAGTGGTGCTTGAGCTGAACGGGGAACCTGTGGTGGAATAAGCAGAGCGGAGGGGGGCTGCACTTTGACGAATGGGAGAATCCTCTGTATTCTACTCCTTTCATCCCAAGCAAGCCCAATGCGCCCTATGCCCTTACCAATCCAGCTTTTAGGTATTCAGATATATCTTGATGGTAGATGAGGGTTGTGGTTGATGGTGACACTCATTGGCAGAAGTGTGTTGAGGAACAGGGCTGTGGGAGATTATGGGAGGAGTCAGCTCTGTGCAACGCCAGTAGGAGACGTGGAACGGGGGGGTCCGGCATAGGAAAGATATTAGAAAATCTGTAAGATTTCTCCAGAGACACATCCGAAGAAGTGGGCTGTAGTCCACGAAAGCTTATGCTCTAATAAATTTGTTAGTCTCTAAGGTGCCACAAGTACTCCTGTTCTTCTTTTTCCAGAGACACACTTGCTTAGCTTACAGTTAAGGTTGCTCAAGTGCACAGCCTCTCAACACAAACCATAAAACCAAAGGAAATCACAAGTACATAATCCAACTGCACACTTCAGTTGCGCGTTCAGCTTACCTGTCATGCCACCTATATCACCCCACAACTACACAGACCTCCCTAGATTCAAATGAATGACACTGTGTTGATATACTACAATGCTAAACGCTAACAGTTAGCTCTCTACAATGATATTTTCACATGATTACAAAATTCTCTTTTCATAACTCTTAACTGCATTACTTTCTCGCAAATTTCCTGCACAGATATCATCCCTCAGTTGTTTTACTTCTCACTGTATTACCACCATACCATAGTTCAGATATAACAACCACATGTTTAACTGTTCCCACAGTCTCAACCTAAA
The DNA here is from genome assembly GCF_011386835.1 of Chrysemys picta bellii. Classification (NCBI taxonomy): domain Eukaryota; kingdom Metazoa; phylum Chordata; order Testudines; family Emydidae; genus Chrysemys; species Chrysemys picta. The sequence goes on from NC_088795.1 coordinate 91,896,649, forward strand.
CACATTTCTCTAACTAATTTGGTAAGAACTGAGGTAAGCATTTGGTTGTAAGAGGGAGGTCTATGTGGTTTTTTTGTAATCTGGGATGGTGACGTATGTTGAAAAGTGGGGGTGAAATGTATTTAACTTGTGACTTCCTTGGCTTTCATTGTGTTGGTAGGATGTGTACCTGAGCAACTTTAACTGGAGGCTAACACATATTTGTATGGAGATAAACAAGAAGTTGTGTGTAAAATTTCCTTTTTAGGACGAAAGGAGCCTAGGTCAGGGTGCAGATAAGATAAGGAGCCTTTCTGTCTAGGTATTTAGTACAACTCCTGTAAGGCCCCAGTGTTGCAAAGTCCCAACTAAGAAGTCAAGCACACGCATAAGTCTTTGCAGGATCAGGCAAAAACCATTATCATTTGATTGTGTAAAGGCTTATGTAAAATAAATGGTGGTCTTGGTGCAATTCTTTTTGGACATGTTAGCACCCTTGTTGGCAATTTCAGGAAAGAAGCCAAAGATCGAATGGACATGAAAAATGAACCTCCCTATCAACCCCAGAGGAATGTGAACAAAATTAATGGGTAGGGTGAGAAAACTGCATTACTACTGGCCTTGTCCCTGTTCTGTTTGTTGAATAGAGGACTTCATTCTCAAGGACTGTCACTGTTACCATTTATGAACAATACAGTCCTCTAAATATTTACAAAAATGTAATATAACTGATCCTTAGGAATCCACACCTTAAAGTATAGGGAGGTACTCAAATAACATGATGGGTGCCAGGTTATTATAATTTAATATTTGCATTACAGTAACACCTAGAGGCCTCCATCAAGAATTGGGTCCACATTCAGCTAGATGCTGTAAACATGTGTGGAGAAGGGAGTAGGTTAACTTGAAATTGAATGATACGAGAGGTTATAGGATAAGTGTTAAGCAAAACTGTAGAATGGGGTATGTTGTGTTCTTTTCTGTCTTTATTCCACAGAGACACAGAGGCTTGGACTCGTGGATGGAAGCTCCACTCAGACTGATCATTTGGAATTTAAGGGGTTTGAATTTGAAAGATCATTGTTTGGCTCCTGAGGAGAGGGGGATCTAGATTGTGATCAGCAAGGAAAGCACTGCGGAGGTTTTACAAGATTGCTTTCCCTAGTGGAGTAAGAAGTTGAAGGGTTACTGAATCCAACTGTTATGTATGTTATGTTTGTTCTGGTTAAATAAGTTTAGTGGTTTTTCAAACCCAGTAGTTGGAGGCATAGTCAATCGGTGGGTTTTGAAGAGATCTTCAGTAACATAGAATTATGAAAAGCAGCCAGAATCACTGACAAGAGGAAGATTAGAGGGTAAAAGGGCTATTCTGATGATCCAGAAACACCAGTGTTGAATAAGGTACATGCCCAGGAAGAAGCAGGTTGTCGCCTCATATAACAGAAAGATCTTACAGTCTATGTAATTTTGATAGATAACACTTAATTGGTGGCTGATAATGACTTGTCACACTCATATCGCACCTGAAAAACCTCACAAATTAAATAACTAAAGAAACGCAACATAGCATTTTAGCTAAAGGACTCAACTTTGCTCCCTTTGCAGACAATGGCAAAACTCCCATTGACTTAAATGAGAGCAATATCAGGCTGAAAGTGTTTGTTTATTTTGGATTTGGATTTCCTGGTGGTTGGCAGAATAATTTTTCAAAGGAGGCCATTAAACATGCACATTTTAGAAGCTGAGTCAACTCTAACTGCATGTAAGAATTTAAGATGCTGTGGTTTCATTTTACTGAAATGTCTCCTTAAATTCTACATCCAGCCAGTTATTTGAAGATGAATTTGTTATGCCACTTTTTTTTTTAATGGAGGGTAAAGGTCTTCTGATTTGTCACATCATCTGTCTGTCCTTCAACAATTTTTTAAAAAAATTAAAATCAACATGAATTGGTAGTTTAGTTTTGTTGCAATATTGATTTTAATTTTTTTTTAATGGGGACAGTATGAAATCTTCCTAATAACTAAAGCCTTCTTCCACTTAATTTGTGCTTTTGTTGCTACTAACAAATAATTTGCAGTATGGGTTTTCTGTACACCATTGATAGGATCTATGTGCTTGTCATCCCAGTATGCTGGAAATGTTACACTCAAATCAAGGGTTCCTTTCTGGTTTTGTATGTCCTCACCTGCTCCTCACTGTAAATCATTGAGATGTCAAGTGTAGTGATTAATTAAGCTGCACGTGCAAGTGCTTTTTTTCACCTGTCAAGTAGGAAAGAAGACTTGCTATAGACAATTGTGTGATGCTGTTTAATTCACTTCTTGTTCCCTGAGCTGTGGAGTTTGCAGTAATGTTTTACATTTAAATTTTCATTCACATTTTTATAGCTGTAATTCTGTGTTGGTTTACGAATTTTAAATCTCACAAGGCATATTTACAGGAGGATATAAAGTATTATAGTAGCAGTTTTACATAAGTGAGCAAGACCAACTGTATATTATAGTGTTATCAAATGTTATATAGTCAAAAGTGTATTAGTTAGAGTAGTTCTAATTGGAGACAATAGATTAGTTTTTAAATAAATTGATTAAACCTATGCCACTAGTCTAACAGGTTTAATATTTGTGGTGATATTTTTACTGTAATGAAGGATTTTAAAATATTTTATGGAAAGTACTTTTGGTCCATTCTGTGTGCAAGATTTTAATATTCTATGCTCAGTTTCTTGTGTGTATGTATTATATGCCTTGTATAGTACACTATCTATATGTGTGTGTGTATGCGCACATGTGTACGTGTACAATTTTATTGGAATTTGGAAAGCTTGAATGTTTGTTCCACTCTTTTTCAGGCAAGTAGTAAAATTAAATTGTATTGTGATCTTAATCTATTATTAAAAGGTCCGGGAAAGGAAGATTACAAGGTAGATTCAGGTTTTGAATCAGTTTTGCCATTGGTTTAGCAGCGGGTGGGCAGGCAGATGCCTGCTCAGAGTAGAACCTATTGCCATTTTTCACCATTGATAGAGTAGCCTTTCAGAGTCAATGAGCTCTGTCAATGTGAGCTTGTCAAGGCTACAACTTCATAGACCTGAGAGGCGGTTTGAGAGGTCAGCCCTTTTCAGGTTTGCTGTGATGCAAATGAACTTTAATGCTTAAACAACTATTGGAATTTTTATGTCTGCTCCTTGTTCTTTTTTCTTCACAAAGTCATTGACGAGACATTCAGTGCTTTTTAAATTGGAAGTTGCATTGTGCTAAAGACCTAGTACAGATTTACGGAGGGCTGAAAGCAGTTAGATCATGTTCTTTTCATGGTGCGATTAGAATCAAATCGATTTCCCTACAGCCTTCAGCATTCAGATGGCAATTTTAACAAAGCTTGGGGGCTAGACAAGGGACAAAACGACTGAACTGAATGTTAATTACACTCTGCAGCCTTATTTTCTTTTGATTTGGAGCTGACTGGCAACTAAATTAACAAAAGTGTGACCATAACTGCTGCCCTATTTTCATTTAAAAGGAGAGCAGACTCTAAAAGGCTATCTTTACAAAGAAACAAGTTAGGTCTGCTGATCATAGTTAAAGGACACTGTCTTAAAAAATAGTACTCGTTATAATAATAATAATAATTAATAATAAACAAAAAGAAACCCTGAATTCCAAAAACTGATTAAATAAATTTAGTCACTGACAAAGCCACCTCTTCTTGTAATGTCTGCTTTTAAAATATAATGTAGTAGAAACACAACCCAATAATGATTATTCATAGATTATAATTAATTTATTTTTAATCATATGACCATAGTTCAGGCTTAAACATGTTTGATGTTGAAAGATTGTATGGTAACTAGGGAGCAAGTAGCTGACTTTAAATAAATATTAACATTTTGCATTTGAAATGCCAAGCCAATCATTTGAAAACAGTTGTTTAATTTTTATTTTATTCAGCTCATACTTGCTTGACACACAGATTTCTAGTTTGTGATTGTTAGTGTTTGTTTATACTACCTCTGTTATTTTGCAATAATAACAGCAAGATGCTTCCCACTTCATCCCCATTGCTTTGTAAGGAAGCTGCAGCTGCACTAAGTTGCAGTTGATCCTTGTCAGTACTGCGTCCTTTTGCACCTGCAGCTCTGTTGGTCTCATCTTAACACCTGGCATCATGAATTATCCTCTTTTATTCGTACTTGCTAGCAAATCCCATTAAGGGCTGAGCAGTATACATTGCGGCAGTCAAATGACCATAAATGTCAGAGTACATTTCTAAAATGTAAGTATAACTAAATTATTATACTCAGATACTCAAAATATCTGTAGGCGTGAAGCTGTACTTCAAAAAGATCGCTGTTTTTCATTACATTTTGCATACATGAAGATTGATTGAGAAGTTATTAGAATTGCATAGATGCAAAATTTCAGTTGTAAAGATTTATCAAGGTTTAGATTTCAAAATATCAGAATTCTTTGCATGAAATGTCAAATGTAAAAGCACAGATATCCACATTTTCAGAATCTGAAATATTGGTATTGCACTGCATTTTTGTGTAAATCATAGATTTTTTTTTTTAACCACTTAGCATTTGTGCAAGTTACCATCTTAACTTTCTGTATTTGGATTTTCCTGGCTAGTTTTCAGAGCTAAAGATATAAAAGATTTTCTTTAAGGTGTTGGTTAGATAGAATATTAGATATTTATATTTTGATCTCTTACATTACAAAATAAAGTTTACAGCATCTTTCAGCTGTTCAAATAGTGATGTTTTGGAAGGAGTATATTCACATTCTTACTGAGACTTAAACATTGTCTGAAAATTGCTGTTGAGTACTCTTAGAAGACATTTTCAAGTCCAAGCAATTAAAACATATGTATGAACCATTGTGCTCAAAAGTTGTAATGCTTTTTTCACATTGTCTTTTTACTTTTTAAAAAGGGTCATTTCTGCTCTAGTTACTGTTTAATACTACAGAAGTTTTGATAGTATTGCAGACCACCCTGTACTCAGTCACTGTCCTATACCTCTCCCCTTTTCACACAAAAGCAGCTGCAAAACAAAGTTTTTCTAAAACCAGTCAAGAGTAAAATTCTTTCTCATTTGTCTTCCAGACACGAAGATCGATTGAGAAGTTATTAGAATGGGAAAACAATAGGTTATACCACAAGGTGAGTGCCGCAGGGAGCAGCTTCGTACTGTTGGAGTCTGAATTGCACAGTATGGAAACAGATGCTTTTGTTGAACGAAAAATATGAAAGGTGGACAAATGGGCTAGTCTGTGTGCTGCAATAAAATACAGCTCATTTTTCTTCTTTTTCTTTCCTCCTTGTCTAGCTGTGCTTGCATTGGAGACTGAGCAAAAGGAAATGTGAAACGAATAACATGATGGAATATGTAAGTTAAAGGGCTGTTTTGTGAGTTTCTCTATTAAATGATCATTTATTTTGCTTCTGATCTTATTCTTTTCATGATTATTAATCAGTAAAGGTGTCAGGAGCTTAATCGCCTGAGTGCAAGGATTTTCTACGGTTCACAGATGCATGGTTTCATGTGCAGGACTGATTTATAAAGTTATGAATGACTTGAAAACAAGGCTTCACTGTGTTCTGAAAAATAATAAATTAATTGCCAAGATAAAATAGCTTGAACGTGTGTTGATGGAGTGTGAAATTTTAGATGCTGTATAAAGAATAACCACAACTTTGGTTACGCAGCAAGTCAGATATGGCTGTTTTATATAATGCTAATCAAGTCTAAAAGTATGGAAGAAGACCTTTCAGCTAAGCTGTTGGAGCTTAAGAAACCTTTCGCCTTTATAGATATTAACTGTCCCATATCTCAACTGTCTTGAAAGTATCTTTATCTTTAATAGGGTTACTAAAATATTTTTAAAATCAGTCTTATAAGTAAGCTACAAAAGACACTTCGGTTTGGTTTTTATTCCCTAAAAAGTTCTCAAGTTATAGAAATATATACGCTGAAAAGTTGCATGCCTTCTACAGTCAGTCAGTATGGGATTTCAGTTTGCTCACCTAGCTGTTTTCTTGCTCTTTTATTTGTTTTCTGTTTTATTACTGTTTTCAAAAGCTTTTGAGTTCAGTCAAGGGCGAATGAGTGTGGTGAGATGAGTCTGTTAAATTGATTAAATCATTGAAATATATAGGATTTCCTTAATAGGAGAAGCGAGTGGGCCAGGAAGGGGTTAACTATTGAAAATAAAGACTAACCTGGGAGAAATACTTAGGGTAGCACTTCTTAAATATGCATGGCCTTTTGTTATGTGATATTTTGTCTATTCTTTGAAACAATAAAGCCATCATAGACAGCATATAAAATAGTGTTTAAATAATTAGAAATTATCTTAAAATCATCTTTTCACTGCTAGCATTCCCCTTTCTTCCATTTTCACACTAAATCCTATTTCTAGCCTGAAACATAAAAGATTTTTAATGTCTCTTTTCACAGAATAGCTCTATTCACTAAACTGAATAAGTAGATTTTTGTATCATTATCTATTATATAAAACATGTTAATTTATGATGAGATGCATGATATTTCACTATAAAAAGAAAATTTCAGTAAGCTGTTTTGAGCTGACCTATATGACGATGTCCTGCTTTTTCATCACTGAATGCTTCTGTTTTTCTACAGAAGTAGTTAGCATTGTCACCTCAAATCCTTTACAGACTAAACTGAAACTAAGCAAAAGAGGCTACAGGTTTTTTTTATTAATTTTGGAAGGTGGCTTATTAGAGTTTAAACAAATGTTCACCTTTTATTAGGTGAACTTGTATGAAATTATAGTCACTTTTTATATAGTGGACATTCTGTTAACTAAAGATTTTAAATCAATTGGTCTACTTACAGGAGTAAAGTTAAGCTTGTGCATAAGTGTTTGCAGGCTCAAGATCTAAGAGTGAGAGATATTTTTAAAAGCTTCTAACAAGTTAGCTGTAGAAATATTTAATATCGTTATTTTAATCCAACATTGATTTTCCACAGAACTTGTGTTCTATTCTTTCATCTGTAACTAGTTGAGATGCTGGTCGTATTAAAGCTGTTTTGAATTTTCCATTTATAAGTTAACTTTAAAAAGAATTGAGGGGAAAAAATTAAGCTAAGACTTTAACAAATGAATGCCAAAAGTGAGGCTCCTATATCCATATTTAGGTATCTAAATAGGGCTTGTCTACAAGAAGGTTTTATCTGTTGGTCTTGATGCTAAAGAGTGTACAAGTTGTTTCACTCCACCAGTATAAAAAATGACTTGCACCGCTTCAGCTTATTCTAGTTTGAAACATGGCCTGAATTTCAAAAGCGCTCAGCACTCCTCAGCCCAATTGAGGGCAGTGGTGCTCAGCATTTTTGAAAATCAAACTATTTACTTAGGTGCCTACATTTATATTTAGAAGCCTAACTTTAAGGTTTTGAAAATCTTGGCCTCAGTGATCAAATCCGTGGATTAAACATCCCCTCCCTCTCCCCCCACACACACATACACACCTTTTTATAAAAGACAGATGAGGCATTTATCCTTTAAACAGCCAGCTAGTTTTCTCCTATACACCCAAATGTACCTACTGAGTGTCAACTTTTTGTCTGTTTCAGGTAATAGGCTTTTTATATGATAGGTTTTTGATGATGAAACATTGTATTAGTTCAGAAACGTTTAGGAATGCAATTTTAATTGATTAGAAGAAAGGCTATCTCCTTTTACCAGTGTGCTTTGAATTGCACAGTTAGAAACCAATAAAATTCAATTACATTCCTTTGTTGAACAGAGTAGAGTGTTAGGAGTCCCAATCTTACTGATGTGTCAGTAATTTTATGGACAATTTTATGGAGGAGGAAAGTTTTGAAAGGGTAGTTTTTCTTAAGATGCCCTTCAACACACACTAAGGGATAGATTATATTCAGATATGTTATATTGATGGCCTCCTATAGCAAAATGACTCACACATTAGAATCTAGGTCTGAATATTCATGTTGAAACGTAAGTCAAGTTTCTTTTTACCTACCTGAGAATTTGTTTGATATGGAGATGGCCTTGAAATATGTAAGACAGAAGATTAGTGGAATAGTAATTAGTACTTTTTATGGAAAATCATTGAAACTATAAACATTTTTTTTTAATTTTCAAAACTGATCTGAACTGAGAACAACTGTTGATAGTTTGGTTATAAAGTTATTCTTACATGTAGTTATCTTCTCTTTTTAACATTCATGACTTTACATTTTGTTAGAAAAAAATTGAGCCAGTTAGCTGAGTTTGTCAATGAATAATTAGCTGGTGGCTTATTTTAACATGACCTGTGAGCCATACGTTTCTCTATCCCATCTGATACTCTGGCTGTTAAGGTTTACTGCCCTTAGATAGGCACATGATGTGTATGTCATTTCCTAGTGGTCCCTTACCTAAAAATGGTAGCATGGCCCTTGATTGTTCATTCCTTCCTCTCTCCCCACATTTTTAGATAATTGTAAACAAATTTTGTGAGTGGTTGCTGTGATGAATTTCAGTTAATGGATAAGACTGATGCCAAGTTTCATTAAATTTGTTTTTCTTTTTATACAGGTCATTCTGATAGAATTTTTACCAAAGACACCGATTTTTCGACCAGATTAGCATTTGCTTTATTTATAGAGACTTATCCAAGTATGTTGTCTTTCCAATGGTGCCTTGCTTGGTGCTCTCCTGGTGGTGATATAGCATTGGTTCTACAAATTATTGTGGTGTTTTTTGTTCTTTTTGTTTTTTAATAACAGCATGTTCTAAGTGCATTTTGTCAAAATTTGCAAAAGTCATTTCATGCAAATGTTAAGTACTACTTAAGTTATTACTTGTACTTATTATGTTTGTTAATGTATCTTGATTTTCAGAGAGTCTTTTATATGTGTGTGTGTGTGTATATATACATAACATAAATATACAGCTGAAAATAGCCTACAAGCGAGCAGACTTTTTTTAACCCATAATACGCATAATGAATTGACTGTAAATTGTGGAAGTTCTTTTAATCTTTAACCTGTATACCTAAGTAACTTCTATGACCCTCTCCAGATTTTGCCTGTGACATTCTAGTTGTATATTTTTATTTTCCCTTTTTTTGCGGTGGGTGGGGGAACGAAGGTAATATCAGCCAGCCACCTCTACTGGGATAATAAGCTATGCTTGTTTGAAACTGTCCATTTTGGAACCCAAATGTCAATGCACCATTAGAAGTCTCTGTGCTCTTTTGTGAAGAAATCTATCAGCTGGTTCTGAAGAAATTGTACCTTAAAGGTTAATAAACCAGAATTCAAAGTATTTTACTTAGACTAGAAAAATAATGGAAAGGTTTGCATGCATCTAATAATTACTAGAGCTCAGGATCACAAAAATACATTAGTATTGGAACTTATAATGTATATATCTTAATTCAGGTTAATGCCATGTAACAGCTTTACTCTTTACTTCTTATTGTTTACCAGATCTTGTACACAAGGGTGCAAAAATATTTGTTTCAGTAAATTTATTGTCCCAAGAAAATATTTTTCGGATTTTTTAGGGTTTTTTTAAAATGCATTTATAACCTCACACAGGCAGTTGTTTGAGAGAAATCTTGAAAAATACAGTTCCAGACACAAATGCAGACGGATGCCATGTATCACAAAATTAGTCAAAGCAGGGTACACTGGACAATAGTGAGAACTTAAGAAATGTATTGGATAAATATTTATTGCACCCTGATTTCTTCCCATTTAGGTTTACAAGGTTTATTTTCTGCACAAATACGATTTAAAAAAAAAAACTGGATATGTGATGTATGCTTGGGTCAGGCCAGTTCTATTTCATTCTGTTACTTATCTCAGTTGGTTGTACATATCTTCATATATGTTTGTTTTTAATAGCTACTCAGAAATCTTATTTTTTAGTTTGTTCTTTGTATGTCTGGAATTACCATACATGAACATTAATGTATGCTAAGAAACTGTTCCTCATACATCTGTGGTAGCAAGCAATAATGTGAATTACTATGACAAACAAATATACTCTGCATAATATTCGTATGAATGAAAAGTTGATATCACTACATGAATACCTTTCTCTTTTTACTCTTTTAAATACAAGTTTCATTTCTCATTAATATATACAAGTACCTGGATGTTATGAACTATTTTTGTATACGTCTTCAAAATAGTAATTCTCTATAAATCTTCACTAGCGAATGTCGTATTCATTGTTTGATATTGGGAGCTGTCTAGAAAGGTCAAGGGTTTTCTCTGAATTATCTTAATCTGTGTTCTCTATATATGCCCCAGAATAGAGATCTTCCATTACTCAGCTTTTATCTATTGAAGAAAGGAGCTCTTGTGTTTTTTGTGTAAGCTGCAGGTATGCTTTACTGTTATCAAAGTTCTCAATGGACTGTATAAAATAGCTCTTTCATAGACGTATTGTTGAGTATCTGTTATCCCTTCCAGTTCTCCATTGGTATTTCATTAATGAAGAAGTGGCTGAGTGGCTGAAAGATTTTCACTTGAGGTATATCTCTTGTAAAGTTTATATGTGGTACTACCCTGTGTTAACACAAGAGCCATGACTGCTCAAGGTGTCAAATTTGTATTAACCAAATGGATGTCTGTCTAATTTTATCAGACTTTGCAGCTTGATCCTTGATATGAAGGACAAGTCAAAATATATGAAATGCTCTAAGAAGCAGTTCTCATCACACTCAATGTCTCTGACTTGGGTTGGCCTCCAGAGAGACTCAGGAGTTTGGGATCATTGAGGCAGTTATGGCTGACCAAGATTTTTAAATCTTCGTGGTTTCTCCTGTCAAAGTAGACCATTCATCCAGTAGTAGTTATAAAACTTCTTTACACAAAACCCTTAACCCCTGAAAAAAAATAATAGAAATTGGAGATGGTAAAGACCTTAAAAAGTCATCAATTTAATCTCCGTAGCGGCCAGTAGGGATTTTTTTTAACATAATTTCTAGTGTTTTGTCCAACCTGCAGTAGGTTTACGTGTCTCTAGCAATAATTTCATTTCCTATGAGTCCAACTACCAAAGTTAAACAATTTATAGTTTGGGCAGGCCACAAGACAATGGTAAGGAGAAAAGGGAATCAAAATGCTACTTTCTTTTGCAGGACTCATGATTTTTGAATACTTGAGGTTGGTAATCCTGCAGATTGCTGATCCAGAAAGCTTAATACTGAACAATTTAAAGAGATACATATATGGGACATGTACCTCTTAAGTCTGATAACCTGTGCCTGCAGGAAAAAACAGTGATGGGAAGGACTTTAGCAAAATAAATAAATAAATATTAGTGGCTCTAGTCTACACTTCAAAGCACTACATTTTTGTAAATAAGGGCTTTCTCCCTTATCTGAGGTCAAAATTTTGAATGTGAAGGATACTTAAAATAAAGCAAGGATGCATCCTAGTCTCAAAAGATGTCTTGGATTTATTGTAGCAGCCCAGTAGTATGGGTAGTGGCTTTCAGCTGGCTGGCTTTGGATCCATGGCTAAAATCAAGTTCTTGCTTAGATAATTTGCTATTGAAAGGACAGTGTTTCAGAAGAGAAATCTGTATTCATCATCATTACTAATTTGCTCCAGTTTCTGTGATTCTTTCCCCAAAAGCATCCTTCCCATCCTGTTAAGTGTACACTATATAATGATTTTGTTGGCCACACTTAGATGAAAATATAATTCCTGAGGCATTAATAGGAAAGATAACAGAGTTAATAGGCTGAATAGGCCTGTCTCCATGAAAGCTTATTTTACAAATTGCTTCCCAGAAGGTTACTTGGACTTTAGTATGCATGACTATTTAAAATATAATCAGCCTGTGACCAAGGCAGCCCACTTCACTGTGTGGTGTGAGGATGTTAAACACAATGAGCATTTTAGATCACTAGATAAGGATAGATGAATTCCCTTGCTGTAAATGCAGAACCTGAATGTTTCCAAGGAAGACTAGTTCTACATTGAAATGCTTTCCATATGCTTCCCTTTTCTATGACAGTTATGTGTGCAAACTGGGTGAGCCAGGATTTTCTGGTATTGATAAATGCAAATGTTCTTTTTGCTGGGAGACTTAATCAGTGGATGCCAGTGGAAGAAAGTGCAGTGGAAGCAAATGCTCTTGCTACTGTGTGATGTGACTCATGTATCATATCCTTAGTTAATGCAGTGCTCTAGTTTGCCGCCAGATTAATATATTCAGCTTTGTTAGTAACAGCGTGTCTAACTTTGGACTTTGTTATTGTCCACTGATATAGCATAATTCTTTGCCCCTGGAATCTCCTGGAAAAATGAGTCAGTGTGATTTGCTATGTTTTGAGACTGGTTGTTAAAAAAAGAATCCTCTGAGTTCTGTGTATTAAATTTAATTTTGTCAGTGTATATCCCCACCACATCACAGCTGGATGAAATGGATTTTTTGTAACCTAGATTGTTTTGTTTAATTGGAAGACACTCTTTTAAAAGTTCATCCAGGCTTATTTCTTTTGATATTGCTTCATTAAAATCAGCTTGTCTTGGAGAAAATGAAGTTACACTCTCCCATTTACCCTCAGGAGTCAAGCATTTGTGAAAGTTACAATGAGGCAATGGTGCAATCAAGGTAATTGTAATAAATTTTAGTTAGGAAGGCAAGGTGCAAAAGGCTGAACATAGAGCTTGGTAACAGAACTCTGAGTGTACTTCAAAATGGGTTTCTTTCTGTATCAAATGGTATTGAAGGATGAAGGTTATGTCAAGGCTAATTGAATCCCTTTCCTGAGCTTTTGTAGACAGTGTTCTAATTCCCACTACATTTTGGGTCTCCAGCAAGTGCCTCATTAACCTTTTTGGCTGTGCCCTAATTGATAGAGATTTCTCCAGCTATGCTACTTATGAGAAACACTTCCACCTTAAGGATAAAGCATCTTCTACCTTTCTGTTAACTGGGTAACTTTAGTTTAAAACTTAAGATATCTAGCTCAAAAAGGAATCATGGATAAAAGTGGGGCAGCCTTAATTACACACCAATCTTTTCCAAAGCTAGAGCCTGTAATGCATGGTTAATTGTTTTCAAAGAAAAATCTTAACTTGTGCATACAGCTTCTGTCATGTGACAACATATATAAAACCCAAGAGTTAGGATCCAGTGAGGATAGCTTAAATTCAGGTAAAATAAGTAGATTTTGTAGCTGGTTGTCTTTATTGAAAAGGAACTGTTAAATGTTCACCTTTAAGAGGCAGATATTACATTTTTAATGGTCCCTGCAGTTTATTTTTCTCTCTGTAATAAATATTGAAAATTACTTTGCCTCGAATGTCAAAAACTAGGATTCGTCATTGTAATCTAAAAATTTTGTTTCAATCATTTTTATTTTGTAAAAATGGGGTGGTTGATCTATTTTATAGACCATGCTTTAGCAGCCTTTTATAAATCAAAATATGGTGGTGCAGTGTAATCCTAAAATACTTTAAGGTGGGTCTGCGTATGGAGGAACTTTCTTAACAAGCTTTAAAAGTTAGTTTATGATCTCTTATGTTACGGTTGCAACACACTGTCTAATCCATCAGAATATGCTTTGTATATATTTTTAAATAGAAGGTTTTTTTCAGAGAGTAAATTGTTTCAAGGAAATTCGAGTAGTTGAGTAGTTCAGCATTAAAATGTGTAACTTATTCGGTTTCCTTAAAAGACCTAAATTTTGCAGTGAAAATGCTGACCTAGGTTCAACTAAAATAAAGACAATTTACTGTAGATTGTATGGGCTAAATTAATCCCTCTGTAACTCAGCTGATTAAGTAAAGTTCCAGAGAGTTACCTTTGGCTGTATATGGTTAGTAAAATCCTGTGAAACACATTATAAATCAGTAATCCTAAAAATGACATAAGAGATCTGTCAAACTGGCCAACTAAACAAACTTGTTAAAGTAACCACACTGCATCAGTCTATGTTAAAAAAAAATGGGGGGGGGGCAATAAATGTACTTTACATTAAGATTTAGTAGCAGTATCCCAAATACTTAAATTCAAAAGTAATCATGTCACTTAAGGATATCCTGGTTATAAACAGTCGAGAATATTAGAAGGATTGGATTGCTGTGACTTGACTATATTAGCATTACTCTTCAGATATTTTAAATCCAGGGTGAGTGACTGAAAGCTTAAAGGCCAGTACTATGTTAATGGTGAGGGGAGGGAAAGGACATGAGTGAGGAGAGGATAGTTTTACAACTGCACAATTGTAATTATGCATATTTAACAGTATTTAACCACGTCTGCTACTATTACTGAAGTTAATCTCTTGTTGAATTTTACAACTTTGATGCATTAAATAACCTTCTGTTAGTTTTTTCTGGCCTGACCCAGGATTGGAATGGATTCAAATACAAAACCTTTTTAAAGCAGTTAAGTTGTAGGTATTACAAACTAATAAAATAATTGTGACGCTATCTAATCAGGCTTATTTTCTTTTATAAAATATGTGAAAGCTGTTTTATGGCATAATAGCTTATTTTAAGTCTTGAGAGACAAGGTGAGCGAGGTAAGAGCTTTTATTGGACCAACTTCTGACAGTGAAAGACAAGCTTTCCTTCTTACACAGAGCTCCTCTTCAGGTCTGTTTTAAATCAGTTAATACTTTTAAATCTGATTTAGAGAGAATGAAAAATCAATTTTGAGTGATTTACTGTTCATAAACTCTCTAGAACTGCAGTATTCAAACTGGATAGACTTGCTTACACTGAATTTTTCAAACTAGCTTTTATTTAACTCTATGGTTGAAGTTCTTAAGTATTTCATACCAGAGTGCTACTGGTATTACTTGGTATATATATTACCATTATGGTGGAGTAAATAACACCATAGTTAAGGCTGTGTTTCAACTTTGTTTTATATATTACTTACACAGTTAATATATAATTTCCATCCAATTGACAAAGTCACCAGCTTATTCCCATAAGAATCATTATTGTTTCATTACTTCATATTAGGCAAATCTCCCAGACTGTCTTACAAAACCTAGTAATGTTCCTTAAACCGAACCTTAATAAGCAATATTAACTCTACTTCTATCCAGTGCTTTGAGGAGAGCATTGAATTTAATCAGCCAACTTATTTCTTTATGAAACATTTTACCCTCTTCGGTTACTCTGCTTAGGAAATCCCTAACAGCCTCTTTTTAGATATATTTAAAAAAACGCCCTGGAACTATTCTGAAGCATGCAGGGTGTTGTAATTTCAGCTTGCAAAGCGGTATGATACAATGTTGCTGAGCAGAAAAGCGCACGATAGATTTAATGTAGCCAATTGTGTACTTTTGAAAAAAAGAGTAACTGTTCAGTGTGAGTTAATTTTGGATTTTTTCAGCATCTCTCTTTTAGGCTTTGTGCTGCATTCTTCTAGACAAATGCGTATTCCATGTGGGCCACTGTTCTGCTAAATGCTCTCAGTTCTCCCTTTGCAATCAAGATTATGTTGCTAAGGAGATTTTGCTTTTATTGGTGCCATTGATTTGTGTTAATACGTTTTGAATACCTCTCGGTATTCTTCCGTAGACAAGGCCAAAAGAAAAACTTCCCCGAGTTTCCCGATTTACATTACAAATGGAGCGGTGGTGTAATGAAGCCGATATAAAGTGGGCAGTTGAAAGGGAACTAAAGAAGGGCACTCAAGTGAGAAATGAAGAAATGTGCCGAGTGCAGTCTGCGGGCCGCCTTCGGCCCAGCTGCAGGAACTGGCTCAGGCCAGAGGCAGAGGGAGAAGAGCGAGCGCCTCCCTCCGCAAAGACCACCCACTCGCTGCTCTCCGGGGATTACCTCACTGCGCACAAAGCGCTGCTCTGCCGGCCGGCCGGGGCAGGCTGGCTCTAGGGCTGTGCCACCGCTCAGCGCTGGAGCTTCCCTTAGGGGTCCCACAGCCAGGCCGCTCTGCTCCCCCGGCGCTTCCCGGGCTTTTCCTGGAAACACCCTTCGCGCTGCCTTCGGGCATTTGTCTTGGCGTGTGACCTCCCCATCGGACCCCTCCGTGCTAAGGGCTGCGGGGACCTTCTGGAGCCCAGCGAACTGCCCCCCTCATGCTGCTAGGCAGCGTCAATTCGCTCTCGGGTGGGGGCCAAAGGATTGGCTGTGGCCGTATGATCACTGTTGTGAATACCAGGGCAGGAGGCAAGCGGGGAGAGCGGTCACCGCTGTGTGCCGATGCTTTCCTTTAGAAAACGGATTCGTGTCCGATCCCCCTGGCCAGCCAGACCCCGCTGTCCTGGGCTTAACAAACTGAGCTGACTCAATAGAGCAAAGTAACCAAAGAGACCCAGTCTTACCGGGGTGTCGTGTTTGGCGGTCTGGCTAGGGCTCACACTGCAGCAGCCGTGCTACAGAGTAGCTCCAGTGTGAAATAGCTACTCTGACTCCTGCAAAATCAGGAGCTGAGGAAGGGCCCCACCGGTTCCCATTCCTCCCAAGAGGAGGTTTGTCAGAGGCTTGAGCAATTTGAAGGCAAGTGCTCATCTGCACATGACAAACGGGGGATCTTTAACGTTTGCACCAAACCATCAAAACCCCAGGAGAGTCGGTTTTGGAAAAGAAACGGTGGTCGCAACTCGTTCCTTTTCGAGCAGGATCAGTGCACGGTGTAGGGGATTGCTGCAAAGGTAGGACCTGGTCAGATCAGGGACAGAGGGGTTCTCCCCCCCCCCTTCAGCTTTATCGTTATTTTTAAAAGAGCTGCTGGGCGAAGCGGGAGTTGGTGGCGCTTAGGTTGGTTGGGGCGGTGGCGCTGCCAGGCAGCACTGCTAAAGGCGGACCAGGCACGTGTGAAAACTAACACACAGTAAACACTGCATTGGTGGATAAGCACTAGAGATTTGTCGTCAGGATCTAAGCCGTCAGCTCCGTTTCTAACCCGATGCAACCAGAGGACTGAAAATAGATGTTTAGTAAAGTCTCCAGGCATTTGCGCTCACTTCCTTCCTTTTCCCTCGTCACATCAACTTGTTTGTTTTTCTCCTTCCTATATGTGCACAGCTGAGGAGCGATGTGACCCTTAAAAAATATTTGACCATCATATACACAGTTGGCGTGCTCGTCTTTTGGGGACTATGGGCTATCAGCAGTGAGTAGCTCACTGCCCTTGCTCCTGCCAAGAAATTCGTACAAAAATGCAATTTATTAGCCAATTCCGTTTGTAAACATTCACCAGGCGAACTGTTCGTTCTGCTACGGAAACCGCAGGGCTCAAGCGCCGAGTTAGGTTTTGGTTTATTTTATTGTTTTTGTTTTTCGGGGGGGGGGGGGTTCAAATGAAGGACACAAAATGTAACCCCGCTTTCCGAGAAAATGAGCCGTGCTTGCTTCTGTGCTAACCCTCCTGACCAAAGGTGTTTGATACAGTCAGATCAGAGAACCAGAGTCAATATCCTGTGAGCAGCTGCAGCGAAACAGCTCATGCTAGGCTAGAAAAAATGTCCTCGTTTTTTCAGATGTACAATTGTTTACATTGTGTTAGATGTCTTACAAGCTGAAAAAATGAGCATTTTCACCGGGAATATCAATCTGTCTCGTTATCGATATAATAAGTGCAATAAAGCAGTAAATAATGTGCTGGCTGAGTGACTTCATTGCCTTTCACTTCCTTATGAAGGAGATGATAGCCATGACACTGATGGTGTCTAAGTGTCTATAGTTAAAGAGAGGGTAATTTAGCTCTAGTCAATACCATTTCCATGCATTCTACCTTTCCAGAAGGCCATAGAAAAGATTAAAAATAAAACTTCCCCTCCTTTTGAAGATTGGGTACTAGTGCATCAGATCTTCAACTACTGACGTGAAAACATTTTTGGAACAAGCACATTTCATTCCTGAATTAATAGGAGCAGGCAAGAAATTCAGTAGCCAAGCTTAGTAGTAGATGTTACAGCATTCTGTATGTAAATGTTACAGCATTTTTCTTCTTCCCTACCTCTTATAGCACAGGAAGCTTTTAAAATTATTTATGTCTTTCTGCAC
Source organism: Chrysemys picta bellii (assembly GCF_011386835.1). Classification (NCBI taxonomy): domain Eukaryota; kingdom Metazoa; phylum Chordata; order Testudines; family Emydidae; genus Chrysemys; species Chrysemys picta. The sequence goes on from NC_088795.1 coordinate 91,914,626, forward strand.
AATTCAAAGAAAAAAGCCCAGTTTCAAAAACGGAAATTGCAGTGGCTGTATAGCGGTAGCACTGTGATAATTCCTTTACAGATTCCCCCCTCCCCCCAATTAGTAATAATTGAACAATATTTTGCAATTTCATTTAAGAAAGTCAAAACACTTAATAACATAAGAACAGCCATAGTAGGTTAGACCAAAGGTCCATCTAGCCCAGTATCCAGACTTCTGACAGTGGCTCATGCCAAGTGCTTCAGAGGGAATGAACAGAAGAGGTAATCATCAAGTGATCCATTCCTAGTTTCTGGCAAACAGAGGCTAGGGACACCATCCCTGCCCATCCTGGCTAATAGCCATGAATTTATCTAGTTCTTTTTTGAACCCTGTTATAGTCCTGGCCTTCACAACATCAACAAATGTGAATGAAGCCTTACTTCAACTCCATTATGCCCAATATACTGTTGGGTTAGCTGAAGCCAAGTGATGTTAAGTGAGTTGTGGGCACACAGGACATCAGTAGCAGAGCCAGGAAGGAGACCCCAGCTCTCCTGAATCTTAGTCCACATTCTAGTCACTAGATCAATTCCTTCCCAAAATAATTTAGACGAGCTATTTTGCTGTTTTTAAGCTTACTAATTATTTTATAATAAGTCCAATAATTGTTGCTTAATTTGAACTAAACCCAGCTAAGAGGCTTAAAAACAGTGTAGTCTTAACAAATATGAATTTTTCCAATATAAGTTGTGTGCATTTCATATACAGTTTTACAGATCACAGGTGCCTCACTTGTCGGTATGTTGCACCAAAAAGGAAATAAAGAGAACAATTGGATTCTCTTTCTTTTAAAGCTTGCACTTATAGTGCACCAGAGTGCTTATGTAGCTTATTCCATGTACATAGTTTATTTTGGGATTGCCAAAGGGCTCATGGATTTTTGAGATCTGTCAAAGAGCAGTGAATAAAACTTTTTGTTTTCTTTTAAAAAAAGGGAACACAGGGAACTTCCTTTTTAAATTCCAGAAGGCAGTTAAAAGAAGTTAGTACTAGGTATATATTTAACTTGTGCTTATACTGTCTACAGCTATACAATATACATTATAATATAGACCAAGAATTATTCTTATTATGGGCTAGTGCAAATAGCCATAATGAAAGGCTTTAAACATCAAATAGTAGTTAAGCTTTTATCTTACCCTTTGAGGTGAGTACTATATCTATTTTACAGATAAATAAACAGAGGAATGATCCTTATGCTGTGTAGCATCTCAAGCAAGGAGCTGTCACAGAGCCCCTACCAGTCCTGCAGCCAGGAGAGAGAATTGAGTACATATAATGGAAGCTACACCAGAACCCCATAATATGTAGGACCTTCTTCTCTACTAGTCACTCTTCTTGCATGTGCTTGAGAGCTTCCTAGCCACTAGAACAGGGCTGGCTAACCTGTGGCTATGGAGCCACATGCGGCTCTTCAGAAGTTACTATGTGGCTCCTTGTATAGGCACCGACTCCAGGGCTGGAGCTACAGGTGCCAACTTTCCAGTGTGCCGGGGGGTGCTCACTGCTCAACCCCTGGCTCTGCCACAGGCTCTGCCCCCACTCCACCCATCCCCTGAGCCTGCCGTGCCCTCGCTCCTCCCCTGCACCCCGAGCCTCCTGCATGCCACAAAACAGCTGATCGGGAGGTGCAGGGAGGGAGAGGTGCTGATCGGTGAGGCTGCCGGTGGGCAGGAGGTGCTGAGAGTGGGGGGGGCGGAGGAGAGAGGGAAGCTGATGGGGGGCTGCTGACATATTTCTGTGGCTCTTAGGCAATGTACATTGGTAAATTCTCGCTCCTTCTCAGGCTCAGGTTGGCCACCTCTGCACTAGAATATACATAGAATCAGCACTCAATCCCTTGGGAAAGGGCATGGCAACTGTGATGAAACAGAGAAACTGCCTGCCAGCACAGCAGGGGTTAAAGGGCCCAGCTAGCCCAGCCCCATTATACCTGCAGCCAATGCCAGGTCTGGAGGGGGGAAGAAAAGAAGAATACCTGGCTCAGTGCTGAATGGCAAAGAGACAAGAGCTAGCTGCCTCCACACCTAAGAGAAAGGTTACTAGCTTGCCAGCCAACGCAGCCACCTGGGAGTAAGTATTGTCTCCCTAGCCAAGGAGGAGACCTAGGAGCCTCCTGCATCCAAGGAACTGGTGAGTGAAGCCCAGAGACATTGTGGGGTTCAGCCTCACCAACTCATGGTTGCTCTGCTTGAAGGAGCCTTGGACCGTGGCAAGGTGATGGCAAGATCCATGAGCGGGCACTATGAGAAGCAAGACACCCAGCAAATTGGACTAGAGGGGCCACACTCCGAACTGAAGAGACAGTGGTAGGAAGAAGCCCAGAGCAGTAGATTTCGACTCTCTTCTGGGAGGCTGCTCCCCCGCACCCTGTTCAAGGGTCGATGCACCCAGGGCTAGGGGCTTGAAGCCTGTGGAGAGAGATGATCTGGGTCCCCCTGTCTCCCTGCCTTAAAGACTGAGGCTCCTCAACCAAGCAGTCGGCTGAAAGTCAAACATTCCAACCACTAGGCTGTTCGGCACCCCAAGCCCCCTGCTACAGCAACCTTCAAGAAAAAGCTGATGAAGATAATTTGCCTGTAACCCCTGTAGATTGGATCTACTGGAAAATCAGATCTCAGCCAAAATATTTAAATATGTGGTATGCTGTCACATAAAGAACACCAGGACCTGACAGAATATATGGAAACAGATTATCTTGGTTTCATACATGTTGAAAATCCCAAAGAATGTTCACAGAATCCAGGAATGCCATCACTTGGCCTTGAGTGCTCTCTACTGCAGTTATCAAATCTCTCACACACAGTTTCACTTCTGAAAGTTACAAAATAAAGACCTAAGCCCAATTACACAATCAAGATTAACTCATCTCTCCCAAATTATCTATGTATATAGGAAAAATTCTTGGTGTTTGCACTGCAGCATATGCACCTGCTGGTTAATGTAGAGATACACCATATATATTTTTGAGAGACACACATTTCTACCTGATTAATGAATCAAATTAAAATAGCATTCCAGTTTTCAAAAGTGTTGCTTCCCTAAATAAGAATTGCCCTTTCATGACATTTAATAGTGTTTATCAATATCTTAGTACTTTCAGAGGATATCAGTACTTTACACCCATTTTAATTATTCCACACCATCTCTGTGAGACAGGTAAGCATTATTATAGCTATGTTAACCACTAGTGGGTAAATGAGGCTAGTCCCAAGATTACAGAACTGGTAAAAGAACCGAAAAGCATCTGGACTCCCTGCACTAGAGAACCCTATATCCTCATATAAAAGAGGGCTGTTTATCACTTGCACTATGAATGCCTGCGTAGTCTTTTTGTGGCTGGAGCTCAGACTGTTCTCACTGATATCTCATATTCAACTTATTTTGATTTTCAGTTTGTTGTTCCATATTGTGCAAATAATTAAACCTTAGAATTAAATGACAGCTGGACACATTGCAACCTCTCTCTTCGCCCACTGCTTTCTCCAGTGCAATGCAATGGGAATGCTAATAGTAGAAAGAGTGATGCCTCATAGGGTTGGACCTTGAGTTTGTAACATAAACACACTTAGCAATTTTTTAAAGTTGTAAGTACTACTTTTCATGATTGGGTACTTAAAGACAAGAGGGCAAATCTTTCATTAAAAATGTTGCCAACATTATTTTACCACTAGACCTTATTTACAGCATATTATACTATTTGAGTGTAACTTTATTAGTCTCTCAAATTAAATCCTTCCATAAACATTCAGAAGTCTGTGCCTGGGTATCAAATGCATGGTATGTAAGTCCTTCACATACTTTAAAGGCGTATCTTTTCCAACATGCTCTAGGTAAATCCTGCTCCTGGAGAAGACAATGAGAGTTTTGTCCGTTACATCAGTGAGAGCAGGATGAGGCCCAAAGCTCCTACTGTATTGCGCTCCATTGCATATAGCATACATCTTTTTAAATCCTCTTTTTTGTTTATATATTTAGCATTCAGAATGCAACCCCATTGCATGTTTAGCTGATTTAATGAATGTTCTCTAATCAGTTAAATGGGAATGTGTGGAAAACCTGAAGAGTTACTTCATATCTGCAGAGAACGTCTGTTTACATTGTTGCACCTCAGCTCAGAGGATACTTGGCATGTACAATGCATCTAAAAGAAAAATGTGGAAGGCCAAAGAAACCCTGAACAGGATTGGATCCAACTTCGCTTCTCCCGCACTCCACAATACAAGCTCTGATGACTTAGTATTTTAATTAATGTCAACCCTTACCATCAAGGCTCATGGGAGCAATCATTAAACTAACACAAAAACATTTTAAATGGTTGGCAACCTACCAGACACTGAGCTAAGCATTCCCATGGTAGACTGGATTGCTTCATCTCCAACTCTGCATCAGATTAAATACATTCTCTATTAGCACAGACTCTAAAGCCTATTATTTTCATACTAAATAGTGCAATATGGTTTCAAAGTTTTCTATTTTAGAATGTTTTTATATTGATTTTCCAGTACTGGAGTCCATGTTATTTATGTGGATGTGGTTTACTTTGTTTTTTGTTGTTCCTAAAAGTTATTTTTCCTTTCATATTCTTTTTTCTGCTTCCTCTTCACTAAACCAAAACATTTTCTTTTAAGAAAGTCACACGATCATCAGACAACGTATAAACCAAGGATGGTTGTCTATGTAGTTCTAAAAATTGCTAGCTGAGTAGATTTTAAAATTAGACAAATTTATGCCTCTGGCACCTGGTTTCACATTATTTCACAATAAGATCATGTTAGTATCCTCCTCTATCTATCCAGGTCTGTATGTGACCCTCATCACTGTAATCTCTGAGCACATGGTATGCTAAATAATATGTTCTTTCTCATCCCTCACAGGCTTTTTTCCTCCCACCTTCTGTGTTTGCTGTTAGCTCAAATTGCTTAAATATGGTGCTCAGTGACAGGCTATTAGTGCTTGTTAGAGCCACACATAATGTAGCCATATTTTGTGTAAGCTTCACAACTTGACTGTTAAGTCACCTCAGTTTTGACCTGAAATACCCCTGCTATTCCAATCTGTGGACTGCTTCCTGAGTAGAGACTGTCACCCATTCTAAGTTGCGATGAACTGGTGAAATCTGATATTGGGCCAAATCCTGCTTGGCTTTCTCACAGGGGTAGCCCCAGTGCATTCAGTAAGTCTGCTTTGGTAAGGAGGGCAGGATCTAACCCTTTGTCAAAAATGTTATAGGAAAGAGATAGAGACCTGTTCTCTTTCACCTGGGATATCTCTCTCCCCAGGTGACAGAACAGCCTAATCCACTGTGGTGTCTCCTTCCCTCAGCCTTCCATTTCTTCATGTGTGGACACCTCTTGCTTAAAGGCCTGAGGACATACAGTATACATTTAGTTTTTGATTTGGCAGTCATGTAAACAAACAGATGGCAAAGGCGTTGGCTTCATGTTAGGCAGCTTATTAAAAAGAAAATGACTTCCAGGACCTGGGTGACAGCAGAAGATTGCAGAGGGAATCTTCTTGATGATTCTGCCTGTGTTGAGATCAAATGAAGCAAAAAAGGAGCAGGATAACAGAGGCAAACTGATCTTGGTGGAGTGAATGTAAAGGGGGGGTTGGTTCACAAAGCACTGCTCTTCCTTTCATGGGGGTGTGATGGGGTAACAACCCCACACAGGACTGAAAGGGGTTAAGGTGGCCAGGCAGGCCTATTAACTCCACAGGCTGCACCTGGAAGAAGAGCCAGGAAGTAGGGAACTAATTAGAAGCAGGTTCAGTGTGTAGGAACAGGCAGGGCCAGTATAAAACCAGGTAGTTAACATCAGACAGGGCTGCTGGGAAAGGCTGTGTAGGAAAAGGCAGGACCTGTATAAAGCCAGGCAGTGACATCAGACAGGGACTGCTGGGAAAGACTGCAGGGAGGCAGGCAGCAGTCACTCCTTTGGAAAAGGGTTTGGAGTTGGTACACCCAGAGAGAGAAGGGGGACCAACTGTGACAAGAAGTGGTCCAGGGAAGGAGCAGTGAAGGAAAGCCCAGAACTGCTGAGCTGAGGGGCTCTGGACTGGAACCTGGAGTAGAGAGTGGGCCTGGGTTCCCCTAGCAGCTACTAAGGGAGTGGCACTAAGGCAGTGGCAGGTAAAACTGCCTAGAACTGCTGGGAGAGGGGACTTTGTTACCCTGGAAGGGAGGAATACTGATTCACCTGGCCAGAGGGCTGTCACAAAGAGAACACTGTGGTTCCTGGGATGAAAGAGTAGCTGCAGACCTGTGTGAGAGACAGTGACTGCATGGAAAGGGGAGTTGACCTCAAGAGATAATCCCCAGAGTGACCAGGAAGAGGCGCCAGACCAGCAGTGAGTGGTGCACCTTGTGACGGGATTAGAGAATGAATGGGCCCAACTGTAGCTAAGGGATGGGAATGGCAGACAATGAAATAGCTGCATTAGCGCATAAGGAGCTGTGGCTCACAGGATTCATTTGCTGGGAAAGGGGCACTGGGTACTAATGGACAGGGTTAGTCCTAATTACTAATTGGATTAGTAGAGTTTTTTGGGGGGAAGGCTGAGGACAGCAAATGTTTAAATAGGTGGGAGGTTAGGGTCAGAAACGCAGTTGGCTGGAGGGAAGGCCTGGAGGACAGAGGATGGCTTGATTGGAAACTGGTGGGGAAACAGGCTCAATGGGGCTGGAGGGGCAAGGTGCTAGATGAATTGATGTGGATGAAGCATGCATGGAAATAAAGGGAGGAACAGGACAAGAAGGCTATGGGGGCTCCAGCAACCGTGGATGGTAAGAAAGAAACAGTTTATGGAAACTTGAGAAAAGAGAAGAAAATATAGGGAAGTGATGGGAGCAGCCCAGCAGAGCATAGGGAAGCCATTGGTGGAGTGGGGCATAGATTGGTGAGAACATGGGAGAGTAAACCTAAGCAGAAGTCAGAAGATTACTAGCAAGGGAAAACAAATAATGTGGGAAGGGTGAATAAAAAGAAAGAGCTGCTGGGAGGGCAATGACAGAGACAAATAACTAGAAAAGGAAAGATTTGGAGGAGGAATAGGAGATATGGAAAATAGACATAGGGAAAGGAGACAGTCATGGAAAGAAAGTCAAATGAAGATAGAAGAGACATCCCTATCTACCCCATCTCCTCTCAGAAGAAAGACAAACACATACTTAATTTATTATTTGTATTACCATAGCACCTAGGAGCCATGATTGTGGACCAGGACCCCATTGTGCTAGGCACTGTACAAACAGAACAGAAAGACAGTCCCTGCCCCAAAGAGTTTACAACCTCCTAGAAAGCAAGAAACAACAGATGGATACAGGCAGATGGGGGTGTACAAGGAACAATGAGACAGTATTAGTCAGTGTAACAGGCAGTGGTCTCAGCACACCAGCAGGCTAACCATTGTCATGGGTTTTGTAGGTATGAGGATGAAGGAGAGTTGTAAAATGAGATTTGAAGGGAAACAATGAAGTGGACATGCAAAGCTCCATTCAAGCAAAATGACAGAAGGTGCATCTCTCTTACTTTTTTTAAATAAATAAGCTGCCCCAGAGTTCTCCCTACATCCATTGTCTAGGACTGACCCAGCCAGCTCCTTCCACCATTGCTGACCAAATGTGTCACCCTTATTTCAGCCTGCTCAATTGTGGGGGGAGGAAGTCTGATTTTTTATAAACTCTCAGAAGCCTTCATATTTCCTGACTCCTCTTCCCTTCAGAGAGGCAGTTGTCTTTCTCAGTTTCAGTGTGACTAGAAAGAGGGAGTAAAACATCTTTAGATGTCATAGAAGAGCTGTATCTTTTCGACTTAGCCTGCTTTGTGTTGCTCCAAATGTTGCAGCCAGGACAATGGGGTCATCATCATTCTTGCCACATTTTGCCTCCTGCCAATGGCAAGCACATGGTTGTTTTTTTTCTCCTCAGATTAGTTTAATGTGCAGGGTAAACTTGATTTGAAAAAGACTTCTCTTCTGTTGCTCTAGTCAGCACAGAACTGATTCAGTAGCTCCAATAACAAAGCATTTAGAGCAGTCACTACTTTTGAAAATGTTGATTCAGCTCTGTGAGCGACCATGGCAACAAAGATAGGATGGAGACCTTTGAAGAAAACTTTGAAGACTATTTAAAAGAGGAAGAATGGATGGGGGTGACAGAGGGAAAGAGAATAGGATTCATTTGCTTCTTAGTGATGCTATCATTTTAAGAGGCTGTACTAATTCCTATAATAGATTTCACTCCTGGGCAAAGAATGCTACCAAAAAGCCTAGCATGAGTGCCACTTCCCATTGAGATAATGTCTAGGATTGTAGTCAGGTTTTTTGCTATATTTGTTTTGACAAGTAGATTCCTTTGCTTTATCTCTCTTAAACAAGAGAAGTTTTAAGGCTTAAAGATTTGAGCCCTCTGAGAAATCAAAACTTCAGTCTTTGAGGTTGTGCTAAGTATATTTACTCAAGATTTATGACAAATCCCACAGAAGTAAGGAGAATGCTTAATACAATTCAAATAGGCTGGAATTTACCATCTAAATAAGTACTAATCTACTGCCTGCCTGTGCTTCCCTGGTAAGAGACACCACTACTCTCAATGTAAAACAAAAGAGGACTTTAGGGAACTAGAAAGACTGAAAATCCTCATCTTCGATTCATAGGATATTCCCTTTTAACTGAAATTTCAAAGGTTAGGCCCGCTCATGACAAAGGCATTTTTCAGGTTTTGCAGCAGTTTTCTTTACCATTTTTAGTCTGTGTTAAGAAAATCTCATCCCTTAGTTCTGTATCATGTTCCTGCTATAAAGTAGTAAGTTTCTTGATCCGCTAGCCTTCTGCATTTCTAACCGCTATCTTTCACTGCACTGTGTTTTCGTATCAGTGTCATCTACTGTGTTTTGAAGACAAACAGAAGTCTTCTCAGGTTTGGGGTGAGATACAGTGGAATACTTTATATCTTCTTGAGGCTTTATCTCACAGACCTGATGAGGCAATAAAAGGGGTGTCCTGCAGCAGGAGCCTTTAACTTAGTTTAAAGGAGGGATAACAATAGGTTCTGCTTTTGTATTTTCCTTAGCATTCCCCAACTGCCATGTCCAGCTGTCCTGAAATGGAACTTTATTTCCTATGAACAAATATGGACAGGCATTAGTTACAAGGGAAGGGGGTTCAGGGGATACACTGCGCTCCTCTTTCTCTAAAAGCAGAAGTCCCCTCCTCCTGCCTTTTCACTGGCTGGTAAAGAGACAACTCATTAGGCAAGAGAAGCAGCAGGAGGAGCTGGTACCTGACTGGGGAGCCTTCTCATCAGTAGGTGCAGTAGCGGCAGTACTCACATTGTCCCAACTCAGAGTCACTTCTATGTCTACTCTCTGTAGGAAGATTTGTTGCCTCGCTGCCTTTTTCATTTCCTTTAGACTAGTCTATTTCAGTGAAAAATCCTTGTGCTGTTGTTGAATAGATTTAAAACACATATTTTATCTGTTGAAGTTCATTGATCAGCTATGCAGTTGTTGGGGAAAGTGGTAATTTGAGGCCATGGCATCATGGTTGATGCTACCACATGGTTATATTGCTCCACCAGTTCATCCATACATTGGTCATGCTGTTAAATAGGTTCCCTCTAAGTTCTTGGTTTGCTGGATTCTGAAAATTTCAAAGTTCATTGGACTCAAGAGACTTTAAGAAGGAACCATTCTAGTCAGTTTGTCACCCAAGAAAGATAGTGGGAAAGCTATGATTTTCACTTGGATGAGGCAATCATCTTACTGAGAGAAGTATGGTTTTTATGTTCCCAGTATCCACCCTTTGGCTAAAGATAGTCTAGTATGTGTCTGGCTGCCTGTCAAGATCTGGAGATAACTTGGAAGAAACCAAATGGTCAGGATACTAGGTTGTTGATAGAATTGTCTAGGTGGGTATTTAAGTCTCCAAGGACGACAACAACAAAAAATCTAGAGGACTCCAACACCATACCTGGCTCCCTCTCTGGTAATTCCTCTAAGGCTTGAAACAGTAGGAGTCCCATGTTTCTTGTCCTTTTCTACAAAATAGAGTTCTCCAGACATCCTTTGTTACTTATAAAGCTGGCCACTAAAGGGATTTCTGTTTTGCAAGAAATTTACAGGTTGTCGGTGTTTCATTTTGTTCCACATCAGCATGAAACACTGACAGCACAGGATTTCTGGTAAAACAGAACAATCCATTTCAGGGGCCACCAACCCACCCACCAACTGAGGAGCTAGCTATCTGGCTTGCTGACTGTCTAGCAAACAAGCCAGCAAGCTCCCACCACCAGCCAGCAAGCTGAGGCAGCCCAGGAGCTCACCAGCAGGGAAGCCAAGAGCTAGCTGGACAGCAGATGACATTGGGTTCCTACCAGCCCAATGGCTGGCTGGTGGGTGGGCTGTTAAAAAATCAGTTTGAGAGTGTGGCCATGAGGCAAGCAGCCTGGCCAGTCCACCAGTTAGCTTGCCTGCTTGACTGGTTTCCCTCTAAACTTGTGATGGAATTGACATGTTTCCATAAAATGTTTAAATTTAACTGAAAACTCCAAAGGAAAACTGTTCCATCAGAAACTCTTCTATCAACTGTCATCACGTATACACGGTACTGTGTTGTTTTGAGTTCTGAGTTACGTTTCAGCTAATTATGTAAAATAACATTGATTTACGCATACAAAACCTTACATCAGGGGTAGACAGCCTATGGCATGCGTGCCAAAGGCGGCATGTGAGCTGATTTTCAGTGGCACTGCCCGGGACCCGGCCACCAGTCTGGGGGGGGCTCTGCATTTTAATTTAATTCTCAATGAAGCTTCTTAAACATTTAAAAAATCTTATTTATTTTACATACAGCAATACTTTAGTTATATATTATAGACTTATAGAAAAAGATCTTCTAAAAATGTTAAAATGTATTACTGGCACGTGAAACCTTAAATTAGAGTGAATGAATGAAGACTTGGCACACCACTTCTGAAAGGTTGCCAACCCCTGCCTTACATTTTATTTAGTGTAAATTACATTATATTAGAATTTCAAAGTATCGGAGGAGGAAGAGTTTGGTGGATTATTTTATTTACATCAGAACCACAGGCTAGCTAAGTGAAGTCCACAGGATAAATGCAGCTGACAGAGTTCTAAATGTTGGCCTCTTGGAGTCAACATGGAGCATTGCATTCTATGAACTGTAGTTTCCATGGCCATGCCACTGGATTAAAATGGCTGCTCCAATTTATGGAAATTAGGTACGGTCATTGGTCTTTGGCATATTGCCAATGTAGCCCTGAGATGGCAGTCCTGGTATAAATGACATGCCCGTGACTTGCTGAAGGTCATCAAATGCATAAATTTCTAACCCTACCAGGTCTCCTCCAACAGAAAATCTTCTTTCAAATGTTGCTTGCTCCAACCAATTCAGTAACACTGTTTGCTTTCTTCTGTGTTGACATAATGGCTTAGCCTTAGCTTCATCATGACTGTTTTATTGTCTGCTAGAGCTTTATTTTCCTTTCCAAACTTCCTGTGAACAACCCAATTGTACATCATCAGATTCAAATTTTGACTGTCTGCCAGTTGCTTTCAAATCTAAAAACAATTAACCAAATTTAAGATCATTCAGAAAACAGTCAGAGATGAACACTTCCACTTCACAAAGGTTAACCAAATGTTTGGTCTGTTGTTTTTTTTAAACCTTGTAACGCTGGCTTTTCAGCATCTCGGCTCTGTTTATATGCCAATTCTCATTTAAAACTCAACACTTATGCCTGACTTTCCCTACTATACATGCACACAAACACTCTGCTGTTCAGCTCATCATTCAAATTCTGTCCAGTGCAAACTACAGATTCCAGTCTTATCAGCAATTGCCAAGAGAGATACTTTTTGAATTCATGTGGAGGATATCTGCTTTCACTGTTGCTGATTATTATAAATCAGATGTCTACAAAAATAGAGGGACTGTTGCATCCTTTCACAGACAACTAATTTTGCTTGTTTTAAAGAACTAAAGAAAAGATGTCTATAATAAATATTTTTTCAAGAGTCAGATTCCAATCAGTTGCGTATCTTGGAAGCAAAGAACACAGCTAGCTCATACAAGTATCAGGGCTAAATGCAATTTAGCCCTATCAGGGCAAAACTTATCCCAGTTCTAATACCACTAAAGTTAATGGAGTTTCACTACAGATATACTTGGCCCCAAAGTTTTATTTAAACCTTAAGAACTCCAACCAAAGAAATATGATACAGTGTAATAACCTACCATTGTCCCTCAGTTTTCAGTGTGTAATTTTTTCATGAGTTACTGCATGTAGAGCCCAAAGTACAGCCCCTTATCCTCCAAGTGGATCCATGTTAATAGCCATTGCATCAGCACAGTCCCATTGACTACAAAGGGGCTCCATGTGCTTGCAAAGGGCCACTCATTTGCATCTAACTAAAGGTTTGAGTGTAGCTTTGTACACAATATGTACTGATCTCCTGATTTGTGTACTTCCTCAAACTGTGTTCTACTGTGGATTTGAAAAATAAGTACTTCACTATAATAGTTTTTGAATATTTTATTTTTGTCTTAAAAACAAAAAAACAAAACAATAGAAAACAGTGAAAATTACCTTGGGTTATTTATTCAATTTACAAATGCTTTCTTGCATCTGAGATGGTCATATTGTAAACTAAAGGGAGGGGGCTAAATTCTGCTGTTACATCAAAGTCACTCCACTGACTTAAATGAAAATACACTATATTTAAATCACTGTACTTGGGAGGGGAGCAAAATCTGGCCCAAGAACCTGTGTTTTCTACAATACTACATAATTTTGCCATGCAATCGTTGACATGCCACAGAATTAGGATACAGAATATAACCTTCCCTTAAAAAGTCTGTAGGCCTCATATTTGTGAAGAAAATCTTCTAAATATAAAATGTTGCAGTATTGCACATCAGTTTGCAGACATGCAGCAAAACAATATATTTGAGGGGCATCAACTGTCACATTCTTCTCAAGGGGGTATTAACTCTAAAACGCAATTATGACAATTTAAATGTCATTTCAAACTACTGATCATTTTAGCAGAAATATATAGATAATGTTCTAATCCATCACTGTCGATTGCAGTAACAGATACTGTTGGAGAGGTGCAACAGGGCAAATGGTTGCTCTTAAAGGTTACAGGGGGCAGAGAAAGAATGGTTGCTTACCTTACAATAACTGTGGGTCTTCCAGAGATGTTGTCCACATAGATTTCTCTTGGTGCATCTGCAGCCAAGATTGGATTCTTTTGGACAGCAGTGTACAGTGGTCTACATTGCCTCTTTGTCAGACCGTTGGCTGCCTTTTGACTGTTGAACCCAAAACAACTCAGACACTTGCTTATTCTTGAGTCTCAGGTAGGCACCAGAGAGGGTGACCTATACCTCAGATCCTCTCTGGAGCTGTGTTCCTTCCTTCTGCTCTCTTGCTTTCCAGAATGCTGGCAGACAACTGGGGACTCTTGTTTGACATATCAAAGGACCTTGGGCTGGAATCTCTTGGCTCACTGGGACTCTTACAGCGAGGGACTAACCAAGGACTGAGGTTTATATATTGTTCTTCCTGTTGATGTCTACCAAGGCTTGCATATTGCCATAGGAACAATTTTTGAGTCTACTTAGAGAAGGAGCATTGCTCCGGAAAATCATCTTCTACCAAACAAACAAGCACCTTTAGTGCCTGTCATTAATCAGCACTGAAGCTTCAAACAAGGGTCAGGTTTGAATCCCAGGGATTTCACTTATGCCATACTGCTAGAGCTCCTGTACAGAGGGTAGGGTCTAGTCTATAAATTGAATATCTAAATAAAAATGTTGGGGGTTTTTGTGCCAACAGGCAAAAAGACTAATGCTACTAATTAATTAACAATGCTACTAACTAACACTAATGCTAGCACAATGCTCAAAGAAGCAGGCAGACAATACAGGGATTCTGTCTCACTGCTAAGATTGGTAAGGAACTGAGGGATGGTTTGAGCCTTTTATACTTTTGGGTGGTCCAAGCATGAGCTGCAGGTACTGGCCAAAAATATAATCCATGTGGACAATCATTTGAGAAATTGAGGTTAAGCGCTGCTAAAAATGCCAAATTATCTCCACCCATGTCCAATTGGGGGAGGAAAAGAAGAGATGCATCCCTTTTCCAATGCCAACAACATACTTCTCAAGTATCAAAAACAAGCTGGCTTCTACCAACAATCCAAGATTCCTCCCCAGTGTTCAGATCCAGCTATAGTCTGTCTATATGATATTTTCTGTCTTATTATCTATCCCTTTCTTAATGATTCCCAACATTGTTCGCTTTTTTCACTGCTGCTGCACATTGAGTAGATGTTTTCAGAGAATCATAGAATATCAGGGTTGGAAGGGACCTCAGGAGATCATCTAGTCCAACCTCCTGCACAAAGCAGGACCAAGCCCCAGACAGATTTTTGCCCCAGATCCCTAAATGGCTCCCTCAAGGATTGAACTCACAACCCTGGGTTTAGCAGGCCAATACTCAACTATCCACAATGATGCCAAGATCTCTCTCTTGAGAGGCAACAGCTAATTTAGACCCCATCATTTTATATGTATATTTGGGATGAAGTTTTTGTGCATTACTTTGCATTTATCAACATTGACTTTCATCTGCCATTTTGTTGCCCAGTCACCCAGTTTTGAGAGATCCTTTTGTATCTCTTTGCAGTCTACCTGGGACTTAACTATCTTGAGTAGTTTTGTATGATCTGCAAATTTTGCCACTTCACTGTTTACCCCTTTTTCTAGATCATTTATGAATATGTTGAATAGGACTGGTCCCAGTACAGACCCCTGGGGGACACCACTATTTACCTCTTCATTCTGAAAACTGACCATTTATTCATACCCTTTGTTTCCTATCTTTTAACCAGTTACCAATCCATGAGAGAACCTTCCCTCTTATCCCATGACTGCTTACTTTGCTTAGAAGCCTTTGGTGAGGGACCTTGTCAAAGGATTTCTGAAAATCTAAATACACTATATCTACTGGATCTCCCTTGTCCACGTTGGTTGACCCCCTCAAAGAATTCTAGTAGAGTGGTGAGGCATGATATCCCTTTACAAAAACCATGTTGACTATTCCCCAACAAATTATGTTCATCTGTGAGTCTGACAATTTTGTTCTTTACTATAGCTTCAACCAGTTTGCCCGGTACTGAAGTCAGGCTTACCGGCCTGTAATTGCTGGGGTCTCTGCTGGAGCCCTTTTTAAAAATTGGCATCACATTGTTGCCCTCTTCTTATTTACAATGGCACCATAATGTGAGAACAGTCATTTGCATGGCACTTTTGTAGCCAGCATTGCAAGGTATTTACATGCCAGATATGCTAAACATCCATATGCCCCTTCATGCTTTGGCCACCATTCTAGAGGACATGGTTCCATGCTGATGATGCTCATTAAAAAAGTAATGCATTAATTATATTTGTGACTGAACTCCTCGGGGGAGAATTGTATGTCCCCTGCTCTGTTTTACCTGCATTCTGCCATATATTTCATGTTATAGCAATCTCGGATGATGAACCAGCACATGTTCATTTTAAGAACACTTTCACTGCAGATTTCATAAAACACAAAGAAGGTATAAATGTGAGATTTCTAAAAGTAGCGGCACTTGACCCAAGGTTAAAGAATCTGAAATATCTTCCAAAATTTGAGAGGGACGAGGGGTGGAGCATGCTTTCAGAAGTCTTAAAAGAGCAACACTCCGATGCGGAAACTACAGAACCCAAACCATCAAAAAAGAAAATCAACCTTCTGCTGGTGACATTTGATTCAGATAATGAAAATGAACAATCCACACTGCTTTGGATTGTTATCAAGCAGAACCCATCATCAGCATGGACGCATGTCCCCTGGAATGGTGGTTGAAGCATGAAGGGACATATGAATCTTTAGCGCATCTGGCACGTAAATATCTTGCGATGCTGGCTACAACAGTTTCAGGTGACACTGTAAACAAGAAGTGGGCAGCATTATCTCCTGCAAATGTAAACAAACTTGTTTGTCTGAGCAATTGGCTGAACAAGAAGTAGAACTTCGTGGACTTGCAGGCTCTAAAATTTTACATTGTTTTGTTTTTGAGTGCAGTTATGTAACAAAAACAATCTACATTTTCATGTTGTACTTTCATGACAAAGGGATTGCACTATAGTCAGGAGTGTAACTAGTGGGGTGCAAGGGAAGCAGCCGCTTCCCCTCAGCACATTTTCCAAAAGCGGCGCCTTTCTGCACAGCCAGCACTGGGCTCCGGACTTGGAGTCCGGAGCCGGGTTTTGCATGCGGCCGCTGGCATGCACTCTGCTCCACACTGCCGCCCCTCCCATCCCCATCCCTGCTCAGTCACTGACTCCGGGGCTGCAGGCAGCTTCGGCTGTTTGCCTGGCTCCCCAGAGGAGTAGGAGGCTCCCAGCAGATCTACCTCCCCTTAAGCAAGTCAGGGTTGGAGGAGTGGGGTGAGGTTGCTGGGTAGAGCAGGTATGGTGCAAACAGAACTGCATTCAGATACGGCTGGAAAGCTGGTGCACAGGAGATTGGACGGGAGTGGGAAATGATTCTACTAGGTCAGGCAACTTTCTGTACCACATTAATTTCTCTTATTTTTTTAATAGACAGTCTCATTTTTCACTTTACATAACTCAAATGATATGCAGTGTCATCTGGGTGGGGGATTTTAGTTTTATGAGCATACATAAATTAAGATAATATGTGGAGATATACCTATCTCATAGAACTGGAAGGGACCCTAAAAGGTCATCAAGTCCAGCCCCCTGCCTTCACTAACAGGACCAAGTGCTGATTTTGCCCCAGATCCCTAGGTGGCCCCCTCAAAGATTGAACTCACAACCCTGGGTTTAGCAGGCCAATGCTCAAACCACTGAGCTATCCCTCCCCCCAGATGAAAATATGATGCTGCATTGTATGCTCTAGTGAATCCTATACATACAACTTCAAGCTAAAACTTCCAGATTTACATGCACTTTGCTCTCACTTTTCAGAATGTGCTATAACCACAGAATATCCACTGCCATGAATTTATGGAGCACATAGCAATGAAATACCAGTAAGCAGACATTACTACCTTGAGTTGTGGAGAAAGGAATATTCTGTGGGGGTAAAGGATGAGAAAGCTACCTGCAACTATTCATTAGGCCTTCAGCTTTCTGTTCCTTGTAAGTATTGCATTGTTACCATGAAATATTTGAAACTGCCTCTAGAGATGCTCTCCCTCAAAAGTCAGTGGTGTACATCCAAAAATTTGTGCAGTCAGTTTTCAGCAAAGGTGCAGAATTTTCTCAATCAGGCCTAGACATCCCATGCAGCAGTGAGCAGTACTGCATTGCTTCTGCGTTTACTCAGCATCTTCACTCCCTGCTTTCTTATTGTGAAATTAATGCATTCCAGAAAAAAGTGGAGTTACTTCAGCTTCTGGCTTCCTGCTGGAAGGATGGAGGTAAAGCATTCCTTGATTTTCTTGACACTACAAATGATGCAAAACCAAACATGCTTATGGATGAGGGACATATAGGTCAGAATGTGACTACTGTTCCATTTACTACCTTAAAGAATGACTCATCAGGGCAAGCAAAGCTTTTTTTCCATCCATCTGTTGGTCATAAGACAACTTTTCATCATCCATCTAATATTGAGAAAATTGTTTATCCTTTACCCCTCACTTATTGTCACTTGCAATGTTTGATGGCTCTCTAAAGACTGATTCTACTTACGACAACATATCTGGACTACTAAAGATGTTGAATACACACTTACCAGTAGTAAAAAAAATTCAGGGTAATTCAAAGTTGTTCAGAAACAATTTAGAAAATATAAGGGAGAATGCTTGTCACATCTGTAACAGGGAAAAGCCAACACAACCAGCTAATTATGATATAAAAGTCTCTTGGGTGGGCTGTAATGATATGTGCTCTCAGTGGTTTCACTGTTGTCTGCCAGCTGCTGCACAAGAGTCTACATATATATGCAAATGGTGTTTAGTGGTTAATTTAGAATTAGTTGTACTATACAGGCAAGGTGACTTGCCTGTATAGTACAAGACAAGACAAGGTAATGGAATAGGAAGAAAGGCATGAAAACAAGAATTCATAACATTCTGGTTGGGTACTCCTTTCATCTTAACTTATTTTCTTTCTTATAAGCTCTGTTGCTCGCATTTATACGTGTTAACTGTGGACACATGACATTCTGGTGTGAGAATGAGGGGAAAGTAGAAACAGTTCCTTTGGTCTTCTTCCTCCCACAGCTTCTCTGCAGAGAGCCCAGGTATGGTTGTATAGAATGAGCTAATTATGAGTAGGCTAGCAGGTTCACTTATAGAATTGTTCCTAAGCATGAGTGTCTTAGCTACTCAGCATGGGTGAGCAAGGAGGACCTGACCACCGAAATGATGAAGAATAAAGGAAGCCAGAAACATGGCAGCAACTTTTAAAAAAGACAATATTTATTTCACCAGCTTTTACAGTCACTTTCAGTCCCATTTCCCTATGTTCATTGTGCTTCAAGTGTAATCAAAGTCATTGCTTTCTGGGAAGTCCAAAGTTTCTATAAGGAGACAGCTCCCACCCAGTGTGTCAAAATTCAGTACCTTCTTCTGTAAGCTTTTTCAAGCAGGAGAATCTCTTCAGGTGTCTAATGAAGTGTCCCCACAGGTTTAATCTTCTCAGGACCCTTGGAACTGTATTTCCTACCCTGAATGTTATTCTTAATATTTTCTTAACAGCATGTCTTTACCTAGCATTTTCTCTCCTCCTGCCAAGCAGTGCTTCTATATCGTGATGCCAACTTTTCCCAACCTAGCGCTAAAAATTTCCCAAATCTGGTGAAAAATTCCCAGATAAAGTTTTTTACAGTGCTTCTATAGCCTGTGAAATTTCCCCAAATCTGGGAATTTGTGAGTAAAATGTTTTGAATGAAAATTCCCAATTTCCCAAGTTGAAACATTTTACTCACAAATTCCCAGGTTTTGGGAAATTTCACAGGCTATAGAAGCACTGCTGCCAAGGCTGAATTGCAAAGACCCCAGATCCCTCCCACTCCCAGCAGGCTTTGCTAAGGATTAATGGCCAATTGAAGCCAGATGGACCACATCCTAATTCTAATTCCTGTGGTAGTCACAAACTTTCTACAGTCTGCTTCTTGGTAAGTCTCACTTCTTAAATGGCTTGGGTTTTTTTTTCCCTTCCCTTTTCCCCAGTGATAGTTTACTCTGTTACAATGAGATTCTGGCCTCCCACATCGATGCCTATTGGCAAAATAAACTCCAGCTGGGAGGAATGAGTCATGTAAAACTGCCTTGATCCCAAACAGCACTTATTGTGGTGTTTCAGAAAGTGGCAAGAGACTCTTCACAGTTGTGGCAAAGGTTTTAAGGTGCCAGTGGTTTCTTGATATATGTAGGCCAATAGAGTTCAATTTCCTTTCCTTTCCTGGGATGTTTCCATCTCACTCCTGTATTATGACCAAGTCTCAGTGCTTCTATATTGTGATGCCAACTTTTCCTAACCTAGCGCTAAAAAATTCCCAAATCTGGTGAAAAATCCCCAGATAAAGTTTTTTTTTAGAGTGCTTCTATATCCTGGGAAATTTCCCCAAACCTGGGAATTTGTGAGTAAAATGTTTCAACTTGGGAAATTGGGAATTTTCATTCAAAACATTTTACTCAAAAATTCCCAGATTTTGGGAAATTTCCCAGGATATAGAAGCACTGCCAAGACTAGGCAGACGTTAGTTGTGGTGATATAAATGGTTGGAGTGATGAACTATAGAATAAATATGTAGGATATGGTTGAGCAGGACCATAAGGATAATATGGACTGTTATTAACTAGGCAGTAAATTCTATACAGAAAGACACACAAACAGAAACTGTTAAAAGAATATCAACGTTGCAAAGTCAAGCACTGAAAAGTTAAGAAATGCCAAAATTAAGGTTGCCTGTGCAACCTTAATTCAGCCCCTTGTGCATCTGCATTATGACAAAGTCTTTAATTACATGATCACATACTATTTTTTTCCCACAGTACTCCTGCTTCATTCAGTGGTCAGGATGGAGCTTTCTCTGGAGATGAATAAGGGTTGTGTAGTCAAGAAGACTTGTCTATAGGACTCCTGCTTTATTTGTTGCAGAAGATGGAACGTGTTATTGAATGAGACACAGAACTGCAGGAAGAGTGAGGATGGTTGATTGCCACCCTGGAGAACTAGATTATATTTCTACCTCTTCCAGAGTTTGTATGTGATGCAAAGCATGACACTTGGACCAAACTTTGCAGAGGTGGTCACTAACTGTGTTCCTCATTTTCTGGGTGCCTGACTTGAGACCTGTTGGTTTAACTTCCAGAAGTGCTGAGCACTCACAGCTGTAACTGTGTCAACAGGAGCTGTGCTTTGAATGTATTGCTATGTACTTTGAAGAAAATCAGGTCCTAGGTGTTTCAACAGGGACACCCAAAATTAATGGATTTTTTTAACCTTAAACTCTGTGCCTCAGTACCTCATTTGTAAAATGGGGATAATACTCACTCACCTCACAGGGATATTGTGAAGATAAATTCATTAATGTTTGTGAAGCACTCAGATAATATAGAGATTAGTACCACAGAAAAACCCATGAGGAAATTAATATGTCTGTCTTCAGAGCAGGGTCTGAATACAGTGCACTAAATTAGATATGGAGTCACATATTGAACAAGGAGGAGAAAACAAAACATTGAATAGCTCCCCATAAGTGAGCACTGTCCATCCTGTGCACTGAATAAGGAGGAGGGGGCCTGTGGAAAAAACAGTATATAATCATGTAATTAAAGACTATATCCCACTGAATACACTGGGGATGGGGGTGAGAACAAACGAAGGATGCCCCCCCCAAAAAAATTATATACACAAACGCTACCTGTAACAACAGAAATTCTATCAAGTGGCATCACAATGACCAGGGCCGGCTCTATAGTTTTTGCCACCCCAAGCGAAAAGAAAAGAAAAGAAAAAGCCACGATCACGATCGGGAACTCTAATGCCGCCGCTTCATTTTTTGGCGTCAATTCGGCGGTAGGTCCTTCCCTCCAACATGGACTGAGGGACCTGCCGCCGAAGAGCTGGAGGTGCCGCCCCCTTCCAGGGGCCGCCCCCAAGCACCTGCTTGCTGGGCTGGTGCCTGGAGCCGGCCCTGACAATGACAGATGGATACAGATTATTTTGTCCATTTCCCCACAAGCTTGACCACTTCTGCCCCATCCCCTCAAACCCGTTCTTGTAGCAGTCCTGTCTCTTCCCCAGCCCTGGCTTCTTGTCCTAGTCCTGTTCTCCTTACCTAGCCACTACCAGTCTCCACTCCTCAGACTCTTCATTCCACTCATCCAAGCAAATCTCCTTGCCCAACAAGACTTAGTTTCTCCCCAACACTCCTAGACTCAGTTTCCCTCTTCCCCCACAAGGCTCCTTGTTCCAATCTACTCCCATTATTCCATCCCTCCTAGTGCAGCTCTTGTCCCATTCAAACTGGGCAGCTTTCTCCATGGTGCCTGGGCCCAGAATGGTGGACATTCAGAACACAGGAGACGCAGGCATCCTGTTGTTAGTTCTGGTGCCAGGCCCACAGCAGCCCAGAACTGCAATTGTAGGGGGAAAGTCCTGCATACCCAATGCAGATGGAATCTTCAGGGAATTTAGCTGCAACACTGTAGCAAAAGTCTCGAGTGCAAGCTGCAATTTTTCAAAGGTTTATAACTCAGCCAGATTTTGGCAGATTTTCACAGGGATAGCAATCTGACACAAAGGCCACTTCCTGCCAAATTTCATATCCCTGCTCCAAAATAAGGGGCACTAGAGCTCAGAGAACAGGTTGCCAGAATTTTTTTTAATATGGGCAAAATCAATGTATTTTCCCCTTGCCTCATTCTTGGAAACAGCATAACCATTTGAATTTAAATTCCCCCCTTCTCCCAATGGCTTCATTGGGAGTTGAGGGTGCTGAGCTTACAGGTTCAAACTGAGAGGGATTCAGTTGACTCCAGTTATCTCCATGGAAGATAGTTTCCTGCTAAAATTATTAATTACCACAAAATTATTTAGAAATGTTCGAGGCTAGGAGGGGATCACAGGTTTTTTCTCTCTTTTAATTATATAATATAGTGCTGTACATCTTAAAACGGAGAAGAGGAAGGTGAAGTTGGCTGCATTCTCCTGCTTAAATTTTCCCATATCTCAAAGAAGAGGGTCCTAAATGGAATAATTTTATTTGCAATATACAGTACTACCACAGTATGTTGCTAAAACAAGTAAAAAGCAACAGAGGGTCCTGTGGCACCTTTGAGACTAACAGAAGTATTGGGAGCATAAGCTTTCGTGGGTAAGAACCTCACTTCTTCAGATGCAAGAAGTGAGATTCTTACCCACCAAAAGTTTATGCTCCCAATACTTCTGTTAGTCTCAAAGGTGCCACAGGACCCTCTGTTGCTTTTTACAGATTCAGACTAACACGGCTACCCCTCTGATACTAAAACAAGTAGTTTACTTAATATTCAATACAGAATTAAATGCTTGTAAAAAGAGCACCTGCAATTATACTATCTAGTATTAGAAATGCCACAGAGCTTGCCATAATTCTTCAGTGCATACACATGTCTGGGATTAGGAATGAGTTTTTTCTCTATATCCATAAATAAACAAGTGTACTATACGGTCATGGGTTGTTTTTTTGTTTTTTGTCTATCTGTGGAGTAGCAGGTATAGGATATAAGATGCTAAACTATTGTCAATTGTGACAGGATGCTTATGCTATCTCTGCAAGCACACACTTGGGTAAGTTAGTCACTAGCTCTGTCTTTCCAAAGGTGCTCCAGCTGGTTGTGTACATTGGGATCTTCCTGAACTAATGGTTAGGTACAGAAGGGAATAAGTGACCTGGACAGATACCCTCCCCTGTCCTGCAAAAATAAAAATTGGAATTGGAGGGGTCAGTAACATGACTTGGATAAGGTTTCTTTTCCTCCTTCTTCCCTTGGAACTCATGCTGCTATTCCCAATAATTTAAAAAAATCATATGGTCTTTATTTAATGATTTTTTTTAACCTGCTGTAGTTTGTTTACACTTTTTTCTTGACAAACATTTTTGTGTAAAGTCCTTCAATGGTTAAGTGACTTTTACACCAAATGTTTGGACAACTTTCCTCTATATACATGTTCAGTTAAATACAAAAGTCCATTCACTTCATGTCTTTAACTTAGTGTAAGGATATGGCAATTTCACTATGATATGCTATGTACCTGAATCAGATCCTTCCAGCAAAGTTCAGCACTCAAGATGCTCTTCTGATTGGTGCTGTTCAAATATCATAGACAATCCAAAGACTCATGGATTACTACTTTAAAGTGTGTGTTTAATGGTCCTTTGTTTCACTCCTGGCAACTGCTAGGCAAGTCAAAACATGCAAACTGGGTAGTAATACTACAGAAAATAATGTTCATTAAATAGGATTCCTCCTATCTGTTAGCATATGCAAAAAAGACAATCCTTAGGAAAGAATGCTTTAGCTCAGTTTACCACCTGCATGAGTCAATCTGCCAGAAATAAAAGGGTGTTTTTTTTCCTTTAGAAAAATTCACCACCAACTGCTAAATGACAATTAGACACAAATGCTAGGAGCCTGCATAATAAACATAGGAACTGAAATTGTTCATTTATGAGCATAAATTCAGTCTAGTTGGTATTACTGAAACCTGGTGGGATGATTCACACAATTGGAATGTTAACATTAATTATTAGGACCTATTTAGAAAGGAACAAGTGGGCCAAACGGGAGTGGAACTCTGTATCAGAAATGTCATTACCTGTTTCAAGTCACTGATAACTTGAAAGAAACTGAATGCTTATGGACCACCACCCTAACAGATAAAGCACAAGATGGGGTACTAGTTGATAACTGTTACAGACCACCAAATCATACTATGGAACAGAATGACCACTTCCTTATGCATGTATCTACAATGTGTAGGAAAAAAAAGCTATATGGTCATGGGGGGGACAGCAATTTGACTGACATATGCTGGAGATTTCATGCTGTCAGTACTAAAAGGTCCTTAAAATTTCTAAACATAATAGATGACAATTTCCTAAATCAACAAATGTTGCAGCGAACATGGAGGAATTCTATATTAGACCTTATCTTAACAGATAAAGAGGAACTGATCTCAGAACTAAAAGTTAATGGTAGCATAGGTACTTGGTGCTTTAACAGGGCCAATTTCACAGAGCTGAAAACAATTGTGAGCCAGATCAGCTGTGAGAAAAAATTTAATCAGAAAAATGTGAATGATAATTTGGAATAGTTTAAGAACACTTTATTAGATGCCCTAAAAGCCACAACTGAGGAATAAGGCTATATTGGTTTAAAAAACAGCCTAGTTAAGACAGGAAGTGAAGGCAGCTGTAATATATATATATATATATATATATAAAGCAAAGGGAAGAAACAGGGAGTTGATTATAATTAATATAAATCAGAAGTTAAGAATTGAGATGTGTTAATATCTGATACGTAGCTTATTGAAGGCATCCATTGACAGTAGTGGACTTTGGCTCAGGCTCTGAGTCAGTATGCCTCCTTCACTTGGGTACAGAAAAATCTTGAGTTTTAGAAACATCAAAAGAGAACTGGTTTTTTTTCACGCACCATTCACAAAAGGAGAATGAAGCAGGAAATGACCATCTTCCCAGATCACAAAATGGCAACACACCTCTAAAAGACCATAGTCCTTGAAAGCCCAGAATGGGGCTTTTTATAGACATAGTAGCAATATAGAAAATTAAATCTGTAAGAAAAATAAGGAACGGGAGGAATACAGCTGCCATATTGCACACCAGTTTTGGTCTCTTCTCTAGCTCCATAGTTCTTTCTAGCTCCATAGTTCTTTCTGCATAAAACTGAAGCTCCAGGTTTTTACTTTTAAGGCTTTGCCTTCCCTATATCTTTCCTCCTGTTATTCCTAATCCTATGCTCCACAGTCTGCCTCATTCTTCCTGCCTTTTTCACGTTGTCTCTTTCCACTCTTGCCTTTTTGCAGTTCCCTTCTCTTTGTGCACAAACTCCCTTCCAAAGCCATTCCTTTCTCCTTGTTATCTACTCCTGTGTTATCTGTGGCTCTCTCTTTTAAACTAAAGAAATATTTAACTCTTATCTTATAAATGAACTCCTGTCTTTTTGTTTTAACCCAAGTCACTCCTTTCCCTATTGCTTCCTTGGGATATTATCTTCATTTTCAGGGTTTGTCTTATTTTGATTGTAAGCTCTTTGGGGCAGGGACCCAAGGTTTTGTGTTTTGCTTTTTAAAAACTTGGCAACACTATCTAAAGTTAATATTTACTTAGTGTCATAATGGAATTCACCAGTACATCATTGAGCCACGCCTGAAAAATTCAAAAACAACAAGGAGTCTGGTGGCACCTTAAAGACTAACAGATTTATTTGGGCATAAGCTTTCGTGAGTAAAAACCTCACTTCTTCGGATGCATAGAGTGAAAGTTACAGATGCAGTCTGTTAGTCTTTAAGGTGCCACCAGACTCCTTGTTGTTTTTGTAGATACAGACTAACACGGCTACCCCCTGATACCTGAAAAATTCAAAACCTCTTGCTGAGGAAAATACATAGAAAATGAAAACACACATTAGAAACATGGCTCTTATCCCTCTCCTGTTCTGTGACGGGCCTGGCACAAGTGCAGGTAGGTGGTAGCCAGTTTCTTCATTTGTCTGTCTTTACCTGGATTTTCTCCCAGCTGCTTCCAGCCTCTTTTGGAAGTAGCAGCAGCTGGGAACCTCTATCTGAGGTGCCATCTTGTCTCTACTGTTTCAATATCTGAATTTATATAAAGCAAAAGCAGCACAAAAGATAAACAAAAAGTAGAGAGAAAGTGTTCTATCTGCACATCAACCATCCAAACTGGGCCTGTTCTCTAGAATGTCTCGTAGACTTCCACCCCAGTCTCATGCGGACCAACCACTGCTGGAGATTGGAAGAGCAGTCAAGAGGTAGCAATTGTGCCTCACTTCTCAGCTGAAGATTCTTCCTGAGGGCAGCTCTAAAAGCCAGGAATCATAGGAAGATTCCCCAGAAGTAGTTATGGAAGTAGAAAATCTATCTGCTCTTCCTCAACTCCACCTCCCCTTTCTGCATATATCCCTTATTTAACATCAGACTCATGGTTTGGCTTAGTGGAATGTATGCAATGTCCTTATCTTTCTTCTCTGGGGTCCTTTCCTCCCAGGCAATTCATAGCAGTGAATAGGTCAGAAAAGGAATGAGAAGTAGACAACATCATTATCATCAGAACATTAGGAAGACCAAATGACTTATGCAGACTGGAGTAATTACCTACAGAAATCACATAAATATAAGAATAGATGCAGAGAAGGGCAAATTCAGTAGACAGTAGGCTGATGGACACCCTCTCAGATATGACTCCAAAGGATTTGAGGGTTTTTTAAACAATTTTTAAATTTCTATAAATTCCCTTTTTCTGTTAGGGCTTCCCAAGAAGGACATGGGAATGAGACCAAACAAATGGAGAAAAATTACTTAAATATACACACATGTCAACCAATGCCAGCAGCAAGTGTTGAGAAAGAGGCAGTAATCAGAGTTAAGGGTCAGAATCAGATTACCCAGAGTCAGGGAAGGCAGGAGCAGGGCTGTGTGCAGAGCAGGGTCTAGACTAGAGTAAGGCTGGGTGCAGGGTAGGCTCCAGACAGGAACAGGGCTTGGAATGAGACAAACACAGGTGGATAGAATTCACAGGCATGTACATTGAACAGCCACTGATCCTCTGCAGCTGCTGGGCTAAAGAGCAAGCTACCAGACAGCTTTAGCCAATCAGGTGGTTCTGCTGTGGCCCAGCTGTGCTCTTTGGCTGCCCGATGACTGGGCAGGTGCAACTGCAGGTTCTTATTCCTGATAGTAACTATAATTTTTGAACCTCTGTTTGTTTTCAAAACAGTTGTTTCAGCAGAGGTTGATCTGACACTCAGAGCTTGTGTATTTTGGTGTTTTGCATTATCAGTGAGTAGATTAACATATATTACTTCAGAGCAATACTGATAGTATTATGAATGTCCTTGAGAAACACAGGGTATGTCCTTTGTGATTTTGTTTAGATTTCTTGGGTTGCTCCTGAAGGATAGGCCTTCAGGGGTGATTATAATATGTGATCTTTTGTGGAGGGTATAGCTAGTCCCTTAGCAGGTTGCTATCCACTTTGTTTTGAAATCTAACCCTTTCCCACTTGCAGGGGGGTAAGTCTTTGGCTTTCGTGTCATAGTATTTCTTCTGTTCTAGTTTCCTAGCAGATAGCTCTCTTATAAGCAATTCAGTGTGAATTTGAAGTTTGTTAAATGTACTAATACTTTTGTTCTTCTACCTATGACTTGCTGAAAAGTTTATCCTAAAAAAGCATTACTATTTTTAATAGTGCAGATTAATAATCTTTTAAATCTGCAAGGTTTCTCTATCAAAGGCTTTGGTGTTTCCACTGATTCTTATCCACTTTTCTGGGCATAGTTAAGTGCTTGATGTTAGAACATGTATCTCAAAGAAAATCACCAAAAGGAGTCTCTCCTGAATTGTGGGTCATTATTTATTAACTCATCTGGAATCCCAGGAAGTTATTTATGATGATATTGCTATTTGATGTGTTGTGCAATACCTTAACTTTTTTAAGAAAGTAGTTCATCACAGATAGTGGAATAAATAATCTCATTTTCCCCTTATTGGCTCCACTCTACAATAATACAACAGACACTTTATGTAATCAGATATTCATACTGTGAGTTATTTAAGTCTGAGTCCTGTGTAGCTAAGGGTCTAGCTTTCTATGAGGAAAAAGCAAAGCCTGTGAAGTAGGGATCTTACAATGGGTGGGGGAGGACAACCCTGTGGAAATTCCAGGCATGGGACTTCTTAGAGATAATGTCCCCTATACACAGGGAAAACAGGTAGGGGACAATCTAGTGCTCACTGATTTTTTTTTTTTTCTGGATAACTTATTGACTTTCAATTAATGCTGCTTAATGTTTCAAATGTGTTTTAAAATGTATTTTGTAATGAAAGTTGTAATGTTTAATACATGATCATATTATATGAGGAACCTATGAAAACTAATGAATGGGCAACACAATGACTGATGAAAATCACTGTTGATAATTGAATTATTCCTTCCTATGTGCATTAACTTCCAACTACTCATACACACTAGTTGTTTCTCCACTAGCTGTAATCTCCAACGAAAAAATTCTGGTTGTCACTGTGGGTCACAAAATGCAGACTTCTGCTCAAGGTGCATCAGTGGTCCCCAAAAAAGTGTTAGGACATAAGGAATGGGGTAAAAAAACCAATACTGAAAATATTGTAATACTATTAGAAAAATCAATGGTACACCATCACTTTTATTATAGTCTAAATTTCTCTTTTTAAAAGTTAGAGCAGAAATAGGTATAGCCCAAAGACAAGCAACAAAACTGAGTGAGTGTAAATAAAAGGCTTCCATTTGGGGAAAGATCAAAAAGACTAGGACTGTTTGGTTTAAAGAGGAGATGAATTAAAAAAGGACATGAGATACGCATAATACTAAGTGGTACAAAGGAGGTAATTTTGATGCTCCTATTTACCTTATTTCCTAATACAAGAACAAGGGGACAGCCAATAACACTGAAAGGCAATAAATTTGAAATATTAAAAAAAAAACCCACCATATGATCCACCTATAGAACACATCATCATGAGAGAGAATCCAAGGTTCTAACAGGATTTTAAAAAGTACACATGTATAGGGAGACAAGATAAATAAAACTTACCCTAAGGCAGGGGCAGACTGCAGGCCAAATCTGGGCCGCTAGACATAGATGCTGGAATAGGGTGCTGCCGCACCTCTGGCTTGTAATGATTTCAGTGATATACAGGGTTTATATAGTTTGGTTCAATGGCTCTCAGCATCCCCACTATGCAAATTGTTCCAGCACCCCTGCCACTAGATGCTTTTGAATTGACCGTGAAATCCATTTATATATTATTCATTAATATCATTTTTGTATTATTTTCTCTGGAGTCTGAACCTTGACTATACCTTGACCAATAAACTTGGACCTTAAAAATCATCAATTACCCCATCCTACAGGACATAAACTCTTTTGTTTTAGGATGTAAGCCATCTACTAATTGATGATTACAAGGAAACTTCCTCTATGGACAGATTACTACAGAGTTATCGGTTCAAGGGTTCTCAATTAAGTGAATTAAACATGTTTCCCTTCCTGACAGCTCTGCTAATTTTAGAAGTTGTTTTGGGACTGGAATTAGCCTAGTTCATATCTGTAAGAACAGAGAACAGACGGGACATCAAGTTTTGAAGATTTCAGTTATTCTGGACATTTCTTCATAATAAATGATAATATCACTTAGCATTTTCTAGCTGGGGGGCTCAAAATATTAATTTACTCTCAGACACCCTGATAGCCTAATGCTATAGATGGGAAAACTGAGGCATGGAGAGAAATTAAAGGTGAAAAGCATCCAGTGCTGAGGGCTCCACAAGGCCATAGGCCTCAAGGTTTAGATCCAGGGCAAAGGCCAGAGGGGCTGATTTGATCAGTAACTGGTGCAGGAGCTCAGCACGTCACAGGAGATGCCTGGAAGCAACCTCAGTTCCTGGGCACTCAGCATGTTTCCTCCCCATTGCCTTGCCCAATGTCACAAGAGAAGTTGTGACACAGACGGGAACTTAGAATACTGATCACCTGACCCCCCAGTCTGGTGTGTGAACCAGAAGACAACAAGATGAAGAGTAGGATGCTCATCATCAGCCTGACCCTGCTCCCAGCTAAAGTTAATAGCAAAACTTCAACAGAAGCAGGGTTGGAGTCTACAGGTCTTATTACCTTACTGACATGTTTCCAGTCAATTGGTTTGTGGCTTTAGAAGTTTTTAAGCTATTTAGCATGCGGTCTCTTCTTCAGGAGATGATATTCAGTATTGTTATTCACATGCAATTGGAATGAATTTTAAAGAAAAAAAACTGTTAAAAGTTGCTTGAACCCTCTTAAAGGAAAACTGCAGGAAATAGATTTGGGACTTAAAGGACATCATTTGCCTGCCTTATTATCTCTTTTTCAGTGGAGCTGACAGGACAGCTGCCTGTTATTACAGTGCACACCAGGAAATACTTAACTGCCAAACAGTAAAGAGCTAGTGAAGGATTAGCACACAAATAGAATTCTTGCACCTGGTAGTCATGCAGCTAGATTTATCATTTTTGTAGGATATGTTACTTACATCCTATTTACAAAGAAACAAACAAAACAAAAAATGCCTGCTTGTCATTGTAATTATGATAAGTATTAGTAACTGTTTTGCAGTTTTTAGGCTAGATTACATTAATTGCTAGTGATTTTCATTTAATTGCAATAATTTTTTATTGGGTTTACATAACTCTGTAATAAATTTAGTATTCTCAGTTGCATGTTTAAACTGTTCCTAAAAGTGTCAGATCAATACATTTTAATTGACTAGAAGGCTGCTGTTGTCATTAGAGATATTATGTAACATTAGAGCTCCTATTCCAGGTGTAGCTCACTGTTAGTGAGCTTTATTTATCTTCATCACTATCTTAATATAAAAAGAGAAAGTGTCTAAATTCAAGCAGGTTGCTGGTGTGTGAAGTGCATTAAATATACACTTCTTCTTTAGTCTTGATTCTAATCTATATAGGTTCTTATGCCACACTTCTCACCGTGGCATCTGAGCACCTTCCGGTAACGCATTAAGCAATGTGACTAACATCCATCACACATCCTTTGTTTTCTCACCGTCTCCCCAGGGGTCAGGGGCCGCTTCAGGCATCAGCGCAGCAAGCGCGTGCCTGGGGCGGCAAGCTGTGGGGAGGGGGGTGGCCTGCCGGTTGCTGTGAGGGCGACAGGCAGGCGGCTTTCGGTGGCATGCCTGCGGGAGGTCCGCCAGTCCCACGGCTTCGGCGGCAATTCGGTGGCGGGTACGCTGAAGGCGCGGGACCAGTGGACCTCCCACAGGCATGCCACCAAATCCACGTGACCAGTGGACCGCCCACAGGCGCGCCGCCAAAAGTAGCCTGTCTGCCGTGCTTGGGGTGGCAAAATACATAATTCTACCCCTGGCAGGGGCAGCTCTGTGCTTCCAGTTGTTGCTTTTTGCTGTGCGGGGTTGTGACCCTAACAACATCCCAGTGCAAGAGGGCAAGGGGTTTATGGTATCTGGTAGTGAATTTCAGCTGGCCTGCCCAGTTCATTAATGCAATCTGTATCTGATACAAGGCATGTAAGGTATCATTGGAAAAGTAATAACACATTGATCATTAATTTTCTTGCCTGGTGTATATATGGTAAATGCCCAAGAGACCATACAAATATTAAAAATGTGGAATCCAAAGGTGTTTACCAGACAAGTCTGGGAAGTGGGTAAATAGGTTTCTTCTAGACAAAGGACAGGCCAAAGCCTCCAGCCAGGTGTCATCACAGTTAAATGGCCACTTGTCATGTGATTGCTAACTATCTGCATTTTAGCAAACACCAGTGGGGGAAGAAACCAGCATGGAATTTCCTTCATCAGCAGACTCCATGTCTCCTTCCTCACAACTTGAATGAACTTTTCTTGGGGGATGGGAGGAGGTAACCTTCAGAAGAATCCATTTCAAAGGTTCACTAGACCAGGGGTCAGTAACCTATCAGAAATGGGGTGCCGAGTCTTCATTTATTCACTCTGACACGTGAAACCTTTAATTAATAATACATTTTAACGTTTTTAGAAGGTCTCTTTCTAGAAGTCTAATATATAACTAAACTATTGTATGTAAAGTAAATAAGGTTTTTAAAATGTTTAAGTAGCTTCATTTAAAATTTAAATTAAAACGCAGATCCCTCCAGACCGGTGGCCAGGACCCAGACCATGTGAGTGCCACTGAAAATCAGCTCACATGCCGCCTTTGGCACGCATGCCATAGGCTGCCTACCCCTGCGCTAGACTATAACAGAGAGGGGCAAAGAACCCCAAAGGATCTTTCATGTAAGAAGCCAAAGGAACTGAGCACTTTGGACTCTGTGGGAGATCCTGACCAAAGGTGTGTTCAGCCATCTTGCTGGAAGGTAGATTGGTAAGGAAACTATCTCGAACGAAAACTGTAGCTTGTTGTCTTAAGTCTTAGCTACTGAAAGTATTATTATTATTATTATTATTTTATGATTATTTTTGGCTGTTCCTTTATACTTGAATTCACTTAAATCCTATCTCCTTTTGTTAATAAATTTTTACTTTAAATCTAAACCAGCCCAGTGCTATGTTTAATTTGAAGTGATTGCTAACACCAGTTAAACTGATGAGCTGTGTATGCTGTCTCTTTAGGGGAGCAAACAAACATTATTATTCCTCTGAATACTCCAGGGAAGGGCTAGCCATTGCAGAGCGCATGGTTTTGGGAAAATCTGGGACTGGGTTGTGTTGGGTCATCTTGCCAGGTGCAACCAGAGCTGATGTATACCAGTGTGGCTGGGGCATAACAAGCAGCCTGCTGGAATCAGAATTGCTGGTTCAGGACTGCTTATCTACCGATTGTCAGTGTCCAGGCAGTGAGCCACAGCAACAGAATTTTTAAGGCACCCAGAATTACAGGGCAGTCAATGACAACCCCTTATTGGTCTGGATTGCACCACAGAATGGGACAGGGGTGTTTGGGGTTTTGTTGGATTTTCTGTGAACTAGGGCTGTTGATTAATCACAGTTAACTCGTGCAATTAACAGAAAAAATAATCACAGTTTCAACTGCACTGTTAAACAATGGAATACCAATTGAAATTTATTAAATATTTTGCATGTTTTTCTACATTTTCATATAAATGAAATTGTGCTATAATTGAAATTACAAACATTTGCACTGTAAAAATGAGAAACAATAGAAATAGTATTTTTCAATTCACCTCATACAAATACTGTAGTGCAATCTTTGTTGTGAAAGTGCAACTTACAAATGTAGATTTTTTTTTTATTTTTTTTGTTTTTGATAGCAGTTGTAAAACTTCAGAGCCTACAAGTCCACTCAGTCCTATTTCTTGTTCAGCCAATTGCTCAGACAAACAAGTTTGTTTACATTTACAGGAGATAATGCTGCCCTCTTCTCACTTTCTGGTGCCATTGGAAATAAGAACTGCCATTTGCATGGCACTTTTGTAGCTGGCGTTGCAAGGTATTTACAGGCCAGATATGCTAAACATTCATATGCCCCTTCATTCTTCGGCCACCATTCCAGAGGACATACTTCCATGCTGATGACGCTCGTTAAAGTAATGCATTAATTAAATTCTGTGACACAATTCTCCCCCCAAGGAGTTCAATGTACCCTGCTCTGTTTTACCTGCATTCTGCCATATATTTCATGTTATAACAGTCTCGGATGATGACCCAGCACATGCTGTTTATTTTAAGAACACTTTCAGTGCAGATTTGACAAACGCAAAGAAGGTACCAATGTGAGATTTCTAAAGATAGCTACAGCACTTGACCCAAGGTTAAAGAACCTGAAGTGCCTCCCAAAATCTGAGAGGGACAAGGTGTGGAGCATGCTTTCAGAAGTCTTAAAAGAGCAACACTCCGATACAGAACCTGAACCACCAAAAAAGAGAATCAACCTTCTGTTGGTGGCATCTGACTCAGATAATGAAAATGAACATGCGTCCATCCGTGCTGCTTTGGATTGTTATCAAGCAGAACCTGTCATCAGCATGGACACATGTCCACTGCAATGATGGTTGAAGCATGAAGGGACATGAATCTTTAGCGCATCTGCCACATAAATATTTTGCAATGCCGGCTACAACAGTGTTACGAGAGCCTGTTCTCAGTTTCAGGTGACATTTTAAACAAGAAGTGGGCAGCATCATCTCCTGCAAATATAAACAAACTTGTTTGTCTGAGCAATTGGCTGAACAAGAAATAGGACTGAGTGGACTTGTAGGCTCTGAAGTTTTACATTGTTTTGTTTTTGAATGCAGGTTTTTTGGTACATAATTCTACATTTGTAAACTCAACTTTCTTGATAAAGAGATTTCATTACAGCACTTGTATTAGGTGAATTAGGGTGACCAGATGTCCCGATTTATAGGGACAGTCCCGATTTTTGGGTCTTTTTCTTATATAGGCTCCTATTACCCCCCACCCCAGTCCCGATTTTTCACATTCGCTGTCTGGTCACCCTAAGGTGAATTGAAAAATACTATTTTTTTACAGTGTAAATACTTGAAATCAAATATAAAGTGAGCACTGTAGACTTTGTATTCTGTGTTGTAATTGAAATCAATATATTTGAAAATGTAGAAAACATCCAAAAATATTTAAATAGTATATTCTATTATTTAACAGTGCAATTAATGGTTAATTTTTTTTAATCACTTGACAGCCCTACTATGAACATGTTTCTCTGTGTTTGTTAGAGAGGGCAGGAAGAAGAGCACCTTGTATTTGGGGTGGGATATAATGGTGAGGTTTGTGATGGCCCTTTAGTTGGGGCACTCCTTTCACAGTCTCAGACCTGGCTATGAGAAAGTTCATCTGTAAAGTAGATAGAACTTCATCCTTATTGTAGAGAGTTCCATTAAGCCAGAAAAGCAAAGTTGTTGACCAGCTGTCTTCATCCCAGAGCTCTAGGCAACCTTTTAGATATCTTGGTCCAAGGCCATTAAGAACCATGAAGATAATGATTGAGACCTTGAACTTGACTCAATATTCAATAGGAAGCCCAGAGTGTGGAGGACAGGTTTGATATGCTCCTGGTATCCTGTATTGGTGAGGAGATACACTGCAGGCACCATTACCTAAATAATTTTGCGTTATTTGCATATTTTGCTACTAGACTGTATCCCCCACCATCCCTTTTCCAGATCATTAGTAAGCATATTAAACAACACTACAAAAGCTTGGGGTATTCTGCTGTTAACGTTTTGCCACATTGAAAATTGACTATTTTCTGCCTCTTATTTTCTAAACTGTGAAGGAACTTTACTTCTCATTCCATGATTACTTGATTTCCTTAATAGCGTTTTGTGAGGGACATTTAGGGTGACCAGATGTCCCGATTTTATAGGGACAGTCCCGATTTTTGGGTCTTTTTCTTATATAGGTTCCTATTACCCCCCACTCCCTGTCCCGATTTTTCACATATAGGTTCCTATTACCCCCCACTCCCTGTCCCGATTTTTCACACTTGCTGTCTGGTCACCCTAGGGACATTGTCAAAGGATTTTTAAATAATCAAATAAATTAGTTATTTCATCCTATAATTTACTGACACAGTCTAAGAATCTCTAATAGACTAGAGAGGTGTGATTTTTTTTTTTTTTTTCTTTTTCTTTTTAAAAGCCACATTTGGTTTTTCATCTAGTCATGTTCATCTAGATGTTTTTATAATTCTAATTTTAATTTAAATAAAATTTTCCTTATACTGAAGTAAGGTTTGCTTGTCTTTAATTGCCAGAATTGCTCCTAATGAATTTTTCAGAGATGCACAACTTTTTTGATACTCTCCAGTCCTCTGGTATAGTAGCTGACTTTAATTTAAAGACTGCATGCAACTCAGTTACAGCTTCAAGTTCCTTTTGAGCATTTAGATGGATAACAGTTTGAGACTGTGCTCTTTATCAATTTCTTCCAAACTCACCTTTTGATACTACAGGTTTTTATTATTTATTATGTATTGTATTACAATTACAAATAAAATAGGTTTGGGAGATGTCTCTACAACATCCTCTGAAGACTGATGCTGTAATGAAGACCAATGGTGACTGTGACCTCTAGTGTACTGTGATGCCCTTTGGTTATGTAAATTTTATTGGATACTTTAAAGAAGCAATGTAGACCTAGTATCAGAGGGGTAGTCCTAAATTCTTAATAAATGACATTATTAAACTGACACCCTTCTGTACTCCCCTGGGGGGCTTATTTGGTTTTGTATTGAAAAGCTGTGAAAATGAAAAGCTTAAACAATATTGGGTCATTCAATCTAGGGGTTTGGTTCAAGTCCATCTCTGTTTATTGATTTTGCTACATTTTTAGGAAACCAGTTAATAAATTATAAAGCCTTAAGGGACTGTATAACACAAGCCATAGACTTTCCTGAATTATGTTCTAGTTCAAACAGGGACTTATCTCTTAGGAAAAACATCCAATCTTTATTTCAAAATTGCCAGTGATGGAAAATCCACCACAACCCTTGGCAAGTTGTTCCAACAAGTTACCTTCGCTGTTAAAAATGTGCCCTTTCTTTCTAGTCTGAAATAATCTAGTTTCAACTTCCAGCCACTAGCCCTGCTTATATCTCAGTCTACTAGAATGAAGAGCCTTCGGCAGAGCCGTCCCTTAGGTAGGGCAAATTGGGGCAACCACTCTGGGCCCCATGCTTTGGGGGGGCTGGTGCGATCGGTCCCGGAAGACCTGGTGCAGCAAGTCTTTCCCCCCCCCCCCCCCCCCCGACACACTCTCTATCTCTGGCCGCAGCCCTGAGCTGCCATGGTTCTATGGCCAACAATAGCCCCGTGGTAGGCGCCAGCAACCACCAGCAGCAGCAGGCAGCCCAGCACCAGGCCTGATCCATCCCCCCAGCCCAGACGTGCTGAAAGCCAGCCCCCTTACCCCTGTCCACCCCCTCCACCCAGCTGAGGCTGGGAGTGAAGCCCCAGGCATAGGGCCGGCAGCTGGGACCCCAGAGGTGCTGCAGCACCACCTTGCACCCTTAGTTCTCACACCTATGCTGATGTGTCCTGGGCTCTGCACCCCACTAGGGACAGTCCTGGCCCTCGATTATCAAAACTCTCTTCCCCATGTAAGTATTTAGGCCTGGATCCACAAAAGGACTTAGGTGAGCCACCTCTGGGAACCCCTCTCATGGAGTCAAATGCCTTAGGCTCCTAAGCCATTTCTTGTGAGAACAGCTTAGCTGCCTGTCTACCTCCACATACAATGGTAGGGCAGAAGAGGATAAGGATTGTAGCTTTTTGGCCACCTTGTGTCTTGTAACGGATTTAGCTCATAATTTGGTTTGTTTTTTGAAATTGGTCTTTTTAAAGCATCAAGTGTAAATATATTACAGTTTGAACTTCATTCTGTTTGCATATAACAAATGCGATCAAGTCATGATTGATTGTACTTATGCTACCACTAGTTTTTAGTTCTGTGACAACTTCCTTTCCATCTGTTAAGATGAGTCTAAGGGCTGGTCTGCACGGGGGGGAGGGGCGATCTAAGATGCGCAACTTCAGCTACGTGAATAGCGTAGCTGAAGTCGAAGTATCTTGGATCAATTTACCTTGGGTCCTCACGGCGCGGGATCAACAGCTGCAGCTCCCCCGTCGATTCCAATACTGCCGCTCGCTCTGGTGGAGTTCCAGAGTCGAGGGGGAGCGCGTTCAGGGATCAATATATCGCGTCTCGTTAAGATGCGATATATCGATCCCGATAAATTGATGGCTACCTGCCGATACAGCGGGTAGCCTGGACATCCCCTTCGTCCCCTATACTGGAACAAGATTTTTGAGTTAGGAATTTGTTATATATAATTTTCAGAAATTCCAGGGACTCCTTAGTACTGGCAGCATGAAACTTCCAGCATGTATCATTTGGATTTAAGTCTCCCATGGTCATGCTGCTTTTTCCACCCTACATTATAGATAAGTGCTTCAGGACTGGATCATCTTGTTCTGTAGTATGATTTGGTAGTCTGTAGCAGACACCAGCTAATAACTAATACCCCATTTTGTGCTGTAAGACCATAATCATTCAAGACAATTTGCTTTTGAGTTGTCAGTGACTCAGAAACAGGAAGTACCAGTTCGACATAGTTGTTGCAATCTAGATTCAGAAATAATGTTTAAGTTACTCCAAGGGTTTGTCTACACTACGGGATTAATCCGAATTTATATAATTCAAATTTTGGAAACAGATTGTATAAAGTCGAATGTATGCGGCCACACTAAGCACATTAATTCGGTGGTGTGCGTCCATGTACCGGGGCTAACGTCGATTTCTGGAGCACTGCACTGTGGGTAGCTATCCCATAGTTCCCGCAGTCTCCTCCACCCATTGGAATTCTGGGTTGAGATCCCAATGCCTGATGGGGCCAAAAACATTGTCGCGGGTGGTTCTGGGTATATCCTCCCCCCTCTCCAGGGAAGCAACGTCAGACAACCGTTTTGCACCTTTTTCCTGGGTGAACAGTGCAGACGCCATACCACGGCAAGCATGGAGCCCGCTCAGCTCAAGACAGCAGTCATGAACATTGTAAACACCTCACGCGTTATCGTGCAGTTTATGCTGAACCAGAACCTGCAAAACCAGGTGGCGAGGAATAGGCTACGGCAGCGCGGCAGCGAGAGTGATGAGGATATGGACATGCGATTCTATCAAACCACGGGCCCCGGTGCTTTGGAGATCATGCTGTTAATGGGGCAGGTTATAGCCGTGGAACGCCGATTCTGGGCCCGGGAAACAAGCACAGACTGGTGGGACTGCATAGTGTTGAAGGTGTGGGACGATTCCCAATGGCTGCGAAACTTTCACATGTGTAAGGGCATTTTCTTGGAACTTTGTGACTTGCTTTCCCCTGCCCTGAAGCACCAGAATACTAATATGAGAGCAGCCCTCACAGTTGAGAAGCGAGTGGCGATAGCCCTGTGGAAGCTTGCAATGCCAGACAGCTACCGGTCAGTCGGGAATCAATTCGGAGTGGGCAAATCTACTGTGGGGGCTGCTGTCATGCAAATAGCCAAAGCAATCAATTAGCTGCTGCTACGAAAGGGACTCTGGGAAATGTGCAGGTCATAGTGGATGGCTTTACTGCAATGGGATTCCCAAACTGTGGTGGGGCAATAGATGGAACCCATATCCCTATCTTTGCACCGGAGCACCAGGATACCCAGTACATAAACCGCAAGGGTTACTTTTCAATGGTGCTGCAACCACTGGTGGATCACGGGACGTTTCACCAACATCAATGTGGGCTGGCCGGGAAGGGTTCATGATGCTCACATCTTCAGGAACACTACTCTGTTTAAATGGCTGCAGCAAGGGACTTACTTCTCGGACCAGAAAATAACCATTGGGGATGTTGAAATGCCAATAGTTATTCTTGGGGACCCAGCCTACCCTTTAATGCCATGGCTCATGAAGTCATACACAGGCAGCCTGGACAGGAGTCAGGAGCTGTTCAACTACAGGCTGAGCAAGTGCAGAATGGTGGTAGAATGTGCATTTGGCCATTTAAAAGGTTGCTGGCGATCGTTACTGACTCGCTCAGACCTCAGCCAAACCAATATCCCCATTGTTATTTCTGCTTGCTGTGTGCTCCACAATCTCTGTGAGAGTAAGGGGGAGACCTTTATGGTGGGGTGGGAGGCTAAGGCAAATCGCCTGGCTGCTGATTCTGTGCAGCCAGACAGCAGGGCGATTAGAAGAGCACACCAGGAAGCGC
This sequence comes from Chrysemys picta bellii, assembly GCF_011386835.1. NCBI lineage: Eukaryota > Metazoa > Chordata > Testudines > Emydidae > Chrysemys > Chrysemys picta. Next base: position 91,954,260 of record NC_088795.1, read on the forward strand.
TGTGCATCAGAGAAGCTTTGAAAACCAGTTTCATGACTGGCCAGGCTACAGTGTGAAAGTTCTGTTTGTTTCTCCTTCATGAAAACCCGCCCCCTTTATTGACTTATTCTCTGTAAGGAACCCACCCTCCCCCTTCCCCCCAGCTTGCTTTCAAAGGAAATAAAGTCACTATCGTTTAAAACTCATGTATTCTTTATTAATTGATTATAAACATAGGGAGTGAACCGACAAGGTAATCTGGGTGAGGTTTGGGAGGAGGATAGGAGGGAAGTAAAAGGCCACTGAAAAAATTCAATATAATGACAGCCTTTTGGTTGGGCTGCCCATTGGGGTGGAGTAGGAGGGTGCACGGAGCCTCCCCCTCCGCGTTCTTACACATCTGGGTGAGGAGTCTATGGAACATGGTGAGGGGGCAGGGAGGTTATAGAGCGGTTGCAGCGGCAGTCTGTTATCCTGCTGCCATTCCTGAAGCTCCACCAGACGCCGGAGCATTTCCGTTTGATCACGCAGCAGCCCCAGCGTTGCAGCCTGCCACCTCTCATCTCGAGCATCCCTCATGACCTCACGTTCACTGGCATCTTTCCTAAATTTAGATACCGTGTTCTTCCACTCATTCAAATGAGTTCTTTTATTTCGGGTGCATTCCATTATTTCCGTGAACATCTCGTCTCGCATCCTCTTTCTCCGCCGCCTTATCTGAGATAGCCTTCGGGATGGAGGAGGGAGGCTTGAAAAATTTGCAGCTGCTGGAGGGAGGGTTGGAAAAAAAGGAGAGAAGTTTTTAAAATGATAAATTTTACAGAACAATGCTTATACTCTTTCATGGTGAGCAACACTATTCACAATACATAGCACATGTGATTTCAGTACAAGGTCGCATTTTCCATCTTAATATTGAGTGCCTGTGGCTTTGGTGTTAGATCACAGACGCAGGTCGGGGCAACAGAATTCAGCTTGCATGCGGCCATGGTAAGCCATTGTCTTTCGGCTTCTGCACCCTCCTTTCCCACATACCAAGCAAAGTCCATTGACTGCTGTGGTTTTCCTGTTAACCTTCAGCAGCAGAAAACTAACACCCCCCGCCGAATCCAATTCTCTGGGATGATCGCTTTATCCCTCCCCCCACCGCTTGGCTGGTATCAGGGAAGATCCCTGCTAGCCAAATGCGAAAAGCTCAGTGCCAATTCTCTCCCCCCCCCCCCCCCCACGCTTGGCTAACTGCAGGGAAGGATTTCTTTTCAGCCACAGGCAAACAGCCCAGTAGGTACGGCCACCTCTGTCCCCTTAATTAAATTCCCATATTTAACCAGGTTACCATGAGCGATATCCCTCTCCTGAGGATTACACAGCGAGATAAAGAACGGATGTTGCTTGAATGCCAGCAAACACCGGGACTATATGCTGCCAGGCTTTGTCATGCAATGATACCAGATTACTTGCTGCAAGCATGCCGTGGTCAAGTGTCTTACCATGGAGGACGGAATAAGGCTGCACTGCCCAGCTCTTTTTCGATTATCGGCCTGCATGGTTACCTGTGCTCTCCACGCTGGGCAAACAGGAAATGAAATTCAAATGTTCGCGTGGCTTTTCCTGTCTACCTGGCCAGTGCATCCGAGTTCAGATTGTTGTCCAGAGCGGTCACAATGGTGCACTGTGGGACAGCTCCCAGAGGCCAATACTATCGAATTGCGGCCACACTAACCCTAATTCGAAATGACCATATCGATTTTGGCTCTACTCCGCTCGTCGGGGTGGAGTACAGAAATCGATTTTAAGAGCCCTTTATTTCGAAATAAATGGCTTCGTTGTGTGGACGGGTGCAGGGTTAATTCGATTTAATGCTGCTAAATCCGAATTAAAGTCATAGTGTAGACCAGGCCCAAGTCTCTAAGATTTTAAAAAAGAACAACCTTTTTTGGTGTAACATCAACAGGCCCAAATATGCTTCTCAGCATTCACTATATTAGCTTGTCTTTTGCTCACCTTAAAGAGTCCAGAAGACACATTAAACAAACAAGTAGCATACAGTGCATAAAGCCAGATGTGTTTGATCTGATGTGAATTGGTGAACTGGGGAAGCACTGAAGATTTGCCAGCTACTGAAGTCCCTGGAGCTGATTTAATCCTAATGTCAGAGTCACTTTTTAAGTGTGGGCAAAAAGCCCACAATGTAATCTCTAGAGATTACGTGAAATTGTTGGTTGTTTGCATGTTTTGTGGCACAGAAGCAAACTTGTGGTTAAAGCTTCTGTCAAGGATTATGAAGGTCTAAAGTTGAGAGCAATGATCTCCAAGGGGGAAAAAAAAAATAAACACGAAGTGCTCTTAGTGAGAAAACTTAGCTGCTTGACTAAAAACTGCTGAATGTGATTAGGACCAATACATATAAATCACCTTATTAGCAGTAATAAGGCAAGTCTTCATCTGGTATAAATTGGTATAGCTCCATTGAAGGATATGGCCTCAAGTATGAACTTGAAAAAGTCACTTAGACCCAGTTTCTCAAAAGTTTGCTTCAGTTTGTGTGCCCAACTTGCAATTCTGATGGCCAAATTTTCAGAGATGCTGAAACCCATAACACAAGAGGAAATCAATGGGAACTGCATAGGGCTCAGCCTCTCAGAAAAATCAAGTCTCGGGTAAGTGGAGATGGGCACACAACAATTTGGGGCACCCAGAATTAGTGGACACGCTTTTGATAACATGGGTCTTAACCTCTATATGCCTCAGTTTCCCTCTCTGTAAAATGGAGGTTTTGCTGCTTGCTTGCTTACCATTTCTAAAATTCTTGGAGATGTATGGTTGAAAAGTGCAATGTACCAGTAAGCACTAAATAGTATTACTGACACCACCCACCTCTGGACAAACAAGGAACAACCCTGATAGGGCTCCCCATCATTCCTTACCAGCTGGGCAGATGGCGACTGTGATGACAGTCGGTTTTGAGGGGTTGGAAACTTTAGCTGGAAGAAAGGAAAGCAATACTTTTTTTTTTTTTTTTCATTAAAGGAGATAATTCAGTATACAGTATTTATGGATGGGAATTCACTCTGGTTATTTCATTTAAAATCTAGGGTGTTGCAACTCAAGTCAAGCATGATGCTGCTGAATGTTTCAGCTTGCTGAATGGTTTTAACACTGTCTCAAACAGCCCCTGAGAGTTTGCTTGGAAGTGAGTTCACACCCAGCAACTCTCTCCCAGTCAAGTTTTCCCTTCCCCTTTAACCAGCCTTAAGGCCCCTTCTTATCTACATTTTGAGAGTTGTTTGTTGGAAGAAGGGGCAGGTATTGAGGTTGAAGCATGGAAAGCCAGTTGGCGGAAGCAGAGCTGCTCTCGGGGAGACTTCAGTAACCCATGTAGTACAATGGAAAGGAGGATCTGGCAAATATATAAAGCCAAATTTATTGCCACAGACTCCATTGTACTAAGCTTTTAGTGACTTATCTTCTCCTAGCACCGCTTGGCACTTCTCGTTATTCCAGAATCAGTTAATTTGTCCAATACCCACTTGTAGATTTACAGATTTTTGGACAACAGAGCTCAGCTCAGCCTGAATTGAACAGTCATCTCCGATTGGGATCAAGGTCTGCACATTAGCCTCATCCCAAGTGGCTAATAAATCCACCAGTCTGTCACAAACATGGCTGAGCAATCTGATAGAAAAGAAGGACAGAAGGTGTGTGGTAAAGCAGTTTGTTGGGATGTAAATTCCAGTACAGCACTGGTTGTTGTTTTTTTTTTTTTTTTTTTAAATGTAGCCTGCATTTCCCTAAGCAATGCTTTGGGCAGGGCACACTGAGGGAGAGCTGTCCAGGTAACACCCTGGGTCTTGGGATTGCTAGTTGCAGAACAAAGTTGGAGTTAGGACACATCTACAGGGATATTTAGGGTGTGTCTACATGGGGATGTTCAGGAAAGTTAAGATGAAGTAACTAAAGGTGTAAAGTTAAAACATGTTAAACCCCAGGTAGATGCACTCATTCAGAAATGAAGTGGCCTTAGTTCATTGTAACTTTAATTCCCCTCACACTTTGAAGTCTGGTCTACACTTAAAACATAGGTAGACAAGGCTACAGTGCTCATGGGTGCAAAAAAATAATTGTGAGTGTCATAGCTATGCCGACCTAACCCCTGGTATAGATGCAGCTAGGTTGATGGAAGACTGCTTCCATTGACCTAGCTGACCTCATTCCAAGAGGCGCTGTTCCTACAGCGATGGGAAAATGCCTTCTGTCCAGGGCCGGCTCCAGCATTTCTGCCGCCCCAAGCGCAAAAAAAAAAAAAAGCCGCAATAGCGATCAGCAGTGGCAATGGGGTGGGGGGAAAGCCATGATCGGCGGCGGCAGTTCGGCGGCAGGCCCTTTGCTCCTAGAGGGAGTGAGGGACCTGCCGCCCCCGAATTGCCGCAGGTGCCGCCCCTCTCCCTTGGCCGCCCCAAGCACCTGCTTGTTAAGCTGGTACCTGGAGCCGGCCCTGCTTCTGTCGCTGTAAGCTGCCTCTGTGCTACGGGGTTTTGCTGGCATGGCTACAACTGTGGCTACTGTAGCTATGCCATTATAGCCCCCGTAGTGTAGAGATGGTGTTAACTTTCCTGAGTGTCCCTGTGTAGACAAGCCGTTAGGAAGACTAGCTAAAAAATTCCACGGACACAGGGTAAGCTAACCCGAGCATGACTTAGCAAGCTTTTCTTGCTGCAGCTTCTGAAAGCACATTGTGTGTAGATGCAAAAAGAAGTCTCAAAGTAGCAAACTCAGAACTCTAGCTTGACTTTGAGACTCTGTTTTTTTGTGTGGAGAGTGGCAACTAGGCAGGGTTTCAAGGTGCTTTTCATTGGGAGCTAGGTATCAGCAGCTGCTAGGGGGTATGCACTGAGTTGCTTATCTAGGAGGGGTAGTAGATAGTTGAGCCTCCAAGTTCAGCTTTCCATGTGGGAGAGATCCCAGCAAGAATAGGAGGGAGTAGTTGTGAGCTGAAAGGAGTTGCTGACATAATAGAGATCCCAAGAGTTCAGGGTTCTCTTGTAGGGCTGCTTACATAGCTCAAAGCTAAAGCCATCTGTGGAGCTGGGGAGGTTTGGTGATTCCCTATTCTACAGTCACCAAACTCTTGCAAGCAAGGGTTGAGGTTTGATATTAGAGCTGTGTGAAATAGATTGGAGCAAATATGGCTAAACAAGTATTTACCAGGGAAGACCAATGAGTCATTCTAGGAATTTCAGAGGTTGTGTCTTGTTATATAACCCTGGATCTGATCACCACACAGACTTTGGAGAAGTTCAGATCTGGATCTGAATGTTTTAGTTTGTCTATCTCTACTTTAAGACCATGAAATCAGTCCAGTTGCCATCCTGTGCTATATGTCTGTACACTAGAAATCCTTGATGAAACTGATATGGGAGAAAAGGGATCAAGAGTGAAATTTATTTCCAAACAAATCAATTTTTTATGCTTCTATTATAAACCCCTGAAATTCAGGATTTATCAAATAAATTCTGACACAACCATATCCAGAGCAGCATGTATATATTGCTGCTATCATGTTATCTGACTTCAGTAATGTTTTGTGACTTAAACAGTTCTGAAGAAAAATTAATAATATCCAGTCCCTAATGGGGATTAGAAATTCATTTTCATTTAATAAGCTATTGTGAAGTATAAAGAAAAATACAGTGCCACGCATAGTAAACAGGCCTGTGTTTTCTTTGACAGAGTGCCAGTTCCTCAGCTGCAGCATTACAATACTATTCATCTTCATAAAGGCCTCTTTTGAAAATGTTATTAAACAGCAGGAAGGAACGGAGTATATGAGTTTCATTAGTCATTGGAGGTAAACCTGGCCAATCTCTTCTGGGAATTATTAGCACATTCCTAAACATCCCTGGCTTGATGGCATCCAAAAAGGAAAAAAAACAATCCGTTTCCAGCTTTTGGAGTGTATCCAAATCTCCATTTTTGAAACCCCCTGGGTTAATCTGTTCATCTCAGTGTTCAAGTAGGATCTATCTGCTTAGGGACCATGGACTCCCCAATCCAGGGTTTGTCAATAATCTGGGGATTTTTACACTAGTGTAATTATACCAATTGATTTGGAACTGGAATGAACTGTACCAGGGCTAGTCATTTTGTACACCGCTGCAGCACCTCTACACTAAAAATGTACACTGGCAGTATAGCTACACCAGTGCAACCCCCCCTTCCCTACTGTAGGCTAGCCCAAAGTATCTGATCAAACAAATCAAAAATTCTTCCATACAGGTTTACAAAAATGTGCTAGGCTCTGTACAGACACATTCCTGTATTTTGCACAATAGGGTCCTGGTGCCTGGCTGGGGCCCCTAACCCCATGATAATACACATATATTATTGATAACAGGCGACATGCCCAGCACTAATAACACTCTCAATCCCCATAGCCCATATTTTCCGGAGCAAACTACTGTATTTCATAACTCAAGTGCTACATGTTTCTAGATTGTAAGGCCATGGTTCAGAGACCATTTGTGTGCTTAAAGTTAGGCACTTTCTTACGTACATTGCTCAGTGAGGGCCTAAGCTGTAGGATACACACTTTGATATAATGTTATAGGCAGCAGGTCATATGATTTAAAACTCCTCCCAAAATATCACAGGTAACTTGTAAAATTTAGTAATTTTAGTCTAGAAAGAGCCTGTAAAAATTTTGCTGTTTTGTGAGCATTATGCTTAGCTTTGACCCATAGCAGATTTTGTGAACCATTGCTGTGTCTGTTCCTACTACAGCCCAACTCCTACCAGATGGAACTGGTGAAGGTTGGACTGGTCATCAGCCTTCTAACAGGTGAGGCTCCGGACTAGGGGTCCCCTCTGCTAGAGCAGGATCACCCCATACTGGCCAGCTGGGACACCTTCCTGAGGGTCTTTGACAATCTTTGATGGCCCACACCCAGCTTGCACTGTGGAGGTGACCCTAGAGATACTCCACCAGCCTTCGAGGTCAGCTGCAATGTATGCAGCCTGCTTCTGATGCCTGGCTTGGAATGAGAGAACCCAGGTATACCAATTCTGTCTTGGTCTCAGCAAGGAAATAAAAGATCAGTGTGCCCACCTGGAGCCCCCCAGGAATCTGGATGCATTTATTGAGCTGTTACTCCAAATTGACACCTGACTTAGTGAGTGGCAACTCAAAAGGAAAATGATTCCATCTTGCATCCAGGCACCACCCACAACCGTGGCAAAGGCCCACTCACCTGAGCCCATATAGGTGGATGAGGCACGGACCAAATGGGAATGCCAATGGTGAGAGTATTGTGTTTCTACTGTGGTAGTACCGGCCACAGGGTGTCCGCCTGTCCTGCTAAATCTCTAAATCATGTGGTTCCAGGAAATGACTATGCCCAGCCTCGGTAAGGCTGCACAACATCCGGAAAACTCCAAGCTCCCCTCCAGCAATCCACATCAAAAATGTCCTTGCACCTACAACTCCAGTTACAACTTCAGATCCAGGATTCTGGACAGGTACTCCCACCCCCAGAGGGCTCTGATTGACTCTGGGGCCAGCAATATCTTCATGGACACTACTTTTGCTCAAGTACTTGGCCTAGCTATACAGCCTAAGTTTTACAGGGCAACTGCCTCCTGACTTCCACGTTCGAGCCTCCAGGACCTTGGGTCAGATGCTTTGGTCAGGCTTCAGAAACAGCGAGAGACATTTGGACAACAGAGTAGGCCTCCTTGCTACTAGGATTAGCCATCACACTGCCTGCAAAATACCAAGAATTTTCAGGTCTATTCAAAAAACAAAATGCAGACACACTACCCCCTCACGAGAATATGACTGTCTGATCAACTTGCAGCCTGGGGCCAAGATTCCATTCAGCCAACTATATGCCACGTCAGAACCCAAATTAGCCACCCTTAATGTCTACATCCACAAGAATCTGGAGACAGATTTCATCTGGGATTCCACATCACCAGCCAGGGCCCCTGTCCTGTTGTGAAAAAGAAAGATGGCTCCCTAAGACTTTGTGGACTACTGTGCTCTAAATACAATCACAATGTGGAAACGATATCCACTACCACTGATCCCAGACCTCCTGGGTCGGGGCAGAACAGTCCCCATATTCACCAAGATAAAGGGTACACCTAAAAAGGGATGTAAAATTTAATCAGAATCTGGTCAGATAATGAATGGAAAACGCTTTTCGCACTCAGGGTGGCCACTTCAAATATCTGGTGATGCCTTTTGGACTTGCATGTCTGTGACCATCTAACTAATGTCTTATGATACTACTATGTGGTCACCTAATTAGATGACATCCTAACTTTGAAGACCAGTCTACACCCAACAGCATGTGCACAAAATCCTAGAAAGACTCCACCAGCATAGGTGCTATGCTAAGCTGGAGAAATGCATCTTCGATCAATCCCCTGTGGAATTTTTAGGGTACATTCTGTCCACTGAGAGAGTCTGCATGGATCCCCAGAAGGTGGAAGTGGTCTGTGATTGGGCAACACCACAAAGCATTCAAGAAATTCAGCACTTCATTCTATAGAGGCTTTATATGGGACTATTCCTGATTCCTGGCCCCTATAGCCTCTCTGCTGCAAAAATCCACCATCATTTGGATACCTTTTGATCATCTGAAGGTTGCGTTCACCTCCACTCCAATCCTCACACTTCCTGACCCAAGTCAGCTGTTTATCCTGGAAACTAATGTTTCCAACATCACTACTGAGGCAGTCCTGTCCCAGAAAGTGTTGACCAAGAGGTTCTTTCCTGTGGGAACTGTTTCCTGCCAAGCACAATTATGAAATTTCAGACAAGGAGCTACTAGCCATCAAAGTGACTTTCAGAACCAGGAGGCATTATCTAGGAGAAGGCAGATACCTAGTTCAGGTTTTAACCGATCACAAACGTCGAGAATACCTGCGTTCTGCTAAAGACCTAGCTCAACAACAGCTATGCTAGGCTCTCTTCTTTTCTAGGGTTGTTGTTGTTGTTGTTGCTATCACCTACTGTCCTGGCTCCCACAATGGTAAGTTAGATGCTTAGTCCTGCAAAGTGGAATATGCTAATGATCCTAAGGGACCCAAAGAAGAGCCTCCCTGCATCCTGGAGGCTCATTGCAATCGGATTTGTTCACGACAATATGTTCCACCCTACCAAATGATCTGGTAAATTCATACAAAAGGATGGACTCTTCTTTCATGGGTGCATCTGTGTCCCTCAGGAACATGCCCATTTGGAGGTCCTTCACTTTTGCCAGAATGTCCCTTTTGGGCTGGACACTTCATCCAGGCAAGAGCACTCGCATGGTATATCAATTTATTCTGATGGCCTGAGTCAAGTCGTGGAACACCTGCAGCCATACCAAAGTTCCCCAAACTAAGCCCTTTGGGATGTTAATGCATGTTGAGACCCCCTTTAGGCTACTGACTGTGCGAGAACTCCAGCCATTGCCTCAGACTGCCTCTGACATGGATTGACCTGCTGGCTACCTGACCACCCACACACTTGACTACTTCTCTGGACTGCCTCCTGCCAGCCTCGGCAACAGGCATTACCATCTCTCTGCTGCTAATGCTAACAAAGGGTTGCAGCATTTAGTCCTGCAACCTTCTGATCTTGCAAAGTGGAGTGGGCAAGAAAGCAGCTCATTCTGCAGCATGCTATAAAGCTCTTCCCCCTACTTAGTGGCAGGTTGTACACTTGCCACGTGGGGCAAGGCAGCAAAACAGGATCTGCAGTTGCTAGCTTGCCCTTATCTCAGTATAGAGATCTCACGTTTCACCCACCCCATTGAAGCATGCCTCTGGGGAGCAAGGCAGGAGCCTGGCACTAAAACACACACCCTCCTCCACCCATTGGGAAAGCCTAAGTGGGAGGGTGAAGTGAGTGCTCCTGAGGGGACCAAGGATGTATTGAGGGGAGCTCCTGATTGGGAGGAAAGGGGGCTCTTGAGAGTGGGCAGATCATTAACTTCTTGGGGCAAGGGTTGAGGGAACCATGCATGTGTTGCGGGGGCAAAGGGGCAGAGTTTGAAGGAGAGAGTCTCATGCAGGAAGGACAAGGGAGAAAAGTAGGCATATCTGGGGTTCCCTCTCCCAGCATATGTGGTGGATTCCTGAGCCAGGATGTGACTATTTAAGGAGGTATAAGTTTTCTGTTTTCTTGACCGCTGTTTCTCTACTGGGTGCTGTTCTGAGACAGTTCAGGGTGTTTGCTGGCACAGGGTAAGCGGGACGCACTTTGGATCTGCTCTCTCTCGTGTAGACTTTAGTTATGTTCTTTCTGTTTTTCCTTAATCTCTGATGCAACTCATTTAGAGTCAAAGTTCAGGTTTGCTCTCTTGATGGAAATCATAACATTAGGCTATTGGACTATGGAGGACAGGAGATGGAGTCTCTGAGAAGATGTGCTGGAAGCTTTTAATCATTTTCACTCTCTTCCAGCAACACCAGCTTGCCTCTTTCTAAACCATGGGCTGAAGCCCACTGTCTCCACAGGCCATTTGTCCACTGGACCCTTGTCCTTAAATCTGTGGCCCCTGTGACTGTTGCCCTGGGTCCTAGCAAAAATTTACAAAAAGATTAAAGGATATTTTATACCATTTCCAGAGGTACTGTTTAAAGGGTACTCCATCAGAAAACTGATTTTAAAAAATCAGTCCCTTTTTAATGACCTGGCAAGATGAAGTTCATACTACTGATGTTCACACTACTCTCTGCAGAGTCAGGAAAACAGTGCCTTGGTTACCCTTTCAAGGCTATCTTGGTAAACGAGAGTTAAAGACTTCCATTATTTTAAAAATAAAAGGCTACATTTTAGAGAATGGGAAGCCCCTAAATTCATGAATGTGCCACACCTACAAATTTACAGTCACAGGCTATAATTTTACCAAACAAAGGCTATGTGATGCATTTATCATGATATATATGGTAGTTTAAGAGTCCTAGACTTTATTCAAAAGGATTAATGGGGATAGCATGTCCTTCGGCAGGCTAGATTTACAGCAGTCTTACTAGCAGATATTTTCTACAAGTTCACAAAATGAAGATTTTTAGGACTATGAACCTTAATCTCCCATCACAAAGATTTTTAGGATCCACACTTCCAAGAGTGGCCTTTGATTTAAGACTACCTTTAAGTGGCTGTAAAATGTCTCATGTTGGTGTCAAAAATTGAAACACCCCAAATCAGAGACCACTTTTGAAAATTTGGGTCTAAGTGATTTGACCATGGTGAAACAGAGAATTGGTGGTACAGTCAGAAAAAATAACACCAGCTTTTAAAGACGTGCTAATATAACTGGACATATAGCAAAGCCTAGTTTTCCATCCCCTACATCAATGCTATGGTAAAATGGGCATTTTGCATAGACTAGAGGTGGTGGGTGAGGAAGCAAGATGAGATAAAGGATGAACTTTAGAAAGATTGTAGAGAAAGAATTGATAGGATCTGGTAACAACTTGGAATGGGAGAAGGAGGAGAGAATGTGACACCATGGGTTGCAAGCATGGTTGACAAATAGAACAGTGTGATAGAGGGAAAGTTTGGGGGAGAATGATGAGTTTTCATTGTGCTGAACTTCCAGAAAGACCTATTAGACAGCTGGAGTACTGGACAGAGGAGGAAAGTTAAAGTGAAGTGACAGATTTGGAAGTTTTTAGGCAGAGAGTAGCTGAAAGAGGTGCAGCTGGCTCCTCCCTCCCCCCCCCCCCCCGCCCTTAGCTTGAAGTGGCGTTATTATATACAGGGTTTACAGTTTTGTTCAATAGTTTTCAGCATCCTGACTATAAAAATTGTTCCAATGCCACTGGCTGAAACCATAAAAGTAGGTCTGGTCACCTTGGGATACAATTTGGAAGGGAAATAAGAGGGGACCAAGATCAAACTCTGAGGGATGCCATCAGGGTAGGGAGTGGGAGGAGCCGTCTCTCAAGGATATGCTGAAGGAGCAGTTGGAGAGGGAGAGCACTGAATCAATAAGCCCAAGGAAAAAGCCTGAAAGAAGAGAAAGAGATTGATAGTGTCAAAGGTGGCAGAGAGGAGGAGGAGAAAGAGACTAATGGGTAACTTTTGGTCAGTATGGTTGCAGGAAGGGTGGAGAGGATGAAAGATGCATTGCAAAGGATCCACAAAAGATTCAGAGTAGAGGAAATTAAGACATTGGGAAGAGACTGCTCACTCATGGAGCAGGGAAGCAAAGGCAGTAGCTGGTGAGGGGGACAAGTGAGGGAGAAGGCAATGAGTTACCTGTGAGGATTTAACAGGTGCAGGACTCATCCCTCTTCAGAAGTTTCTTGCCTCCTATTATACCTCAATATAGATCAGCAGAATCTTTTTTTCTCTATATTCCCATGTACCCATTCTGAAAAGGTCTCTGGACTTCTATAAAAATGCAGGGGCTTTTGTACACTAGACAAAATCTATTCTAGATTGCTTCATTCACTGAAATTATGGTGCACAAAGCAATTCTGACTGCCCCATTTACAGACCATTTACTCCCCTTTCATTGTGAGGCTTTCCTATCTGTCCCTGCGTAGGACATAGCAGCTGCTACTTTGTCCTATAGCTTGGCTTCCTCAAAGGCTGTCCCCAGTTCTAAACACTAGTCATTGAATGTCTCCCCAGAGGTTTGCTGTTCCCCATAAACAATGCAGAGAAACATCTGCTTGTCTCATATGGATCTCATAATTTTTGCTTTGGGTTTTATCCAGTACTACATGGAAGAGTGGTGCCTCCCAGCGTCCGAGACCTGACTATGAGGGACATCACTGACAATAGTCAATGCCTCTATTTGTAGCTGATTTTGGAGAGAGGGACAGGACAGGTAGGAAGAAGAGGACTTATGATCGGTTTCACTCTACGGCTTGCCACACATGGTTCACTCTCTACACTTCAGGCAGATCAACCCTTTCAAATACGTGGTGGTTGTTTTTTTTTATTTGCAATTGCACTCAGAGGACCCAGTCAGCATTAGGGTCACATTTTGTTGGGCTCTATAGAAACATATAGGTTCAGATTACTTGTGGCCATGTGCAGCTGTGAAAAGGCAAGAAAAAATCTTTCCTCCTCCACCTCCACTCCTGCATTCACTTGCCTGGCTGCATGGGGGGCCCTCATGATAGCAGTTCCTGCACTCTGGGGAGTAGGATACTAAGAACTGGATGCAGAGGAGGCAAGATCATGATCCTATCCCACTCTGCACCAGTTTGTGGAGCTGGGATGATGCGTAAGGGGGAGCAATTGGCACTTTCCTCATGGATGATGGCACAGATTGGCTCCCCCACATGCAAAGAGCAGCCCTGGTAAAGAGTGAGACTGAACCTCACAGGCACAGTCTCTTTCTGATACTCTTCCTGAGGCAGCACATCACCTTCAGGGTATGGCTTAAAAATCACATCTTCTCTCGTAGTAAGAGAGAGTCCCTGCCACGAAGAGTAAATCTAGATTAAAATGAGGTACAAGGGGTGGGTGTAGCAGACAATGGTGTGGGTGGGACTGGGGGAGGGAAGATGAGGTAACACTAATGGGAACACAAAGTTAGAAATAACATGTCTAAAAACCCTTAAATAAGGGCCTTCCAGATGCAGGTTTTGGTGGTGGTTTTTGATTTTTTTTTTTTTTTTTTTTTTTTTTTTAATCTACGATACCTCAAGCATTGTAGTTCACTAACTCGAAAAACACAGATTCCCACAGCCAAATTCTGCCCTCACTTAAATTCTCAAACACTACTAAATTCAGTGAGTCTGGTGGCACCTTAAAGACTAACAGATTTATTTGGGCATAAGCTTTCGTACCAAATAAATCTGTTAGTCTTTAAGGTGCCACCAGACTCCTTGTTGTTTTTGTCGATACAGACTAACACGGCTACCCGGTGATACTAAATTCAGTGGGGTTAAACAGATAGGGCAGACTGTCATTCAGTTTTTCTAAATTAATAGCATTTTCTGGTAGTTAAAGCATGGAGCTTAGAGCCTTCTGTCCCATCTCAGGTGCTAGCATGTTGTAGTACCTTGGAAAAATTTAATGTATTGGTGCCTTTGCCTTTGATCATTTTGTAGAAGGGAATACTGTTTAGCGACCTCACCAAAAAATAGTGAGACTTAGGGCAGGTCTACACTACAAACTTGCATCAGCACGAGTAATGCTGTGATGCTTCTGGTTGAAGACGCTCTAAATCGATGGGAAAGAGCTCTCCTCTCGGCTTAGCTACTGCCTCTCTAAGAGGTGGAATATGTCGGTGGGAGAAGCTCTCCTGCCAACGTAACGCTGTCTATGTGGGGGGTGGGTAGGTCTACGTGGGGGGTGATATAACTACACCCCTGAGCGACATAGTCATACCGAAGGAAGTGTGTAGTGTAGACCTGGCCTTTGGTTTTGTAAAGCTGTTTTTGGATTGTCATCTCTGAGGAGGAAGGAACTTGATTTATTTATGTTTTGTACAACTGAGTGCACTGTCAGCCCTTAAGAAATTATCAAAATTATAGTAATTTCCTCATGTGAGAGGTTCGACGTGTGTGCTAAGTATTATTGTTGTTCTATGTTAGCCTGAGGCATCATATATCTTTGGCTTTTGATTGCTATGATCCACACCCGTCCCTTGTGTTTGTAGTAATCTGTTACATATGTAGGTTTGTTTTTGTATGTGTCCTGACCTCAAATAGGAACAGCAAAGATTCTCTTTGGGAATACTGGTGATGAGATACATATCCTTTCTATCCATGTTGGTTCCCTCCCTTCCCCCTTGCTGACATGGTCTTCCCCAGGCTTTGGATTATTTTTATTTTATTTTATTTTTCTGTTTTTCAACCTGTTCTTTTGTTGGCTTTTTCTTTGTCCGTGTGTTTGGGTGTTTCCACATGCTGATGTGTCAAAATAACACCGGTTCTTTCACTAAAGGAATGCCTCTAGAGAAAGTGACCTAAAGAAGAGCTCTGTGTAAGCTCAAAAGCTTGTCTCTTTCACCAACAGAAGTTGTCCAATAAAAGATATTCCCTCACCCACCTTGTCTCTCCTCCTCTTTCAATAGTCCAACAAGGAAAACGTGATGCCCCGTCAGGGAGAAAACCTGGAACATTATAAAGACTGGGATGAGTGATGTATTAGTTGAGTGAAAACTAATTACGTTTCCCCTAATCCTTCAATATTTGAAAATGTGTATCTTTCTCTTTCCCTTTTGCCCTGGTGCCCCCATTTTAATCCCTCTCCTTCATGCCCATATACCTCCTCCTCTTTCTTCCCCCCCACCCAAGGAAATAATGACCCTAATTGCAATGGGTTGTTAGCCTGATTGGCCTGATGACACAAAAATAAATATTCCCCTCACCCTGTCCCAGCCCCTCGATAAGAGTTCTGCCTGAGCAATGACTGAAGATCAGACTCTAGTAGAAGGGAATAATATAAGCGTCCATATGTTGTTCTGGGATAGCCTTACTCTGGCTTTTCACAGCTTAAAAACTGAGCTGCCAAGTTGCAGTCAGAGGCTGCAGGGAAGTTAATATTTACAGGGTCAGAGGGATATCTGATAGCATAGGAAGAGAAACTGATTAGATTATTATTACTAATCCACTTTTGTAGCATGAAAAGAGCAAGATTTTGAATCAAATAAAGATCTATTTTGTCTACTGTAAAATATAGAGGAAGGGATAGTCCTGTGATTAGGGCACTAGCCTAGGACTTGGATTAAAGTCCCTGCAGTGCCACATACTTTCTTGTGAACTTGGGCAAGTCATTTAACCCCTTCTGTGCTTCAGTTTCCCTTTCTGTAAAATGGGACTATGCTACTTCCCTACCTCACAGGATTGTTGTGAGGATAAATACATTTAAAAACTATGAGGCTCTTAACTTCAGTGGTGATGGGGGGAGGTTGTATATGTCCCTAAAGTAGATAGAATATAGCATCAAAACTTTTGTATTGGTTTATTTTTATAGGATGTGGGGTTTTTTTTGTGTTTTTTGTTTTGTTTTGTTTTTTAAACTAAACTGTGCACGGAGAGCTCATTGGCACATTTTAAAGAATACAAATAAAATTGCCTACAGATCGATCTCTAGAGATATGTAGTCCAGGCAAAAATGCTGCTTCAGAGTCTTACTTTCTCCATGTGTGGTAGTTTTTGAGGAGAGTAGGAGAAGGCTGTTGGGGGGAGGGGCAGCTGCTATATTCTGCATGAAGTGTTTTCCTGCTGCTTTCAAAATTCATGTTCTCTGTCAGGCCCCAAATTAGCTATCCATCCCTGTAAACCAAGCATCTAAACACATGCTTAAGCATGTGCTCAACATTAAGTTTTTACAGTTAAGCGCTTTGTGGAATAAGAGTGGATTTAAGAAGGTGCTTAACTGCGTTATTGAATTGGGGCCTCAAATCTGACTCTTTAAAACTCCAGTCTTGCACACACTGCAATCAAAGGCAAAAATTCCTTTGTCCTCAATGATGCAGGACTGGGCCCTATGGTGATAATGCATCTTGTGTGCACAGATGTCAACATGTGGAAAATCTAGTGTGTCATCAACTGCACTTCCACTGGCTTTCTCCACATCCGTCCTTTCAGATGTCTGCTCATTCATTTTCTAACTCGCACCATTTATTTGTCACAAGAAGAACTTATTCATTGGCTGTTCATTTGTTTTGATTTATTTTTTCACCAGATTTGAAAAACCTGGAAAGTCACCATTCCTTGGCTTCCCCCTGTCGGGCAAATCCAACTGCCATCTGTGGTGGTGTGGCCCCTCTAACTCTCTGTTACTATGCCAGGATAGTCTGTCAGGAAAAACATGGCTTTACAAGGGTGTAGCATGCCACGTACTGTGTGTTCTCTGTCTGCCCCCAATTTCTGCTGTAATCCCACCTCACAACAGCACTCTTGTGGAAATGTTGCATGTGTCTTTTGCTGTGGCTATACTGCAGCATATCCATGAATAGGAACATACTACTTAGGCTGGTTACACCCATGCAATGTGTATGTGGTCTGTCTTAGGTATAAGTAAACACAAGTAGCTCCCCATATGGCATATAAAGCCTGTGCTTCCTATGTAATTGGGTTGTTAAAAGTGTAGATATAGGGGACCAAATTGTGCAGTTCTTACCTAGACCTTATTCAGGCAATATATCCTCTGGCCTGAGTAAAGATGGGATAATGACTACATAGTTACTTATGGCCAGATGTTGCACTCAGCTGTACACGAATTACTTCCAGTAGATGAGTTCCCCTTACATACAATTGGGAAAGAATGTTGCCCTAAGTATTTCTTTTCTTCTGATAATGAACAGAGAACTATAAAAAGGTGAAGAATTTTTAATGTGTATAATTAGTGAAAGAGAGGAAAATCTTCAACTGTATTAGTACGAAAAGGGAAGGATTTTTTTTTTAAATGTCCTCTTGGATTTTGCTGTTACCAAAAAAAAAAAAAAAAAAAGAGCTCAATATCTAATCTTCTACAGTCTACATAATCGCTATTTCCTGTATTATGAAATGCTGGAAGCAGCTCT
Organism: Chrysemys picta bellii; assembly: GCF_011386835.1. Classification (NCBI taxonomy): domain Eukaryota; kingdom Metazoa; phylum Chordata; order Testudines; family Emydidae; genus Chrysemys; species Chrysemys picta. The sequence continues at coordinate 91,971,731 of NC_088795.1, forward strand.
GAACTGCAACTGCACTGTAGTGGAAACAAAGCTGCCTTCTGTGAGATAAGATGTAGCAAAACAGCGCCCTCTTTTGTCCATTATATGTTATTCTGTCCCAACCATAAGAGTATTTGGGTTAAAAAATAGAACAAAATTGACATTCAGTTGCATCAGATTGAAGTTCACAGTGTTCTGCTTTGTCTCCATTTGATTTAAATGTCTGAAACACTGATATAGCTTTATAAGAATTAATATTATGCATAAATTTGAAGACAAGGCAACTATTTTTTGTTAAAGCACTAAAATATTGATTCTGAAACCTATTCTTTAATGATAGCAATAAAGTATTAAGGAAAACATATAATCAATGTGGGTTACCAGAAAGACTCTCTCTAATATCGTAAAAATGAAAAGCTTACTAATCTTCACTTTCTAAAGGCAAACTGGGCTAAATGTCTTCCTGGTGTAACTCCATAGATGTCAAGAAGTTTTACTGAGGATGAATTGAGACCTATATGTTTTCATAGAAATGTAGGGATGGATGGGACCTTAAGAAGTTATCGAGTCTGGTCCCCTGCGTTGTGGCAGGACCAGGTAAATGTAGACCATCCCTGACAGATGTTTGTCCAAACTGTTTTTTAAAACTTCCAGTGATGGGGATTCAACAACCTCCCTTGGAAGTCTATTCCAGAGTTTAACTACCCATATAGTTAGAAAGTCCCCCCCCCCCCGAATATCTAATCTAAATCTCCCTTGCTGCAGATTAAGCCCATTACTACTTGTCCTAACTTCAGTGGACATGAAGAACAATTGATCAGTCCTCTTTAATAACAGCCCTTAACGTATTTGAAGACTATCAGATTCTCACCCCTCTTCCCCCCCCCCCCTTTTCTCAAGACTAAACATGCCCAGTTTTTTTTAGCCTTTCCTCATAGGTCAGATTTTCTAAATCTTTGATTTTTTTTTATTGCACTTCTTTAGACTCTGTCCTGTTTGTCCACATCTTTCCTAAAGTGTGGTGCCCAGAATTGGACACAATACTCCAACTGAGGCTTCAGAAGGGAGCAGAGTGGGGCAATTACCTCTCTCGTCTTGCATATGACACCCCTGTTAGTACACCCCAGGATATGAGCCTTTTTCACTATTGCATCACATTGCTGACTCTCATTCAATTGGTGATCCACCATAACCCCCAGATTGTTTTCAGCAGAACTACCACCTAGCCAGTTAGTCCCTATTTTATAATTGTGCCTTTGATTTTTTCTTTGTAAATGAATACTTTCACTTGTCTTGATTGAATTTCATCTTGTTGAATTCAACCAATTCTTTGATTTATAATAATAATAATTAATAATTTGTCAACTTCTTTTTGAATTCTAATCCTGTACTCCACAATGCTTGCAGAGGATACCAGCTGGGAGGGTTTGCAGATTTTATAAGCATACTCTCTATTCCATTATCTAAGTCATTAATGAAAATTATTGAATAACACCAGACTCAAGACTGAATCCTGTGGGACCCCACTAGATATACCCTCTCAGTTTGACAGTGAACCATTGAGTATGGCCTTTCAACCAGTTGTGCTCCCACCTTATAGTAATTTCATCTAGACCACATTTCCCTAGTTTGCTTATGAGAACCTTGTGGGTGATTTGTCAAAAGCCTTACTAAAATCAAGATGTATCACATCTACTGCTTCCTCCCCCCCGCTCCCCACCCACTAGGCCAGTGACCCTGTCAAAGAAGGAAATTAGGTTGGATTGGCATGAGTTGTTTTTGACAAATCCAATTTAGCTATTTATCACCCTATTATCCTCTGGGTGCTGGCAAATTGATTATTTCATAATTTGTTGTAGTGTCTTTCAAGGTATCTATAATTCCCTGGGTCCTCTTTGTTTCATTTTTTTTAAAATAGGTACCATGTTTGCCTTTCTCCAGTCTTCTGGGACCTCACCTGTCCTCCCAGAGTTCTCAAAGATAACTGCTAATGATTTTGAGATTGCTTCAGCTAGTTCTTTAAGTATCCTAGGATGACTTTCATCATGCCCTGCTGACTTGAATACATCTAATCTAAGTATTCTTCAATCTGTTATTTCCCTGTTTTGGCTTGCATATGTTCCCCCTTGTTGTTAATATTGTATTGAGCATCTGTTCATCATCAACCTTTCTTTAGTGAAGACTGAAGCAAAATAGGCATTAAATACCTCAGTCTTCTTGATGTCATCTGTTATTAGCCCTCCTTCCCCACTAAGTAGAGGACCTACACTTTCCTTTGACTTTCTCTTGCTCCTAATGAATTTAAAGAGCCTCTTCTGATTGCCTTTTATGTCCCTTTCCTGGTGTAGCTCATTTTGTGCCTTAGCCTTTCTGATTTTGTTCCTACATGCTTGTGCTATTCTTCTGTACTCCTCCTTAGCAATTGTCCATGTTTCCACTTTTGTGGAAACCTTTTTACACACACACACACACACACACACACAATCAAATCCTTTTTGATTTCCAGGTTATTAAAGAGCTACTGATGGAGACATATTGGAGACCAATATGTCTCCATCAGTAGCTCTTTAATAACCTGGAATAACCTCCAATCTTCCTATCTTTCCTTTGCATTGGGATAGCTTGCAATTATGCTTTTAATATTTCCTTGAGAAACTGCCTGAACTCCTTTTTTTTTTTTTAAGATTTTTTTCCCCATGCAACCTTACATTGCCAGTTCTGAGTTTAAAGTCTGCATTTTTGAAGTCCATTGTCCTTGTTCTGCTGCTCTCACTCCTTCCTTTCCTTAGAATCTTGAAATCTATCACTTCTTGATCACTTTTACCCAAATTGCCTTCCACCTACCAATTCATTACCAATTCCTCTGTGTTGATCAGAATCAAGTCTAAAATGGCTACCCACCTGGTTACTTCTTCCACTTTCTGAAACAAAAAGTTGTCCCCAATATATTCCAAGAGCTTACTGGAAAGTTTGTTTTTTCCTGTATTACTTTTCCAACGGATGTCTGGGTATTTAAAGTCCCCCATACTACCAGGTTTTGTGTTTTGGATATTTCTGATATTTCAGTGGTTAATTACTGTCTAGATCTAGTAACTAATAATTGGTAATACCTTACTGTTTTCTAAGTACTTTAACAATCTGCGCACATCATGATATGATTCTCTGGACAGAAATGTAATGAGATACAGCAAAAAGGCTCCACTTGGTTTGTGACACATATTGTAAAATCAAGTTACTACAGTTCCTTGCTTAATTTTCCAGTTGGAAATATGCATTTAATAGCAAAATGCCTACACTCAGAGGGTATTTAATGATACATCTAAACTGTAAATGTTTCTTAGGTATTTTTATCTTGTGAAATATTTTCATTCTAGATTTTTGATGTTCTGAATAATTGTATCACCAGTTTCATTATTTTACTTGGGTTTTTTATTGTTTTGAGAACATCATTTGAAGTTACTGCTTTCAAATGTAAACAAACAATCCCATTAATTTTTGAATATGGAATGTTATACTGCCACTTAATAGCATAATGCCTACTAAAGCTTTGCAGAAAAAGGTATTTTGTTCAGAAGTCACACAAGACAAGTGATTTTGTTGATTGCCTGTATAATATAACGAGATAAAGCAATCCTAATAGTGCAGCCTGGTAACTTCAGTCCTGCTGTACATAGATGTTGATAAGTAGTGTTATGTTGGCATGTATCACTGTCATATGTCAAAGTATGAGGGTCAATTTACCACTAAAATGTCTTTAAAAATCCACATGGTGCTGTCCTAGCGTTCCCTGTAGGGTTTTCTCTGATTTCCCTCTCTTGAGTATGCGGTTACACT